>NW_004524596.1:18548687-18549509 GCF_000260255.1 Octodon degus
TGTTCAGCCTCCCAAGTGCTGGGATTATAGATGCATGCCCCTATGCCCAGTCTCAATCACCATCTCAGCTTGCCCCAGGGGCTGGGCCAGCATGGTACGCCACACTGGGTATAGAACCCCGGCAGCTGCGCTCTGCCTAAGCAGGGGCTTCAGTCCGCGGAGCTATATGGCCAACACTACCTCATTTCCAAAATAACAAATTAGCTTGCTACTGTTGCAACACTGATGGAGAGCACTTTAGACTCCTGATTCAGACACTAGTTATTGCAGTCCTCACAGCACATCGAAGCAGGAGCTCTTTCTTACATGTCCATTTTCACATATTCCATCAGGACAGAAAGGTGCATTTATAGTGATGCTGAACATAGAGTTTTGTCATCTGTGAGGAGACTAGCACTTAGGAAATCCCTAATATTTTTCAAGGAGCTACTAATACAGCTGCTTACTTAAACTTTGCTCCAAGTGGAGACAATATTTTTATTATCATGACTAAGAACAAAATTCTGCCCCGCACCCACTGTCTCAAAGAACAACACTCTATCCATTGCAGTATTTATTGTTATTCAAAGATAGAGAGAGTAATCATCTGAGTGTCATCGAATCAATCCAAGTATACCTCCTTCTCATCTGTAATTTCAAGAGTAGGTACAGAGTGTCCTGAGATGACAATATCTAGAGATATGGGGAGGAATGATCAGAGCAGCCCAGGTGCTGTTCTAGCCTTCTTAACGACAAGATCTTCTATCATGTTTTTAGCTAACGAGGTCTTTACTCCCCTGGGACATATCATGAGACTTACTGCTTTCTATGATCAGAAAGTGC
>NW_004524596.1:18549786-18551254 GCF_000260255.1 Octodon degus
ACTTGCCAGACAAATGCCTATTCTACTGAGCTATCTCCCCAAACCCAGAAGTTTTGATTCGCTGTTCTTGATTCTATAATGGAAGGCAAATAAAAGTATAGATTTTTCAATGAATAAATAGACTACTATAACTGAAATATGTTCCTTGAACTACATTTAACAAAGTGTATACTCAAGAAACACGATAGAGAGAAAGTCACTGCAGTTTTCTGCTAAGAAATCTCATAGGATTGCAGCTCTTGGTGACCACTGCATGTGAACTGATGGAAATACTGCGAGTTTGGCACAAAACTAAAGAAATATTTATAAATAGGTTTAAATCAAAAGTAAGCCACGGTGATAAAATTCATAAATATTTCTCTCTAGAAGTGTAAACCCAAAAACAAAACAATCTTACTCCCATTGTTATTTTGATCTTACATCACACTTGACATAATACGACAACCACAAACTAATGAGAAATAAGAAATCTACAACACATTCAAAACACTCTTACCTCTGGTAAGCCCGCATCACTTGATTGTTAAAGATCTCTTCTCATTTAAGAACTTGGTGATTCCAGAATATTCACAGACCACACAGCTGTAACATTACTCATAATTCAAATACTGAAGAAAGTCTTTATATCTCTGTGAGGATTGTTGGGATTCATATAGGAAAAAGGAATTTGCTCTGGGGAAAATATTTTTACTTTAATTTAATTTTAAATTTAAATCTTAAAATATCAAAAACTGCATGTAAACCTAAATAACTAAACAGACTAAGAAGAGGAGATTCTTGTCTATTCCAGATTTATGCTTCTCAACAAGCTCCTTTCTAATATCTTAAGGCCTATACCAGGAAAAGACTGCACAGTTTGTCTTAAATATTATTGGACTAAATTCATTGTAATTTTTATATTTTTAGAAAACAAAGTGAGAGGTCTTTCAGTAGGTTGTGAAAACTTCTCTTGTTAAATACATTTTCATAAGGAAGATGGAAAAGAGAAAAGATAAAGAATCAGACAGAAATGAATACATAGATATATAACTTATGCATTGAAAATAAGTAGCACAAATCCTAAGAAACCACAGAAGGATTTTGCAAACAGGTAGAAGCAATGCCAAGACCCAGACCAACAAATATAGAGATAGAGCAAAGAGATAACCATAGTTTCTTCTCATTATGGAAATTGAATGCACTATTTATGGATTAAATATTTGTGTCACCCTTGCAATTCACATTTCCAAATCTTAATAATCATTGTGATGGTGTTAGGAGGCAAAATGTTTGGGAAGGAATTAGGTCCTGATGGTGGAGTGTTCATCTAAGACTAGTGCCTTTGGAAGAAAGACACAGGATTTTATTTACTCTTTGAAGTGTTTATACTAGGGAGACAATATAATGCTTACACTTGTGGATCTAACTTATTTTACTTATGAATGTCATCTCTAGTTGCAACTATTTACACATAAAAACCTTGAGTTTA
>NW_004524596.1:18552017-18553088 GCF_000260255.1 Octodon degus
ATATATATATGGCAAGATTTTCCACCTTCACCATTGGGCAAACATAACTTGAATCAGAAAGGCAAGAAATCATTTTGAGATTTCCACTAAAATTTCCTTTGACTTTGTGAATAATACTTCTCGCATGAAACATTTCAGCTCATAATGGAAAGGGTGTGAAGTACGTTAGAAGCTAACTGACGCCAAAGAAACAGTACTAGACCAACAATGAGGATTTGGTGTTGATACACACAATATTTGGGTTTCTTTCTTTTTTACTCTGTCATTACCTAATTACTTGACTTTTGTTTGTATACGTTTAATGAACATATTAATGTTTTATTGTTTCAATTTTTCATGTAGATATAGATTTAATGGATCTAGTTGCCCTTAGAATAGACTATTGAGATAGAGAAAAATATTGTATCAGCAGAGTCAAAGTGAACAGAACATTACACCCATATTCTAAAAGTTAAAATTCAACTGACACACAATAAAATTCAAAAAATACTGCCATTTTGTCCTTAAGTGTTGCCTTGCCTTTTATTCTTTTCTTGTGCTGCACAAAGAACCTGGAGAAAAGAAAACACTGTGCGCTTAAAATGGAATGTTAAATTTTGAATATTGAAAAGATTGAAATTTCTTTTGCTGTGCTAGAACGTTACAAATTCAAATTTTGAAATACTTAAGAAATAGTTCAATTAACGTACATTACTGCAATTGGCCATTCATCTGTTTTATTCTAGTTATTAATTTTTATGATCACAGAAATTCAGAGGAGTTCTAAATATAATTTGAAATGACTCTAAAATACAAAGGATAAGATTGCTTGTAATGTTAAAGTGTTAGAGCAATGATTTATTGTTGTGTTGCTTCTGGAGAACATTTCTACCTTCAGAAATTCATTAATATAAACTCTTACCCTTTTCCATTTTGTTAGTGATTAAACATAGATCAGATGCTGTAAAGGTTTCCAGTAGGATAGCGTTTGAGTCATCTATGCTTTTCCTACATTCACTACATTATTTGTCGATGATAAAGCTAAGAGCCACAAGGACTAAGTCACACGTTATCTGTGTAGGGCTCTATCAG
>NW_004524596.1:18553533-18557486 GCF_000260255.1 Octodon degus
AAATATTTAAAATGAATGCATTGGAAAGTAACTAGAAGTTAAATCAAACTCCTTGGCATCTGTCCTGTGAAGGTGAATGCCCAGTTGACGTTCTCTTTCCCTATTAAGAATACATTTTGGGGGCTGGGGAGATGGCTCAATAGAATAAGTGCTTGCCAGCCAAGTGCAAGGGCCTGAGTTCAATCCTCGGTTCTGCCAAACAAACAAACAAACAAAAATAGTAGTTATATCTAATAGTAACTGCTTCTCAACGTCTCCTTATGGTATCCATTGTCTAACTTTTATATGCAAGAGCTGAGTAGCAACTGCACAAGTCTTACCTGACAGTTCCAGTACACAATCAAATTCTCATACTCAGGAATAAAAGCAGCAACTTGTGAGCAGAGTCCAGTTATAAGAGAATAGAGAAGATTTTATTAACATATACTAAGTTAATATATGAAATATAGACTGAGTGTCAGAAAGTATAGCAGAAAAAAATTCATAATTTGGATTAGTAGAAATACAAAGAAAGTAGATTTCTAATTGTATAGTAACTTACTTTAACTATAAATCTTCCAAATGAGAAAACTGCACTAATTCTAAATTAGTAATATATGAAATCAAGAATAATTTGGAGTTTAAATTTATGAAATGACTCAAGATAGTATTAGATATACTGTACTTATATTTAATGTAGAGTAAAACAATTAGCTTGATGTAATTCAAAAGAATGATGAGATATGATGTATTTTATATTACTTCTAATAATCATCTTTTTTTCATTTATTTTTGTTGCTTTTTGGTAACCAAATAACCTAGAACCTAGCTAACATCACTAATATGGAAATGTAATTGACTACACAAGCAGTACTTGAGGATTTGTTGCATATGTATTTTCCTTCCTCTGATTCTGTAAGCCTATCTAGTAAATCCACTTACATATTATGCATGTAATATAAATGTTTATCATAAGTATAATATGTATGTATAATTTCTTTTACACATGCATATGTACCTATAGATAGAGATAGATAGATAGATAGATAGATAGATAGATAGATAGATAGATAGATAGATAGAATCTGTAATCTATTTATCATGTTGGTAGACACAATTAGTATTCAGAGTGATCCACAACTCACTAAAGTTCACTGGGACTTTGTGCTCACTGCAGATGATATCTAACATGCTCTCCATCCCAGGTTTTCAAGTCTGTAATACACTATTCTATTCACTATTCTATACATTCTTGCATTTTGTATAATTATAGGACTATATTTTAACATTATGTTTTTTGATTTTAAAATAATCATTTTCTATAGGCATAGACATTTTGATTGTAATAGTTCTTGTAGTTTTTAAAATTTCATTTTTAGGGCTCAAAAATAACACCTGAAAAATTTTCTATCATAAAAACTAAACAGTATTCAAAGAAAAGACAATCAACACATTCCAGATTAATCAATAATTACAAACAAAAGAAAGGTTATATGGGTTGATATTATTTATTGGTAACAATATACTTTACTATTGCTTTGAAGAAAATCAGATATAGAATTTAATTTTCTCATGTTTTCCAGCTAACAAATGCTGACTCCTTTCAATCCATACTGCAACTTGAAAAATGTATCATTTGAGGAAGATGATATTCTTGACTATTCTGAGGATGAGAATAACCTTTAAACCTGTGATACTGCTCCAAATATGTGGCCACTGAGCCTATGCCTGAGCTATAACTCAAAATTTTCTGAGCCTCGATGATGAGTTCCAGTGACAAATGAAACAGATTGTACAAACTACCTCGCACAAATAATGCTTTTGAATTGCTTGTTGTGTTCACTTCTGGAGCTGAAAGATCCATTTGTCTTCTTACCCTTAAGACAAAAATGCATTAGTCTCTTTACATCTAACCCAATCAGTGCCATTTTTCCTTTTGTGAGTGAATGGTTGTGCGGAACCTCTGTCTGTCATTTTAAGCACTAGTTTATAAAACCTTCACTGTGACTCAGAACTCTATTTTCTCTTATAACCTTCAGTACAGGACTTTGTCTGAAAAGAAAGAAATAGATATTTCAGCATAAAAGTTCTTAACCTTTTTGATATCTCCACATACTTTTAAAAATAAGACCACTACATTAAATTAGGCACAGAACTCATAAATAAGTATTAAAATGGTAGAGATTGTTGGAAACATTTTCATCATAGAAAGTGCACTACATCGTAATTATATTGAATGTAAGCATAATGAATTGGTTAAGAGCAATTATATAAAAAGAAAATTACGGGCTGGTGAGATGGCTCCGTGGTCTAAAGCACCTACTTGGAACAAGCTTAGCAAAGCACAGGGACAGCTGTTCAATCCCCCAGCACCACATGCCAGCCAGCCCCGCCCCCTGGTGGGCTGAGCTAGACACACACACACACACACACACACACACACACACACACACACAAGTAAATAAAATTTTAAAAAATAAAATTACTTAAATTCAAACTTGTAATATCCATAATCACACTGTAATATCTTGGGCCAATTATTTAATCATTTATGACAATCATGTCCATTTCTCCAGTTAACAATGTTAAAAAGTCTGCATATCATGACAAGAATGTGCACAGCTAAGCTATTACATCCTCTCATGCTTAACCAATCATTTATATACGTGTTTATAAACACTTCAAGTGTTGACAAACTTCCTGTTGATTTTAAATTATTTATGAAAACAACAAATAAGAATTTGTCCAATAATATCTGTGCATAGTTTATGGCTAATAATTCATGATTGTGAGGCAGGGGGGATGGCTCAGTGGAATAAGCGCTTCCCTGGCAAGCACAAGGCTTGAGTTCAATCCCTGGTTCCACTAGAAAGAAAGAAAGAAAGAAAGAAAGAAAGAAAGAAAGAAAGAAAGAAAGAAAGAAAGAAAGAAAGAAAGAAAGATTGTGTTCATGATGTTTTAAAACATTATGATCATGCAGAATTATCTTTAAATTCATAATAAATTTGTGCTGATCAAGATACTACTTTTGACAGATGGACAAATATTTGCCTATACTTTCATAGGATATTATTTTATGTTGACCTGCTTTGAAGTATGTTGATCTAAAAATGTAGACAACTGATCATCAAAACAATTTTACCATGAGTAGTCCAAAAAGTAGAGCAATAGAACATTTTTGGGGTCCCAAATTTGATGACCTTTTATAACCTAAAGTTCCAGTTCTGCATCCTTCCTTAACAGCCATCACCTTCCCAGACACATAGATAAATACTCTAGAAGGATAAGGCTAAAAAGGGTACAATACAAGGAAAATTTATAATAGCTTCTACTGAAATATAAATTAACAAGTGGGGTGACATAGTAGACAGAAAGATAGATAGATAGATGGTAGATAGATAGATAGATAGATAGATAGATAGATAGATAGATAGATAGAAAATTACATTAAACTAAAAGGATATGACTCACTAAAATGAATTGATCACTTATTCAAAAGGAAAGAGTTACTGAGTTGAGGAGAAGGACAGGCAAGGGAGTGGGGAGAAAGATATTTATCTATGTATGTAAGCAGGATAGTTTGGACAACTGTACTATGCATTTCTTCTGGCCTACGGAAAGGAGAAGATAATGTTTAGTTGGTTTTGTCTCCTTTTATCAATTGTTTGCACTTGTTCTCTTCTTAATTTCTTTCTTTCTTTCTTTTTGTTTTTTGCAATACCAGAGATTGCACTCAATCCTTTACTTGCCAGGCAAGCACTTACTCTGCTGAGCTAACTCCCCAGCCCCACTTCTTAATTTCTTATACATTATTTTTCTTTGCTCCAATTTTGCATGAATATATCCAGTTGTGAAATAATTGGCTGGAGACAGCACTATGCAATACAATAAGTACTGTGAAATTCATATTACTCTGTTAAGTGAAATTCTATAATTTTTTCTGTTTTAATACTATTTTATACTCTCTTTAAAAT
>NW_004524596.1:18557691-18567048 GCF_000260255.1 Octodon degus
ATATTTTTTTTTTGATGGAACCAGAGATTGAACTCAGGCCCTTGTGCTTGTCAGGGAAGCACGTATTACACTGAGTCATCTCCCTGGACCCTTGAAACTATTATAAATGAAATATGTCCACCTACAATAATTATAACTTGAAAGAATCCCAGTTCTCTGGGACTCTAGTGAGTTACAGTTAAATGATCAATAGAATTACAAAGCTGAGGCAGTTGTACTTCCTTGACAAGGAGCAGAGCTCAACTATGAGGTTGAACAAGGAGCCTGTTGATGCCATAGGTAGTTTTCAATTTTTCTCTATTATAAATCAATGTAAAGAAAACTGAAACTGGATATGGTGGTAAAGGGACCCAAACAATGATAATTCCTTGGAAGCAAAAGGAGGCAGGCTACCATAACATGCTAGAAGCCATTTAATTATTGTAGATCCACGAAATATGGCAGTTATTAAAATTAGCCCAAATATTTTTGTTTCTAATACTTCTTCATACAGCCTTTGCATTGGTGATTTATTGCTATCATACAAAATGTGTCAGTATATTATTCAAATTTCTTGAAAAATTATGTATAAGTAACTTAAAATGTAGTCCTGTTATTACACAAAGTTGTTCCCTTGAAAAGCAATTGCGAATTTGGAATGTATGACAGTATTTATGCAGAATTAAAGTTTTGAATACATCCCTCAAGATTCATTTTTAGAGAGTGGGATATAGGTCTGGTACAGTGTCATACCGTAAAACACAAGGTCCTGAGTTTGATTCCTGATACCAAAAAAGACAAACAAAAAAATTTAACTTTTGGTATTCGTGTGAAATTTTCAGGGATTATCTCCAAATTGATCTCCAAATTGATTATATTATCGCTATTTGTAATTGTAATGAATTACAATTAAATGAAGAGCACAATACCCAATAAAGCAAAGCTGACTAAAGAAAACTGAATGGAAATATTGAGAAAAAAGAGTGAGAAATAACTTTAAAACTGTTATTTTGTTAGTTTTTACATGAAATGTATTAATAAAATTCTTTCAGTTTGCCATATAAAGTCCCAAACTAGAAGAAACAAGTGTTCTTACTAAAAAATTAGCGTAAAAGTAAGGTATAACCTAAAATAAAATTATATTTAATGATAGAAACCAAAAGCATATTTAACGAGATGATGGTGGTGGTGGTGGTGGTGGTGGTGGTGACAGCAGTGGTGAGTATCCTACTACGGGATTTCTGCATGCCTGCTGGAGAAACACTCTAGCACTTGCATGGGTCCTTACAGCTAGTTAGATTATTCCTTTAAAAGAACTAGCTAATGTATAAGTTTTAATTTTTCATTGAGGCATTATTTTATAGTGAAGTATATTTGATATGAACTAGATATTTGATATTGTTTCAAAACAATTTCAATTCTAATTATAATAAAGTTTTGTAGTTGTACTTTTAAGAAGCTTCAAATTTAAAGCATGTACTGAAATATGCAAGACACAAAATATGACCACTTTTACTTGACTCAGTGTTTCATAAGGTGACAGTGATCGCTGAACATGTGTATAGCAAAATTAGACATAAATACATAATTGTCAAAGATGCTTGATGGGAATTGCAACACATTACATTTTAAATTTTATTATTAGTTGATTTCACTTAAAGGGTAAATCCTGAGGGCATTTGACTGACCTTGTCAGATACAGAAGTTACAATTCTTGTTATATAGGTCTTGCTTTATCTTGGTCTTAACCCTCCAGCATAAAAATATAAAAACAAGGTGTAAAAAGTAAAGCCATATTAATATGCTGAGCTGTAAAATGCTCAAGTCAACAACTTCTGACACTGCCAGTCGTACAGGTAACCCACTATTATTATGCACTACTTGACTATATTGGCGTATTTTGCTGAATCCACGCACCTACAATATTTAAACAAATGGAATACCCACCTCTGACAAAACTAAACAAAAAAGGGGATACAAGTGAATGATCATTTTGTATCGGTATCTACAAAATAGCATAGATATACAGCTACTTTCTTTTAATTCAATGAGAAGAAAGATTTGTACTAATGCTGTTTGGATATAATATGTCCACATCTTGCACTATGAAGAACTACTATGAAGACAGCCATATGCAATGTATTAATTATATTAACTATCCTACTAATCTGTTTTGAAACTGTCTCATTGCTATTTGTTTCTCAATAAAATTAATAAAATACTAAAGGTAAATATATAATTAAAATTAAGAATAACTAGGTACTAAATTATTAACTGTAGACATTCAAATAATTATTTACTATCTCAATATTCAGGAAAAATGCTATCAAACACGAGAACAAATGATGTAGACTAAAATTTTCTGAGAATATATATTAAGTGTTCCAACTATTGGAGCCTTCTCAACTTATCATTTTACATAATCTATCTTTTAAAATTTTTTTCTGAACTTCAAGTTCCACTGTTCAATCATTGCTTTGTTCGAGACAGTGTCTCTGTAGTTCAAACTGTCATTAAAATCTCTATTTGTCCAACCTGCCTTCAAACCCTAACAGATGGGCAGTCCCCTGCTTCCCCCTACAGAGGGCTAGACTTCCAGATGTGGGCCACCATAGCCAGCCATAGTTTTTTTAATTTTTATCCTGTTAGAAGGACACTTGTATGGTAATTTATTTATATTGCTTTATTCTCTCATAACCTAATTTGTTACTGAAACATTCATTTAGAGTTGGATATTTACAAGTTAATTTTTTGAAAATATTGTCCATAGTTTTTAAATAGAATAGTGCAAACAATGAAAAGTAAATACTCATTTTGTATCATTTCTCCTATAATATATTTTTAGGTTGGCAATTATGAGTGACCTTATGGCTATTGGTTCATTATATCAACATTAAATTATTTGAAGCTTCTTATCTCAAAATTTTTATTGAGATTCTTACCTACCTACATATTATATTCTTCCTATGTCTTACTGTTGTCCATTTTCCAAAATTTAAAAAAATTCCTGACTTCATTTTTGGAGAAATTCTCTGCTTCATTTGTGCCTAGTGAAGTGCAGTGTGTCTCAGCAGAAGAGAGTTTTCATATACAGTCCACTGAAAGTAAGAGCTCGTCATTACCAAACAAAAAATGTTTGGCATTATTTCCTTTTAATAAGAATTTTAAGCAGAGGAATGTCTTCTCTCTGACTCCACACATTTGAATAAAATGTGTATACTACTCAGACATAATTCAGCATTTAAGACTAATCCTTAACTTGAGATTATAATATCCATTTATAGTTTTAAATTTAAGAGAAATAGCATGACATTTGAGAAATTGACTATTTGAAGTAACATCCGAATGTGAATATTTCAATGTAAATCTTGAAAGATGAATCGCTTATATCCATTAAGTTTTCAGAGTTCACAATACATACAAAAATACTTCAGAAACGTTAGCATCTGCACTTTTCACACGTGAGTTTTCTCTATGCTATTTTGGGGTAAATGACATCTTGATGTTGGTTCTTCTGCAGTTAAATGAAAGAATTCATAGATGCCAGCTAGGATAAGCTGCTACTTCATGTTCTACAAGTCTTAAGATTTTTGATGTACTCTTTTATTAATTTCTTTAAAAAGACAGTTTACACTTATAACTGTATTTAGGGATTTGTCTTTTGTTACTTCTGTCGTATTTGTATCACAGATTTTGAGCTTATATTATCAAAGTACTAGACACTTAGAATCTTATGTACTTTTGTTAAATAGATGACTTTATAATTTTAAAATGATCTCATTTGCCTCTGGCAATATTCTTTATCTGAAATCTACTTTGACATTAACATAATGATTTGAGATTTGTTTTGATTATTTTTAACATTTTGTGTCTATTGTCATTCTTTCAACATTTTAACAACTTTATTATTAAAGTAAGTATCTGGTAATAGCATGTAAGTGCATCTTTTCATTTTATCTGACAGTGCTTTTCTAACAGATGCATTTAAATCATTTATGGTATTTGGATCATTTGCATTTGAGTGATAAATCTATCTATATTCACTGTTCGAATTCATTTGTACTATATATCCTTTTATTTTTAAATGTCATTTGTATAAGGGGCTGGGGAGATATCTCAGTAGAATAAGTGCTTCCATGGCAAGTGCATGGGCCTGAGTTCAATCCTTGGCTCCACCAAAATAAATGAATGAATGAATGAATGAATGAATGAACATCATTTGTATAAATAATTGTTTAATTTTTAATTATTATGATTTATATTTTTTAAAAAATACAATTTCAAGCAATGCATATTATACTTTAGGTATATTTTCAAACATAGAAAAGTTAATCTTCTGAAATTAGCTCTTTTTATATTAACTTTTCACCAGTTGTGTATATTAAAGCGATTCACCATAGTATTTTCTTTCTTTCTTTCTTTCTTTCTTTCTTTCTTTCTTTCTTTCTTTCTTTCTTTCTTTCTTTTTTTCTTTCTTTTTTTAACTGTATTTTAGATAAGGGTCTACATGGTCTCATTAATAGATTGGACTCTTAGAAATTCTGCTGTTTACAGCCTCTCAAGAGATCAGATTATAGGTACATGATACTGTGCCCAGTTTTTACTTTTTTAGAAAATAATTTTGTTGAGAAACAAATAGCAATGAGACAGTTTCAAACCCGATTAGTGTAAGTTTCAATAATATATTGCATATTGTTGTCTTAGTGGTTACTCACTGTACGAGATGCATACATGAAATCCTGTCCAAAAACACTATTAGAATAAATCTTTCTATTCATTGAGTTCAGAGACAGTAGCTTTATCTCTATCCTATTTTGAATATACAGGTACAAAATGGTCCTTCATTTGTATCCGCTTTTTTGATTAGTTTTTTTCAGAGATGGTCTTCCTTTCTCATTTAAATACTGTAGATGTGTGAATTCAGCAAAACACTCCAATATAGTCCAGTAGTCCATAATAATAGTGGGTTTTCCATAAGATTGGCAATGCCAGCAGTTGTTGAATTGAGGCTTTTACAGCTCAGAATATTAATATGGATTTACTTTTTATATTCATTTTTATACTTTTCTGC
Source organism: Octodon degus (assembly GCF_000260255.1). NCBI lineage: Eukaryota > Metazoa > Chordata > Mammalia > Rodentia > Octodontidae > Octodon > Octodon degus. Next base: position 18,562,742 of record NW_004524596.1, read on the forward strand.
TGGATGGTTAAAGAGCGTGATAAAGCAAGACATATATAAAAAGAAATGTAACTTTTATATCTGACAAGGTCAGCCAAATCTCCTCAGATTTATCCTGAGACCCTGTACCACAGTTTATAGATCATTTGTCAGTGTTAGCCAAGTGGATGAGTCATGACCATTGCTTGACCAGTTTGCTCTCTGTGAAAGCCTGAGAGAGTTTTCTCTCCATGTGACTCTCCATAGGCACACTCTACATCATCAATCACTTTCCTCTGTGGCCTCGTTATCTCCTTGATCAGAAAATTTGGGACACATCTGAGTTGCTTGATGTTACAGTGCAGGTTCTCCTATGTCCTGAATCTTCACTGATCTTGAAAGTCTAGGGCCAGAATGTTGGCTGTCCTTGCAACCCTTCTTTTTCTCTAATTTTTAGCCTGCAAACTTAGGTTGTTAACCTTCCAGAAGAGAAGCTTATCATTATTATCCTACAACATAGGCAGTGGATCTTAACCTCTTTATCTGTCTGACTATCAAACACCTTAGACATAGAATAGCTATTTTCCATCAAGTATTGATATGTTAAACTTTGAGGCCCTATGAAATATGAAGGAAAAATAACATTAAAAAAGTAGGAATAAATGATTACATATTTTTACAGAGAATTTTAGAAACCTAACCATATACAGCATTTTAGCAAGACAGTATTGTGACATTTTTTCTTTTCTCTTGTTTTCATTCATTACATTTATTTTTTTAAACAAACATTTAACTGAGAGACACTATGGCAGGAAATGGTATGTCATGACAAGCAGTATATATTTAGAAGACCAGAATGACAGGCATACCAAGCATGATCCTACTATTGCACATTGCTATCTTCAGTGCAGTTGCTTAGTTCACAGGTATCAGCATATATAGTTGGTCAGGGTGAGAATCATACCTAGTAACTGCTAGTTTCAAAAACCTGCTTAGATTCTCAGGATCATTGCCTTACCCATCTTGTGCATATAAATGTATGGCTTTGTCCCTGTCATGTTTCCCATCTTTCATCCTTACCCTCTCTTCACTGACTAGTCCTCAAGTTCTGTTTCCTTTTAATTGTGTTATACCCCTCTATTTTTATTTAATCTTTTGAGTTCTTATACTAGAAAGACCATGTGGTATTTACACATGTGAGTCTGGTGTATTTCACTTATGAGAATATCTTCAAGTGACATCCACTTAAAAATGAAGGCTTTGAGTTTATCATTCTTTATAGTTGAGTAATACTACATTGTATAAAAATACCATAAGTTTTTCATCCATTCATCAGGTGACAGGCATCTTTGTTGTCTCCAAGATTTAGTTATCACAAATTGTGCTGCTGTAAACATAGGTACACATATATCACTATGATACGATATTTTCATTTCCTTTGGGAAAATTCCCAGGAGGGGAAAAGCTGGTTTGAATGGGATTTCCAGTCCTAGATTTTAAGGATTATCCACAGTGATTTCCATAATGGTTTTACCATTTTACATTCCCACCAGCAGTGTAGAAAGTTTCCCTTTTCCCCAAAGCCTCTGTAACATTTGTTGTTGATTGATTTTTTTATGACAGTCATTCTCTCTGTGGTGACACTGTATCTCAGTGTTGTTTTTTTTTCAAAGTTTTATTGATAAACATATAGCAATGAGACAGTTTCAAATCAAATCGAAAGTACAGTTTCAACAAATAATACACTGCATATATTCTTCTTAGTGGTTAATTGCTGTACAAGATGCAGACTTGTGATCCTACTTGCAAACACCATTAGAAAAAATCATTCTATTCATTAAGAGAATGCAACTATATATCTATCCCAACCACTTTGAATACACAGATACAAAATGGACATTCATAGTTATACCCCAATTTTTTTAAGTTCCGTTGTTGAATATTATAGGTGTGTAAATTCAGCAAAATATTCTAAAAGAGTCCAGTAGCCCATAATAGCATTGGGTCTTCTGTTTAACTGGCAATGTCAGAAATTATTGACCTGAGTCCCCCACAGCTCAACATAACAACATGGCTTTACTTCATATATTTCATCTTCATACTTTTCTACTGGATGGTTAAGACCAAGGTAAAGCAGGACCTGTGCAACAAGAGTTGTAGTTTTTGGTCTGAGAAGGTCAGTGAAATGCCCTCAGGATTTATCCTGAGATCCTGTACTTCAGATTGTAGAACCTTTATCAGTGCAGCCATGTGGATGAGTCACGGCCAATGCTTGGCCAATGTGCTCTCTGTGAAAGCCTGAGAGAGTGTCTTCTCCCCATCTGAAAACATCATATCATAGGGATATATGTGTGCCTATGTTTATAGCAGCACAATTTGTGATAACCAAATCTTGGAAACAACCAAAATGCCCATCACCTGAGGAATGGTTCAGAAAGATGTGGTATTTTTAACAATGGAGTATTATTCTCAGTGTTGTTTTAATTTCCATTTCACAGATGACTAGTGATGTGGAACATTTCTTCATATATTTATTCACTTCTCTAATTTTGTCCTCTAAGTGTGTTCATCTCGGATGCCTATTTCTGTATTGAGTCTTTAAATTCTGAGGCCTTAATGTTTTCAAGTTCTTTATAAAGTCTAGAGAACAGACCTTTGTCTGAGTGCTTGTTAGTGAAGATTTTTTTTCCAAATTTGTGAGTTGTCTTTTTACTTTGTTGGTAATTTCTTTTAACGTACAAAAATTTCTCAGTAAGAGGAGGTCCCACTTGTCAATTCTTTCAAGTATTACCCATGCAATTTCATTTTTGTTCATGAACTCTGCTTACCCCTATGTCTTCAAGAGTTCCTCCCACTTTCTCTTCCAGGAGATTTAGTGTTTCTGTTTTAATGTTTAGACCTTTAATCCATTTTGACTGGAGCTTAGTACATGGTGATAAACATGGGTCAAGTTTTAGTTTTCATGGCATGTAATGAGCCATTTTCTCCAGTACCATTTGTTAAAGAGTCTATCTTTCTTCCAGTAAGCCTGTTTGGCCACTTCATCGAAGATAAGGTGGCTAAGTTAGTTCCTAGAGGCTTCTGTGTCTAGTAATCTATCCCATTAATCTTGAGGTCTATTTTGTTGCCAGCATCATGCAGATTGTTTCATGGTAGCTTTTTAGTATGATTCCAGGTCAGGAAGTGTAATGTCTTCTGCCTTGTCTTTGTTGCCCAGGATTGCCTTTGCTATTCTAGGTCTTTTCTGGATACAAATAAATTTTAGATACAAATTCTCTGAGTCTGTGAGTTATGTTGGTGGTAGTTTGATTGGGATTGCATTAAATCTGTACAGCAATTTTGAGAGTATGGCCATCTTCATAATGTTGATTCTTCCTAGAGTAGGCAATATCTTTCCATTTTCTCAAATCCTCTACAAACTCTTTTTTTTAAAGTACTGTAATTTTCCTTGAAAAGATCTTTGACTTACTTAGTTAGATTAATTCCAAGGTATTTCATTTTCCTCAGTGGTATTGTAAAAGGTATTGTTTCTCTAATTTCCTTCTCAATGTGTTTGTTATTTGTGTAGAGTCAATGCTATTGACTTTTGGGTATTGAATTTGTATCTTGCTATGCTACTAAATTTGGGTATCAAGTCTGGTAGCTTCTTGGTGTATTTTTTTGGGCAGGGTAATTCTAAGTAAAGTATCATATCATCTGAAAATAATGATACTTTAACCTCTTCTTTACCTATTCTTACTCGTTTTATTTCTCTCTCTTGTCTAATGGCTCTAGCTAAATGTTCCAGAACTTTATTGAATATAAGTGGTGATAGAGGACATCCCTGTCTTCTACCAGTTCTGAGAGTAAAAGCTTTTAGCTGTTCCCCATTTAGAATTACCCTGCCCATTCTTAATTGCCCTCTTAGTGCACCCTGTGGATAGGTCTGGCACAGCAAGCCAGGGGATCAAACCCCCAGCTCCTGCATGTTCTTGCAGGAGTTTTAATTCACTGAGCTGTTTAGCTGGTCCTACCATTCTATTTACATATGTTTACAATATGCATATGATTTATGACAATGATACTCATATGCACATATGCCATAGTTTCTCTATTTACTCAGCTATTGTTAGTCATCTTTATTTTGTGGGTATCATGTGTGGGTACACTTGGTTCTATTTCAGTGATTGCTTTATGTTAGATAATGTATGTTTAATTTTATACATACATACCCATGAGATATACTATGTCAAAAAACCTTGCAAAGTATATTTTCATTTTTCAATTTTGTGCCCACTTTCAATGTATGTGTGTGTGTGTGTTTCAATCTCTCTGTCTCTGTCTCTGTTTCTCTCTCTCCCTCTGTCTCT
>NW_004524596.1:18567256-18570020 GCF_000260255.1 Octodon degus
TAGTTAACATTAAGGATTATTTTTAATTTTCTTACCTATCAGATTTCTATCAAGTATTATTTTTCTTTTATTTGAAATACTTTTTCTATTTATTATGAGTTCATCCAACCATCTGATGTTTGAAATTACATTTTAAACACGTTACTTTTTAGATTAAACACATTTAAAATAAGTTAGTTCTTTAAAAAAAGCTAAACTGTTTTCATTTTTACATTCTTAAGTATGATGAAGAAATTAATTGTTTAATTCTTTTTTTATTTTCTATGGACAAAAATGAGTATATGTTTTCTGCTATGCTTAAATCTTACATTTTTTCATTCATTTTTAATCATCCTTGGTAAACTTTCTTTCTTTCGTGTTGCTCACTTCTTAAGATTTCACAATTTGTGGATGAAGGTTTTTCTTCAACCCAGAAAATTTAAGACCTAATTTCTTCAATACTTTTGTGCCACATTTGATCTGCTACTCTCTCATAAAATTTACAACATGTATCAGGCCATCAACTTGAAGCTATTCCCTAGCTCTCTGTGACTTTATAGTTTTACTTCAGTGCTTTGAATTTTGTTTATTTTCCATTTTGATGGTTTCAGGTTAGATTATTTTTTAAATGTTTACATTTTTATTATTCTTTGTGTATTTTTACTTCTGATTTTATGGCTTTCTTTATAGAATTTGAACTGAGAGGTTTTTGCGTCCAGGTCTCTATGTGTGCAGTCTTTCCTCTGCTTTCTCAGTGATACAATAAGATCTTGATGTTCTTGGGACTAGTTCTCATATTAGTGTCATTTGGGGGACATTATTTATTTATTTTTTTCTTTTCTTTCTTTCTTTCTTTTTTTTGGTAAAAGGTCTCACTACACAGCCTGAAATTGTAGTGATTCTCCTGTTTTCAACCTCCCCAGCTCTGGGATTACAGGCATGCACCACCACACCTGGACTCGGTCACCAGCTTAGCGTGCTCAGAGGCAGGGCCAACATGGCATGGGGTGTCAGAGATTGAACCCTGACCTCTGCGCTTGCCTAAGCCTAAACAGGAGCTTAGTCTGCTGAGCTATCTCACCAGCCCTTTGATTGTTACTTTCAGCGTTATGGAGTCATATTTTCCTTCTGCCTTTGCTTGTGCTATTATTTGAATACCACTCATTTCCAGTTTGCATTTCAGTTCTTGGATATTTATATGTCTATCAAGTTCTTTTGTTTTGTACTAGATAGCATAAAGGAATAAGACATGTTATTTAGATATTACTTTTCATCTTGGTTAAATAGGACTTCAGCAAAATTTATACTATGGTTAGTTTTTATACTAATCACCTTTAGTCAATAATATGGCAAGTACTTTATGAATTCTTTTCATATAATCCACATGTTAGCCAATATTTTTACTCCATCTTGTAAAATCAGAGGTATAGCCTGTGTATGTTGAATCCAAGTACTAAATCTTTTGGGTTGTTATTTTCTTAACTTGAATCTTTTCTTTAGAAATACATGGTTACCACTAAAGATTAGAAGATTAGAGGACTACCCATAGCTTATCTGAATTTTCTTCTCTAAAGTATTCTTTTCTGTGTCAGTCTGTCTTAGAAATTCCAGCTCACTTCATGTATTATTAAGCTTTCTCCTTGCTGACATACAACACCTAACACTCTCAATTGAAAGGAGGACAGGATTATTTCACTATGTTAACTCATAAAATCATTGACTCCAAGTTATACACCATGGCAGAATAACATAGCAAAGCAAAGTTATTTAGTGCACAGAGGCCAGAAAGTAGAGCCGCAAATTGTGTGAGTAGAAGGGGCAAAGGACATGACACACACACTGGGGCCACACTTCCACAACTCCATCAGACACATCTACAAGTGCACTTTACCAATGCTAATGTCCAGCAACTTCAAACTTCATTCTAGCTTTGTTTTCCCAGAGTCTGGGTCCAAGTATCTCAACTCTGAAGATCACTATGCTTGACCTGATTTTTCTCCTAATGTGGCCAATGGGCATTTTTTTTTCATCCAATAATTGATCTTATTTTTGCTTTTGGAAATTCTGGAATATAATCATTTTTAAGCAATTTTATTGACTTAATATCAATTAGAGAGAGCCCTTAGTTTCTAAGATAGATCTGACAGCTCTATCATTTCACCACTATTTATAGGATGAAGTGAAGAATTTATGACTGAAATACCTTGTTAAGATGAAATATGGAAAATGAATGATGTTAATATGATTCAGAAAAGAAGAAAACTGCATGGCTCTAAAACCAAGCTCTGTTTTTTAAAGGAAATGATCCAAAGAATAATCAAAATCTTTCATTTAGGTCAAAGAATTGCTAGGGCAAATTTAATGTCTGTGAAATGTATTAATGATACTTAAAGAGACTCAATAATTATTAAATCAAGGTAGTCTCAATTAAACTGTAAGTACCTAGAAGGAAAAGGTGATATGATTATTACCAAGATATAAATGATTTGCTGCAAGTGTGCTCAATTCTCCTTTCTTGTTCTGGGATCTGATCACTTTAAGTCTGTTAAATCAATTTTATTACAATGTGATCAGTTCAGAACTTGCTTAAACACTTGAAACCATCAGTCATCAGAAATAGTATTTTATAGATGTTTACTCAATGTTTCTATTTATAGGGATTCATATTTTATTTCTCCAAATATTGAGCTGCCTCACACACCATAACTTTTAAAAGGATCTGACACCAGAATTTTTTAAAAACTAAAAGTAAATATTTACCCTACTGATTTATACTATGCTTATT
>NW_004524596.1:18570120-18572708 GCF_000260255.1 Octodon degus
TAATTATTTTATTAATTAAAACATTTATTAAATGTTTTATTAAATGGCATACTACTTAGCCATCAAGAAAGATTAACTTGAGAAATTTATACATAAGTGGATGGACCTTGAGATCATACACCTAAGTGAAGTAAAGGAAACACATATCTTTAAAAATGAACTTACTTCTCTGATATAAGAGATAAAAAGTGTAAATAACAACCAGAATGTATATTACATATTGTGAAATAAGATAACTAGGGATGTGGAGGTGGAAATGAATGAACGGAAAATTTTTTTAAAATGACAAAAAGAGAAAAAATGTAAAGCTTCTGTAAATGAGGGGAAGAGGGTTTGAAGGGAGGATAAAAGAATGGAAATTTTAAAAGAACTGAAATACATCATGTACAGCTACAAAGAACCTATGAGGAATGCTAGAAACCATAATGAATATTTTTAATTAATTTTAAAGAGAAACAAATAACAATGAGATAGTTTTAAAAACAAGTTAGTAGGACACTTACAATAATTAATGCATTGCATATTGTCTTTATAGAAGTTATTCATAGTACAAGATGCAGACATGATATCCTGTCCAAACATTATATATACATACATATTCTTTTAGCTATGGGTCTACAGGGTGTTCAGGGGTCTCACTACTAGATCGAACTCATAGTGAGCTCCTGTTCACAGCCTTCCAAGAGCTGGGATTACAGGTGCTCACCACAATGCCCAGTCTCAATTGCAATATCACCACGCCCCAGGGGCTGGGCCGGCATGGCATTTTTTTTTTTTAATTTTAATTTTGGAAGAGTCCATAGGGTGTTCAGTATCTCACTACTAGATTGGACTCATCGTGATCCGCCTGCTTTCATCCTCCCGAGAGCTGGGATTATAGGCATGCACCATCATTTCTAGTCTCATTCTCTAAGTGCACCATGGGGGCAGGGCCGGCACAGTAGGCCTGGAGACTAAATCCCGACCCCTGCATCTGCTTACAGGCACTTTAATCCACTGAGGTATTTTTCCGGTTCTTCAATCATGTTTTCTTTTGTTTTTCTGATACATATCGAAAGGAAAAACATTAAAAAATTTTGTTGTTCTAAGAATATAAATTAATATGCTTAATCATATAAAAAGTACACAGTAGTAGCATTGTGAAATGAAATATGTTTACAATGGCACTGGGCACAGTGTTTTGAAAACATTAAATAAAGACACAAAAGAGAATTTCTAGAATAGCTCCAAAATTGGCAAGGATGGGTTCAGGGATATAGCTCAGCGGCTTAGGTGCCTGCCTGGCAAGCACAAGGTCCTGAGTTCTATCCCTGGTACTGAAAAAAAGAATCTCAAAAATGACAAGTAAGACTATTGAAAGCAACAGAGCATTTTGAGGGCATTAACAGCAATATGTCTTTTATTGTAATACTTCACATTTGGTCACTCTTTGTATGATTATAATATACTTTAAATAAGACTCATTGAAGAAGTAAAAATAGAAATATAATATTTAATAGCCATTTTAATTTATGGTACTTCTTTTAAGTATTATTTCTATATATTTATTTAGCTATAACTGTCACTGTGAAATAATTATAATGATAACTAGCTTTTAAAGTTTATACCAAATTAGATATGAGGAAGTTATAATTGAAATAATAAGAATAAAAGCTAAACCTTTGAATCATATCTTTTAGTATATTACTTATATAAGAAAATAATTGAAGTATGGAAGAAAAGCCACTAAGAGATAGACTTTCTGGTACAGCAAGTTGTAGGCAGTTGTATAGCTAATAGACATATTTAGCAAATATATTGTAACTAAATCTTTTGAAAAGTACTGTAACTATATTTTCTAAAAAGTGAAAATACATTACACAATATTTCAAGCTGATGCTATTTACTAAGTTTGATAGAGTAAAGTAAGTCCAAAGAATTTCAAATAGCTACAGATACTCGGGTTCTCTGAAAAGAGCCAGAGGTGAGGAGACAGCCCAGCTACACGAGTGCCTGCCTGACATTGTAAGGCCCCCAGCTTGATCCCCAGCTAGCTCCCCCAATTGATCTGACAAGAGCCAAATTACCCTGACTTTATTTATAAAATAAGTAATGGGAGGATAACAATAATATGGCCATGAAATAAATTGAAATGTCAAATATTTTCAATCAAATTTAACGAACAAAATAAATTAAGCATAAAATGAACTGTAGCATTGAATTTGCCCTTAAACTGAGAAATGAATTAAAAATGTAGCATTTTTATACAATGGAATATTACTCAGATATAAAATAAGGATAAACTGGGGGCTTTAATTGATAAACTGGTGCAACTAGAGACCATACTCATAAGTGAGGTAAATCAGACTCATGTGTGTAAAAATCACAATGTCTCCCTAGTATAAGAACCTAGTGTAATTATTATTATAATTATTTCTGCTAGATTAAAAAATCTTCTGAAGATTCTCAGGAACATTGCCTTGCCCATCTTCCACATATAACTGTATGGCTTGACTTATTCATGTTTCCTAGCTCTTCTCCTTTCCCTCTCTTGATTAGTTAGTCCTTGAGATCCTGCTTTCCTTTTACTTGTATTATACCTTTCTATT
>NW_004524596.1:18573413-18576340 GCF_000260255.1 Octodon degus
TGGGTCTTCTGTTTAACTGGCAATGTCAGAAATTATTGACCTGAGTACCCCACAGCTCAACATAACAACATGGCTTTACTTCCTATATTTCATCTCCATACTTTTCTACTGGATGGTTAAGACCAAGGTAAAGCAAGACCCGTGCAACAAGAGTTGTAGCTTTTTGGTTCCAGTACAACTTTTCTAAGGAGTCTCCATACTGATTTCCATAACGGTTGTACTAGTCTACATTCCCACCAGCAGTGGAGAAGGGTTCCTTTTTCCCCACAGCCTCTCCAACATTTATTTCACAGAGTAAATAAAATCTGAAAGGTACAGTAGATGCTGTGAAAGGGAAAGAAACTTCAAAGGGAAGGAACAAGTGAGATGAGGGAAAGGAGGACAGAAAGAAGAAAGAAGAAAGAAAAGAAAAGGAAGAAAGAAGAAAGAAGCAGGGAGGAAAAAATAAACATATATCCAGGATAGCTTGGATAATTGAGCTCTTCATTTCTGCTGGTTTATTGAAAGAAGTTAATGCTTACTTTTTTCTCTCTCTCCTTTTTAATTATAGATATATATACACATACATATATGTATTAACCAATTTTACATGTTTATATGAGTAATCTGAGAAAAAATTGAAGAAAACAATATATAGTATAACAACAATTTTAGAATCCTTATCATTTTGTGTATTGAAATTATACATTGTTCCTATTAATTTACTATTTTTGGTATTGTCTTAGAAAATGCACTAGGATATTTCACAACTTCACATTCTATGTTAGAAAAGATTCTAAAATAAGTGACCAATGGTACATATTACAAAATAATAAAATAAATAGAAGTAATTTAAACTTGGTAAATATTAAGGAAAATAAGAGTTTTAATCAACTATAACAAAAAACATATCAATACATTAAAAGAGGTGAAAAAAGAAAGCTATAAAGCAGAAGAATCCTGAACACATTTATATATAAAGGCTAAAGTGCTTTTAGCTAGAAATGTTAATGAAAAAAATTCCAAGATTTATGTGTGCTAGGGACATTAACAATGTAAAAAAATTTAAAACACCATTATTTTAACAAATAAAAAAGCAGGATAAGAAACATTTATGGAGACAAATCCCCCATAATTTAAATAAAAAAATATAAAGAACCTGTATAATTTCATCTATTGAAAAGCTAAAACCCATACTTCAAAAGCTTCCCTTTTATTACGCTTGAGAAAAAAAATAAAAATGTCAAACTACCAAAAATCAGTAAGTGAATCATTTTAATAGCCATACATTTATATTCAAGTTTAATTCCTAAGGAAAAAAATCTTCCTAGAAACAAACTCCAAGTTTTGAGAGCTTTATTGGTAAGTGCTAATGTATAATCAAGAAACATAAAAACTTAGCAAACAATAAAATAAAACAGTTCTATACAATTTTTCCAGAAAATCAGTAGATGGAAAATTTTTCCTTATTTTATACTACAAAAACATCCATCAAACAGACAAAAGTATTACAAGGAGACAACAAAATAAAACCCTAAAGATTAGTATATGTAACTAAAAAAATGCATTTGTATAGAACAAAATATTACCATAGTAAATCAAAGAATTTACAGAAGGAATAAATATTTTGTTCAATTATATTTTATCCTAAGAATGTTGGTTTACTTCAAAATTTGAAATTTAGCTTACTTTGAATTTGGACAAATGTCGTTCCATTTGAAACCAAATAAAATGAAACCAAAAAAGAACTTGTGATCACCTGAAAAGATAAATAGATCACTTGACAAAATTAAATATTTTTTTTATTATTACAGATTCTCAATGAAACAAGAATAGAGGAAAGTTGCTTAATCTGACACAACTGACCCCTTTAATCCAGTGACAATTGCCAGATTGCCAGAGGCTGGCTCTGTGAATAGTACTGAACAGTAAATGTACCAGCACTATGATATTTCTATGCATATTTATTCATGGTGAAATTTAATTTATAAACTAAGCATAGGAAGTGATTAGTAATAACAGGTAACAATAACATACAACAATTGTAACACTACTCTATATTAAAAATTATGTAAATTTGGGGCTGGGTCGATAGCTCCGCAGTCTAAACACCTGTCTGGCAAGCTCAAGGACCTGAGTTCAATCCTGATACTGAATGAATGTAGTGCCGGCACTGGATCCAAAGGTGAGGGTGCACGCCTGTAATCCCAGCGCTGGGAAGCCTGAGAAAGGAGGATCACTATGAGTTTGAATTGCATAGTCAGACCCTGTACCAAATATATACATAAATAAAAGATTAAAATAATTGAACAAATAATAGTTACATAAAATTATCTTCCCTTAAAATGTCTGAACTTTCACCTTTTCAATTAAATGATACACTGTATGACTTGGTTTCAGCAATACAAATTTCCAGCTAGCATCACTAGTGTTGCAGCTTGGAGAGATTACTAATTAACATAAAAGTTACTAGAATTTAAATAGAGCAAAATTGTAATGGTCAATCTGATAAGCAAGATAACTTCTAAGTGACTAATAGGTTGGTAGATGACACTACTGGTACATGCTGCCCCGGGGGATGATCAGCATGGCAAACGGGACAGAAAAGAACGGCCTAGGGTTTGATCACTTGCCTCAGGTATGCAGTTTAGAATTTGTAATTTATCTACTCCAAGAGTATTTTATGTAACATATTTTACATATTTTAACCATGATTAATAAAAGATAATTGAAATCATGAAAACAAGATTGATGAGGATTATTGTGCATAAAAAACAAGTGAATTTGATTATACACTATAGCAGAAATTATAACTGAAATATAACTAACTGAAATTTATACTGTAATTTTAACTTCTAATAATTATAATTACTGGGGCTGGGCAGATGGCTCAGTGGAGTAAGCGCTTCCCTGGCAAGCATGAGGGCCTGATTTCAATCCCTGGTTCC
>NW_004524596.1:18576440-18589834 GCF_000260255.1 Octodon degus
ATTAAAAACAGAAAGCAGAGACTGACAAACAGGAGATTTTACTCAGTTTATTTTATTACTGAATAATTCTAAGAATTTAAAAATTAATGAGATTTGCAAAAAATTTCCAGATAATCAAAATAGGTGAAAAAGTAAAATTTAAGTGAATTAGAAGAACATTTAATTCAACCAGAACAAATGCACTACTCAAAATAAAATTGTTTGCTAATATATTGAAAAAATTAGAATAATCTTCTAAATATAAATCAGCATATACATTATAACCTAGGGATTACACTCATAAGTATAACCTTATTATCTCCTCAAATAACGTGACAACAATCCCATACCCAATCTTCCTGACAGCATTAACTACAACATTAAACACTAGAAACAAGCACTCCTTACAGACAAGCAAATAGGTATAGTGAGTGTTTTATATAATCAAATTCTATTAACTGTAAAAAATAATGTTAAAACATAATTCTGAGTGATAAGTACAAATATTTCAAATAACTACTGTTAGTAAAAATTAGATGATGTTCAAAGAGAAAGAAAGTAAATCATACATTGCTTAAATAACATGCATTCATAGTAAAATAAAATATATACAGAAAGATAAATGATAAGTAGGGAATTCAAAGTTAATCATGTAAGATAATTTGATAGTGTATCAGGAAGAGCTATACTATGGTTCTAAAACCTGTTTCTTAAACTGATTATTTAAAAACTGTGCAAGTGTTTAAATTTTTCTAATGAACTTTTTGATATCACTCAAATATACAATTTTTCATGTTAAATATTTTAATAGGAAACTTCATGCAAAGTTATTTGGTATATACTGGCACAATTGAGAAAGAAGTGTTGACAGAGTTTATCAAGATATAACCTAGGGGGCTGGGGAGATGGCTCAGTAGGTAAAGCGCTTCCCTGGCAAGTGCAAGAGACTGAGTTCAATCCCCAGTTCTGAAAAAAAAAAAAAAAAAAAAAAAAAAAGATATCATTTATCACACCCAATACCTAGACATGCTGTTGGCCTGATAATACAGTAACAATGGAATACACAATTAGGTATTTATAGTGTACCAAGGATTGCTTTGCATGATAACAAGTAGGCCCTTAAATACAACACAGCATTTCTTCGTGGTCTAATGAGAACTCCTGAACTAAGCTTGAAGCAAATTATTCATGACGTAACGGTTAAACTTTCCTTGAATATAGTTATGCCTCTGTAAGTAGTAAAAACTTTCTTAAGATCTCATAAGTGCTTTTTTTATATATTGCTCTTTTGGTATAGTTTTACATCAAAGGTAAACAAATCTTGTAATATCTACATTGGTTTGTTTTTGTTTTCATCCTTCAGTATACAACAGACTTTATAACCTGAGCTAGTTACTGACTAGAAATATTTGCTAACAAAAGCACTCATGTTTCTTACAATGTATTTCTAACTTTTTGAAAGAAATCATACTGAAAAAAGTCCTTTATTGCTTTGATAATTTATTATTGTATTGCATGCCAAATTTAATATCTTGTTAAAAAAGCTGCATTTTAACATTTTTTTCATTTAAATTTTAGCATTGTGAAATTTAAACATTCAATATGATAAAAGTGAAAATATACCAGTTATTTCTCAGACAGAAGACCAATATGCAGCATATTTAAAGAACTCAAAAACATGTACACCACAAATAAAAGACCCCATGAAAACATGGGAAAGAAAAATGAATAAGCCCTTCACAGAGGTACAAATGACCCAAAAGTAAATGAAGAAATGTTCAGCATCACTGGTCATTATACTCCATCTTACCCAGGAGAGACTGGACATTATTAAGAAAGTGTAATATTCATAATTGCAAGCTGGCCAAGAGAGTAAAACACTGTTTAGTTAGATTTTCAGACAGCTTGTGTGTCTGATTTATTTTACTTAATATGATGGTCTTTGCCGTCTCTGCCATTTATGTGTTATTTACTTGAGGTACTTTAAATTGATCAAACTGAATTTAGATGCTTGTAAATAGCAACTGAAATTGCGATAATTGTGACAGTTCTCTTAAAAGATGGTTTCTCAAATAAAATTATGTAGAAAATTTAAAGGTATGTTGTAAGTAGCAATTTTCAAATTCCCACTGACTATGAAAAATGAAGTATTCCTTATTACTTGCTTTGATTTAAGCATCAAGACTGCTGCTAAAAATATGAGCACATGTTAAATCACGGGGAGAATTTTGACCCCAATTATTTATTACCTGGTCAAAGCAAGTTAATTCAAAAGAAAAACTTTCTAAATTGTCTTGATTAAGTTATAAAGCATGCAGAATAGTTCACTTTGCTTTCAAATTAGTAGCTATTTATAGCAGATTACAGAATCCTGCAATATGCTGTTGAAAATATAAAAAGGAACATTGAGAACGCATCACTTTAATGTGACACCTTAATATTGCCTTCTTATAGCTGGGAGTGCTCACGGAAGTTTGGTGCCATTATATCGGAACTTCTACTTCAGCTATTAACTTCAATTGATTTTATTTTTATGACAAAAGAGGAAAAATACAACTTTTAAAGCTGTTATCTCTTTCTCTCCTTCTGTATTTCATTCACTCATTCTTTCTTTCTTGAAAACACCATTGAAAAAACAACAGAACATACTTCACTTTTCCTTCTAATGTGACTGACATGCACATTTCAGTAAATTGGGTCTGTCGCTAATTTATACTTAAATATTGCACAAGAATTTAACTGTATAATTTAGTACTCATTTTGCCCTGCATTCCTTTCTTTTAAAAGTTTATAGTTTTTTTTTTCCTACAAATCTATTTATTTGAGATTTTTCTCAATCATATCTGGTTCTTATATTCTTGATGCTATTCAAAATATGAACAATTTCCTGTCCTCTTACAGGATTTAATTTTTTTGTGAAAAAGTTCTCTTCAAAGCTGTGTATAGAACACGGGAGAACAAGTAGCATGAAAATAGGTAAATTCTATTGAATTCTAACATTAAAGATTACATAGATGTGAAAGAGATTTTAAAGGTTGAATAGATATTATAAGATGTACGTTTGAAAGCCCACTGAGTATTCAGTGAACTAAACGAAAGAATGGATGACTCCCTATTAATTTGCTGTCTGTCCCACAACTACCAGACCTTGCACTTTGGCAATATAAATCAGATGTAAAAGACTAAAAAATCTTTCATTCTTTATTCCTGCATTTGTCTGTTGAAAGTCTGTGAAACAAAAAGAAATGCAAATCAAAGTTGTCTACTTAAAGTTTTTAAAGGGTCCTCAAATTAATATTCCAAATTAATATTTCTTGCATTTATCTATAAAACTGTGGGAAATAATAATGGTAATTGCATCAAGGATAAAGATGAACAATAGCTTTATTACATTTTCATAAAAATGCAACTCTACTGCCATCTACAGCTTCAAATACCTGTCCTTAGACATTACTATGTATATTTCATGTTTTAATAACGAAAATATATGTCTATTTTGTGCCGTCTTGTATGTGATGTTTATGCTAATGTACATATTTTTAGCATTTAGTGTGATTAGCTTCTTTCTTTTTCCTGTATTTAGGACAGAGTCTACAAGGTTTCACTATGTAGATGGGACTCATAGTGATGCTCCTATTTTCAGCCTCCCAAGAGCTGGGATTACAGGTGCGCACCACCACACCCAGTCTCCATCGCCCTCTCAGCGAGACCTGCGGGCAGGGCCGGCACTGCAGAACAGGATCTGACCGCGGCCACTGTGCTTCACCTAAGCAGGCACTTTAGTCCACTGAGCTATCAGGCCGGCCCTGAATAATTTCTTATATGTTGTTATATAGAATGTCAGGGCCAGCCAGATAGCTCAGCTGATAAAAGTGCCTGCGAGAAGGCTCAGGACCCAGGGATTTGATCCCCAGGCCTGCTGTGCCGGCCCCACCCACTGGGTGTGCTGAGATGGCAATTGAGACTGGGCGTGGTGGCACGTTCCTGTAATCCCAGCTCTTGGGATGATGTAAATAGGCGGATTACTATGATTCCGATTTAGTAGTGAGACCCTAAACATCCTGTAGACCTTTCCCTAAACTACAAAAAGAAAAAAAAAAAAAAAAAGAGAGAGAATGTCATATAACAAGAATCTGATTATCATTGAACAGGCACAATAAATGTGGCCAAAGGTGTTTTGTTAAAATTTTTTCTTCTTAGGCGTTACAGTGGCCATGTGATGCAAGCCACTAGGAATAAAAGTACTAAATGGAGTTTAGCAGAGAGAGGAAATTTTAACAAAAGAATCCAAGCTATCACAGCTTATTTACTTATTACTTTAGTAAAGTGGACTTGTGATGATTAGAATTAAAACCACATTCATATCATCCTGCTACATAACTCAATTTTTGGAGCTCTGTTGAAAGAAGGGGAAGAGTTCAAGATCCTCTCCTGTCATAAAGATAAACGGAAGATCATGGTTGCTCTAGTTCATTTAAAATTCAGTGCTTAACCCTGAACCTCATTCAGCCTCATGTTAAAATTGATACCCTAAATTGACTCTGTTACTAACTAATGTTCTTTCAGAACTCGTGTCCACTCAATCCTTCTTTTAGAGAGCAGAAATGAAATTTCGCCATCATTACCAGCTCTTGAGATACCAAAACAACAGATCACATTAAGCTACAATGCAATCAGGCTTTGGTTTATGAAATGATTCCTGTCTTTTTCATGTTTATTTTACTGCCCTGCATAGAATTAAAAGTGCAAGACAGAATGTAAGAGTTGAGGAGGGGCCGGGGAGATGGCTTAGGTGCTGGGGAGATGGCTCAGTGGAATAAGCACTTCCCTGGGAAGTGCAAGGGCTTGAGTTCAATCCCTGGTTCTGAAAAAAAAAAAAAAAAAAAAAAGAGTTGAGGGCATGGGAAAGCTTCTACCAAGATTTCAGAAGAAGGTCTGTGAGGCCGGGCAGTGTGCTCCTGAGAGACAAGCATGAAAAGCTGTAAGTATGACACTAAGAGTGGATGCAGACTCTGGATGGTTGAAGAATATGGTAGAATTGTGGGTCATCTGAGGAAAGATGCAAGGAGTGAGCAAAATGGGCCAAATAAAGAAGCCACGAGAACTGAAATTTCTGGCAACACCTCAAGGACAGAGCCACCTAAGTCCTTTGGAGTTCTCATCTCATGGATAGCCTCAGATGCTGGTCACGGGACCTCAACATTTACTGTTTGCTGTTCTGGATTTTAGGCTTGCTCTGGGCCCATTCCTTTCCATCCCACTATGCACACCTTCTGGAATGGAAGTGCTTTTCTGACGCCATTGTATGCTGAAAGCTTTAGGATGTTTTCATCTGTAAAGTGGGCCTTAAATCTAGAGGACACTTTGGACTAGGACATTTTAGCCAAGCTGAGATAGCTAGAACTTTGGCCATTCTTAAAAATGAACTAACATCATATTGTCTTGCTAGGATAAGCACTTGAAATGTTAAAGAAATCTGAAAGGTACAACGCATACTGTCAAAGGAAAAGAATCTATTCAAATGGAAGGAACAAACAGGGTGAGGAAAAAAATATATATATAATTTGGATAATTTTGTTGCTGATTTCTGCTGATCTATTGAGATTGAAAGGAGCAGTTATTGCTTAAATTTCTTTTCTTCCTTTTAATTTCTCATAACTTTTCAAAGTAATCTTGTATGATTATATCTACTGACCTAAACAACTAGTTTGAAAACAACATTATGCAATATAACAGCCATTGTTGAGCTGGTATTATTTTGTTTAATGAAATTCTGCTTCATTTCTATTTATTGTACTACTTTTTTCTCTTAAAAAAAGATAAACTGAATGCCTTTTGAATTTTCAGGGACCAGAGGCACCATATTATTTTTTCCATAATTTTATTGAGAAACAAATAGCAATAAGACAGTTTCAAATCAAAATGGTAGGACAGTTTCAATAATTAACACATTCAATACTCTCCTCCTAGTGGTTATTTGCTGTACAAGATGCAGACGTGATAGCCTATTTACAAATAGCATTAGAACAAATCCCTCTATTCATTAAGAGAATGTAACTGTATATCTATCCTAACCATTTTAAATACACAGATACAAAATGGACATTCATCTGTATCCTCTTTTCTGTCCAGTTCCGTCATTTGAATATTATAGATGTGTTAACTCAGCAAAATATTCCAAAAGAGTCCAGTAATCCATAATAGTATTGGGTCTTCTGCTTGACTGGCAATGTCAGAAGTTGTTAACCTGAGTCCCCTACAGATGAACATAACACCATGGCTTTACTTCTTGCACTTCATTTTTATACTTTTCTGTTGGATAGTTAAGACCAAGATACAGCAAGACCTATGCAACAAGAGTTGTAGCTTTTGGGTCTGATAAGGTCAGTGAAATCCCCTCAGGATTTATCCTGAGATCCTGTACCTCAGATTGTCCATGCTTCGTCAGTGTCAGCCACGTGGATGAATCATGGCCATTGCTTGACCGATTAAACCTCTGGTTCTTTTATTCTGTTTTGTTTTGCGGAACCGGGGATTGAACTCAGGTCCTTTCCCTTGCCAGGGAAGCACTTATTCCACCAAGCCATCTCCCTTGCCCCCAAAGGCACCATGTTATGACTTGTACCTATCTCTCCCTAAAGCCTCATGTAGTCATAGACAGGTTACTGAATCAAGGGTGTGTGATGCAGGGATTAAGGATGCAGTGCTGGAATTCAGGGTGCACCATCCTTGTGGGTGACACCAATCAATAGACTTACAATGTGGATGAACTAAACAGGAATGAAAAGACTGTCACTCCTATTTGTGCTGTGTCACAACATGTCCACTGTAGCCTTCTGCCTGTGCTGTGAGGGCTCTCTTCCTGCTTTGGAGCTAGACAATGGTGGATTGAAGCCTCTACAAACCATGTGACAAATAAATGCTTCTTCCTTTAATGTTGGATGTCAGGCATTTTAACTCAGAAATGAGAAAATTAGCCAAGCTAGGCTCTATTAGCATCTGGACCAGAGACCATACATATTACATTTTGCCCAAACTTTATTTTCATTTTGCCCATGTCTTGAGATTTTGCAGGAAACTAAAATTAGGGGAATGAATTAAATAATCTGGTGGATTAAAGACAGCCACAAAATTGGGATTTGACATGGGTGGCTACTTTAAACAGACTTATAAATAGAATTAAGTACAGAAAAGTAGAATAGAAAAATTTAAAAATCTTTTATGTTGACCTGGAAGGAACAATGGTTAAATTTGGAGCCAATGAAAGTATGGCTACTAAAGAGATTAGCAAAAAAAAAAAAAGGAAAGAAGAAAGAACAAAAGCAAGCAAGCAAACAAGCAAACGATTTTGATGGGAATAATAAGACAGCTAAAGGGCACCTAAAGAATCTGCAAGACCCCAAACAGGGCAGGTTCAAGGGTATAATATTTTAAACTTTTCATTTAAGAAGAGTGACTTTTGGATGTCTGATGGAGCAGGGTCTCGGAATAAGTTGGTGGATTTATTTTACTGTGCTGCCATCCAGGCATTCAGGGCCTGCTGAAGTCATGGTCGACAGACACCCAGATACTGCTTGAGCTGGCATCCAACCTAGGCATTTTCAAAATCATGATGGGCTTACTGGCATTCAGAATGGAAGAGCTGTTGGAGTCTGGAAGGCTTCCACCCAGATTTGAGAGTAAAGCCTAAGAGGCCAGGCAAGATGACCTTGAGAGCCTTCATCCACTGAAGCTGCGGGAATGAAGTCAAAGGTATGTTGAGACTAAGAAGTGGAGCTGTCAGGAACATCACATCCCTGCCAGGTAAAGCTATAGGCCATCAGTAGAGCTAACCCAAGAGAGCAGCCATGTGGTTTGCACACAGCAAGGACATAGTCAGTCCTCATATTTTATCACTGTGGACTTGGAATCCCAGACATGTAGCCACAGGACTTGAGTCCTGTTTGCTTTTGGTCTTGCTACAATCTTTTTCATTTTTAATCCCTTATTCCTCATATTGGGATAGGAATGTTTAATTTGATCTACTATATTTGGGGATTTTATTAATTTTATTTTTTAACAGAAGTAAAAATGAAAATAAGGAAAGAGATTTTGGAAGGAGAGAGGCATGAAGAAGGATGAATTTAAAACAAACAAGTTGTCTTGTGTATATACCCCCAAGATGACTGTAAACTGCTTACACTGCAGACATGTACTAATAAAAATAAATTAAAAATTTAAATAAAATTAAAGTCAATAAAAAGAGTTTGCCTTGAGTCCTAGAATATTTAGGATTTGATCTTTTGAAAAATGGAACTATTGAGATTTTGGCAGAAGGGATTACTGTATTTCCAGTTGTGAGCAGGATATTTGTATTTTGCTTGGTAGAATTAACTTACTATCATATATAGAATAAGTATGGTTTAAAGAGATGTGTTTGGGTATGGAGTTGACAAGACAAAGAAAGTGAAGTTTAATCATGATATGTCAATCATTGTATTAAAAGATGCTTGGCAGATATGAAAGCATGTTTTTGAATAGTAATCAAATGAAAAATTTGTACTTCACTGTGCATTTATGTTGTAAACGTAGAATGACAAAGGAAAGCGTTACAATATAGTTTCATCAATCTGGTTTCATCAAAATACTACATATTTTTCTTCAAATTAAGAAATTTTAGAAATATCAAAATGTCTCTTATATCACAGTAAAATCACTAAGAATGCTAGAAGTTGTAACTACCTATCCAACCTTTAAAATGTAGCACACTAATATAAAATGTAGCATATATAAAATATAGCATATATCATTCCAGATACCACTAAAGTTATATTTGCTAAAGAGCTTGTCTCTTTTCTTACATAACAGGTATTTTTTACATGTTTCTTCTTTCAGATTTTAACTTTCACTGAGCTGGTGTAGGAAATTTAACTCAAAATCTGGCATTTGTATTTTTTAGTTTTAATTTATTGTTACATTTAATCTTCTAAACAAAATAATTACAATCTTTGTGGGGAATTGGCATATATACATAACATATGCTACTTAATTTTAGTCATCTTTTCCTCTCCTTCTCTTAACCCCCTTTCTTATTGGGAAGATCTATGTCCTTCATAGCCGCCTATCTTTTAATTTGATCTTTATTTGTAACTGTGTTTCTCCTGTAAGAGAAGCCGTGCGATATTTTAATTTGTGTGTTTGTTTTATTTATTTTACTTAACTATTGTCCTACAAATGACTCCAGTTTAACCTTCTGTATGACAGATAGTATATCAGCTGTATAAATACAAGTTTCTCTCTCCACTCATTTGTTCATGGATATGTAGTCCTTTTTTTTTTTTTTTTTTTTTTTCCGGAACCAGGGATTGAACTCAGGTCCTTAGACTTGCCAGGCAAGCACTTATTCTACTGAGCTATCTCCCCGACCCATCCTTCTGCCTTTGGGGGCCTGCCCCTTAGCTCAGTTTTTTTTTTTTTTTGGTGGAACCGAGGATTGAACTCAGGCCCTTATGTTTGCCAGGTAAGTGCTTATTCTACTGAGCCATCTCCCTGGCCCCTATAGTCTATTTTTATGATTTACCTGTTGAATTGTGCTGCTGTGAGCATAGATGTCTACGTATCTCTGTAGTATGATGTTATGAGCTCTTTGGGGACATTACCTAGAGAGGGCACACCTGGGTCAAATTGAATTGTTAGTTTTAAATTTTAAGGACTCTCCCCACTGATTTTCATAATATTGTACTAGTTTTCATTGCAACAAACAGTGTAGTTTTCTTTTTGCAGAGCCTCACCAGCATTTGTCGTTTGATTTCTTGATCATAGCCATTATTTCTGGATTAAAATGGGATCTTAATATTTTTCTAATCTGCATTTATCTAATAGCCAGCAATGTCGAATACTCTTTCATGCATTTATTGGCCTTTGTATTTTTCAAAACTGGCTATTCATTTTATAATTTTGGTTGGGTCTTTTAGTCTATTTTTTGAGATCTTCATATTTTATACATATCAGTCCTCTGTTAGAGAAGTCATTGACAAATTTACCCTCCAGTTCTGAAAGTTGTATTTTCACTTTGTTAGTTATTTTGTTTGATGTGCAGAAGCTTTGTGAATTGATATGATTCTATTTATTAATTCTTTATGTTATTTCTTGAGCATTTGGGGCTCTATGGAGGAAATCTTTGCCTGTACCTAAGAAATTCAAGAATTTCAACTATTTTGTCTTCCGGAATCCTTCCTCTTTCTGTTTGACCACTTAGATGTTTGAACCATTTTGGTGTTACTGTACTATATACTGAGACATATGCAATAAAAATTACAATATTTGGGCCGGAGTAGGGGGAGGCATAAGTGCCTGCCTGAAAAATACAAGGTTCTGAGTTTGATCCCCAGTAATAATAACAAAAAAGATTGAAAAACTACAGCAATTTGAAAAGGGAGATCGAAGAGAACTCAGGAAATTGAACCACGTTCCCTGTTTATGAATAGGCGGAATGTATATTGTCAAATGACCATATTTCCAAAACCGATGTACAGATTAAATTCAATTTCAATCAGCAAAATTATTTATCACAGAACTAGAGAAATAGTGACAGATTTTCTCACAAAACTAGGGAAAACAATCCAAAAATTCCTACCCAGAAATAGGGAAAATGATCCTAAAAGTTATAAAACCAGAAGAGACTCAAAGTAGCAAAAGCAGCTCTGGACCACAAAACCAAAACAGGAAACACCAAATCCTGGACTTCAAATGTTGTATTTTGTATCTAGATGTCCCTCCAAAGCATCATGAAGTCATGGGGCAGCTTCTAGAGTTTGTCACTAAATCTTGATCCAATGCTGGGATTATGGGTATGTATGCTACACCCAGCTTGGGGCAGATAATCTGCATGAAAATATAAGGAAGCCAAAGAGGCTTGCTGAATCCTTCAGTGCCTGTTCCTCTTTTTGCTCTTTGCTGTTATCTGCCACCATGAACTGCTGCCCTCTGCCATGTGCTGCTATGCTATGAGGCAGCTGAGTGTGGACTGAAACTTCCACCACCTGTGAGCTAAATAACCCTTTTCTTTCTTAATATTGGGTATCAGGTATCATTTCCCAACAATGAGAGATAAGTAACTAAGACATCAAGTAATATAATTTATTTTTATATTACAGAAAACATGTTATTATGAAGTGTTGTAGTTCAAAACACGATGATTCGAAAAATTTCAAAAAAAATTTTTCTTTTTAAAAAATGTAGATATTTAAAGTTGCTATGTGAAGTACAGAGAAACTCAGAAAATATTCACTTGAACATTTAAATAGAAGACTTTTTATGATTGAATCACCTTTACTCTTCTCTAAAAGAAAAAAAAACCTATTAAGAATGGAGGTCTAAAGATTCATTCTTCTTTGGGGCCCAGGAGATGGTTCAGTGGAATAAGTGCTTGCCTGGCAAGCGCAAGGGCCTGAGTTCAATCCCTGGTTCCACCAAAAAAAAAAAAAAAAAAAAAGATTCATTCATCTTTAATCTCTTGCTCATGTATGAATGAAAAATTTGAATCTTCATGGTGCTAATTAATTCTTAGAAACCATTAAATAGTTACTTTTAAACTTAAAACATTGTTTCAACTTGTGACAATGATTCTCTTTAAATTTAAATATACACTTATTCATTTTCTAGTAACAGATTATTTAGGTGCTTTGAATTAAAAACAAATTAATGTAACAAATGATTAAAAGTTTCTTGAATTTACTTATATGACATATTATTATTGGCTTTTACAGTTCAATGTTTACCAATTTTTCCAGAGGTGTAGATGACTGACCTAATTATCCATTGCTGAATTTTTACTGTATCTTTTCTAAAGTTTTTTAAATTATTTTTATTCTTTTTAAAAATAAAAATAAAATACATCATGTATGAAAAAATAAGAACTAAAAATCCTGTGTTCTTGTAATATTTTTCATTTATAGATCCTATTCATCAAGATTAAACAGAAAAACATTAAACTATCTTTACCTGATTAAAAATTGCTAATTATGTTTTTCTCCTATATAAACTTCTGGAAAATATTAATATTTAGACAACTTTATCTTCTTCTCTTAATTCAGTCAAACTTCAATCAACTACCAATTGTTCTTGCCTCTCTTACCTCTTTATAGCTCTTTTGTGTGCTTAAGTGGAATTTATTTTTTTTCTGAATAATTCTAAGTGAAATAAAATCAACATTTAAAGATATCAAGGGAAAATACCTACAATATAATTTTTAAATATGAATAATTATTATATGCAAATAATGTATCATTATTAGATAAGGAAACATTATATATATACATATATATCTGAGATATTTCACAAGTTAAGTTATTCAATCAATGATATTTTATCAGCAACAACAAATCTCTCTTTATTTCCAAGATAGTTAATATAATTACATGAAGAGATAAAGGAGAGCAATATTCATTGTAGTGATATATGTACCTTACATGGTTATAGTGTTTCAGGAATAAGCAACTATCACTTTAGAAACATGATTTTATTTTATTGAGAATTGAAATGATACAACCGCATTCTTTTATTATTTCTACACAATGCAAAATTTACCAAGATTGATAATGTAAACTTTATGAAATAAAGAATTATACAAAGTTTTGTGAATATATTTTTATATTTTTGGTGCTTTGTACCCATCCAAAATGCAACTAGAAATATGCCTCTTTTTCTTGGATAGGCAGAACCATTCTTCAAAACCGTTAAGCAGATGTAATACAAGCCTGATCAAAATACCAATAGCACACCTCACAGAACTAGAAAACAACCCAAAATTCATTCAGAACCAAAGAGACTTAGAATTACAAAACCAATTCTGGGCAAAAAGCCAAAGCATGAGGTATAAGAAACCCTAACTTGAAATTACATTACAAAGCTATTGTGGTTTATACAGCATGGTACTGGCAGGAAAAAAAAAAGACCTGAGGATAACGGAACAGAATAGTGATGCAGAAACAGCTCCAAAGACACTTATCCATCCTATCTTTGGTGAGGGGCTAAACACATTCACTGGAAGACAGATACTGTTTAATAAATAGTGTTGGGAAAACTGACTTTGCACATCCCAAATATCGAGCTTAGAACCATATCTTTCACTATGCATAACCTAAAATCAAAATAGATCAAACATCCAAATATTAAAATAGAAACACTAATCTGTTGGAATGTAGAATGAGTGAAGGAAAAGGAAGCCTTCTACAGTACTGGTGGAAATGTTCACTTGGTATACCACTATGAATAAAGAGTACAGTGTCAGATAAGGTACAAACAAAGGACAGTTTGCCTTATTTTGATACTTTCTTGTCTGAGTTTCTTGCTGAATTGTCTTATGAGAACACAAATGAAGAAAACTGGAAAGCAAGTAACTATTTGCCAAGAAAGAAGCTGAAATATGAAATATA
>NW_004524596.1:18589934-18592779 GCF_000260255.1 Octodon degus
ATTTTTAATGTATTTGGTTGTTACAGGGTATCACTATGCAGCTCAGACTCATCGTGATTCTCCTGCTTTCAGCCTCCCCAGCTCTAGAATTACAGGCGTGCACCACTGTGCCCAGACTCTGGCCCACTCGGCCCACCCTGGGGGCAGGGCTAGTGCGGCATGTGTTTCCGGGGATAGAACCCAGGTCCCTGTGCTTACCTAAGCTAGCCTGAGCAAGAGCTTTAGTCCACTGAGCTATTTGGCTGGCCCCAAGTGCATATTCTTAATCTGCAAGTTAAATTGGTCTATTTTATTTCCTTTTATGCAGTCTACTTAAATAGACTGGATAAGGGCTCCCTGAGGATATCTTTAAAGAAAGCTCCTCAAACGTAAGCACTGCATCCTGTGGGCTGGTGACGGAGGGCTACCATTATACTCTTGAGAGGCGGCAAGTATGCCCAAAGCACAGCAAGAATCACATCAGGCCAGAGAACACATTTTACTCTTGGAAATTTTAAAAATGTTGACATGAACATCAGAATCATGATGAAATGAAATCAGATATTAAAACTGAATTACGTTTTTTGCCATGTGCATTCTGAAATTACACAACGTTAAAGCAAAAGAACGTATGTAATGATAGTTAACATAGAAGGGTGACACAGAAAAACAGTGACCAAGAAACAAAACATTTGCAAGTAATAGTACAGCAATGATATTAAAACACATATCAAGTGCCTCAGCTATGAGTATTCATTATACAATCAGTGTACAGCCTTCACATTAATTCGCAGTAAAAATCTCAACTAATGCATAAAAACAGAAGATTCACTTTGAACAAGATAAAACAAAATGGATTCTCTTCCTTCCTTTTGAAGAAAGCAGTTGAGTGTCCTTGAGAAAGATGGGGGAGTCCCGCGCGCTTTCTCTTTTCCTGTCTCTTGGTTCCTGATAGAAGTGGTTTTCTCTGCGCAACCCTCCTACTGTGATGTATTGCTCTTCACAGAGCCCCAGCTATGTGGCGTTTACTTTTCTTGAATTCAACCATCAAAAGTATGAGGAAAGATTTTACTGTTCATTTCTTAACTGGATCAGTTATTTCATTGGAATAATATGAACCAGGCATTTAGTATCTTGAAAAGCGTCACATATCTACTGATAGTGCAGTACGCTGAATTGTTCTACGATCCCGTTCATATTCTGTACCTACAGAGCCCATCGTGAGCATATTAAGCCTCATTTCAGAGCACCATGAGAACTTCTAGAAAGCATACCTGACAACAGTGCTGACAGTGGTGACGGGTGATCCTATGAAGGCAGGTGCCACAGAAGAGGACAAAACAGGGATGCAGGGGAGAAAATGATCAGAGTTAAACCATGGAGCAAAAGGGAAAGGAAGTAATGACTAAAATATTATAGTTTTTCCCCTTTAAATTAGCTAGTTTTTATTGCAAAGTTATTTTCCCTATATAGGGCAAATTTTTAAAATTCAAAAGTAACATTTAGGTTTATAATTCTGCATATATGAAAAAAATATATATAAAGATATAAGGGGTTTGACCTAGCTATAAGTAACCAAGTGAAAGATAACCAAAATGTAGAAATCAAAGTTCTACAGGAATATTTTTCTCAATTAATTACTTTATATTCATTATGACATTTGAATATTTAGAACAGGTTGTCCAAGGAAAATGTATAAAATAAAACAAGGGAAAATAATATTGTCAGGAAGGTAATAAATAATAATTTTAAAGGAGAGAATTAATACAAATATGAAGAATTCTGAGATCCAAAATACAGTTTTAGTATTGACAGAAACTGTGCACCTCCTCTGCCAGCTCCTGCTCAAACTGGAAATTGGAATTTTCTATTGCTCAGCAGATTACTCCTGTGGAAACAGTAGAAATTATAAAGAATGCCCAAGGCAAGCAGAAGAGAGAAGGCCTGGAACAACATCTGCTCATTTTTCTGCAACCCTCTCTGCCCCATGAGTTACCCCAGCAGAGCCCAGCCAAAGACACGTATTATTTTAAAATCCCCTGATGAGCACCCACCTCCCACCACATTCGCGCTCCATTTCAGCCCCACACTACACAGCCACAGTGCCAGGATAATACCAAGGCAGGGAGCCTGGCTTCCTTTTATGGAAATTTATTTTCACAGACCCAGGTATGTTTTGCCTAATGCAGTGTGAATTTTAGACTCGTGCAGTTAGTGTAGCTACTATTAGCATCTTATCTGTGTGAGTTTCAGCACAGAGCTCATGTTTAAGAAGCATGCCAGACTCTCAGCTCCCCTACAGGTGAAATTATTGGCTACCTCTGCCTAATCACACACCCACAGTCTGGGTGTCAGTGCACACAGTAGATGTGTACCTATTTACAATAGATAAATGTAAAATTATAGAATATTAATCTAGAGAGAAAGAGAGAAGGCGGATTTTACAGTTCAAGATTGCAGTGCCATTTCGATCAGACATCTCCCTAAACATTTCTTATGCTACATATGCACATTAAATTATACACAGCATCATTATCATATACTCTGTAAATCTTAAAATTATATTATGAAGACAATGTAATATAATTTTATAATGTAATACATATATGATATGATTATATTATGAAATAAGTTTGACCAAATATTAATTTTATTGTTTTAAAATAAGAAAATGGAGATACTGAAAGAGGGAGATTTCACATCATCAGCAAGGGCTGAGGATGCTTCCACCCTTTTGCTCTGGTTTCTTAGGCACAGATTTTGTTCCCATGCTTCTGGTTATGTAACAGCAGTTCTGCCTTCATGGTGTGCACCACAGATTACTGTGGAAAAGTAGAAAGAAGGCCAGAATAGTTAATAATAAATT
>NW_004524596.1:18593076-18599916 GCF_000260255.1 Octodon degus
TTTTTTGGTGGTGCCAGGGATTAAAACTCAGGACCTTGCACTTGTCAGGCAAGCACTTATTCCACTGGGCTATCTCCCTGGCCCCCAGTTGATAGCATTTAAAGTGATAAAATTACTGTAACATTTGTAGAAAAACAAATTTTTGGAAGACAAAAAGACACTCTAAAAATGAACAAATATGTAAGCTGGTCTTCTAATGGAAATTCTAAACTGACAATATCTTTGCTATACAAAACATGAATAAATTATAAATAACTAAGAGCTTTGTAGGTTGCTTTTACAAATCTTACATTTGCTCAATAGCTACTTTTTCTTCAACAAAAACGGAGGTAGCAGATACTCTGTCATGGATAAAGATTAACTTTTGAGAATAGTGTGAGAATTTAATTAATAGGTAATAAGAATAAGGCATATTAAAAATAGAAATAAAATTTTAGTGATATCCAAAGTGTCTACATATTAAAAGATCATGAAAGAGTTCATATAAAGGAAATATTTAACATTTTCAACTTGGCATAATTTCATATCTCATATTCTTTGTAAAGAATCTATGGAGCACCTCCTTCACACCAAATACTTTTCTACCTGTTATAGGTAAGGTGATAATGATATATGCCAGAGTGTTGCTTTCTGAGGGATGATTTCTTCGAGGAATGGATGACAATAAAAGGTAGCTAATTTAAATGTATAATTTTATTTGTTAATTAACACAATTTTTGAAATAATGTAAAGCAGTACTTTCAAGCTGCACTCCAACACACTGAAATATGTCAGATTCTTTAAATAGAGATAGATGAATACTTTACCAGAAAGTGACATTAAGAATTATCTGAATATTAGGATAAATGTACAGTAAACAAGGAAAAAATACTTGGCCTTGCATAGCATTTGCATTCATACAATTAGCTGAAGTCATTTGTTAATAATATATAAAGAACAGCCTGTAAAATGTATCACAGTTCAGAAATTCATATGGGGACTGAGAGAGGCGGTTGGATTTACCTTCAAGAAAAGCACTTTTCAAACAATATACATTGAATTACAAATAGAAGCCACATGTTAAATTTAAAACTTCTAATAATTGTGTTTGAAAACCTTAAAATTAAAAGGGTGGAAATGAATTTAATAATATATGCCATTCAATACATTATCATATTAATACATAATCAAGATAGAAATTTAATGATTACATATGATCGAGAAAAGCAAGTAAGATTTCCACATGTAGACAGATATTCATGGTCTAACGGTAGTTTCTTGAAATTTCACAGGTGTTTGTATATAAATATTTTTCATAGGTTAGGTGCTGTGTGTGTTATTTGTAAGCTTGCATGTACACCTGGATGTACACGTATGTATTGGTCAAACTTGCTTTTGAGAGAAAATACCTAAGTCTTCCAAATTAAAGAAGAAAGTGTTTATCTTGGCTCATGGCTTCAGCAGCTCTAATCCTGGATTAGTTGACTCCAAGGCCAGAATATTATGGTCGAAAACCAAATTTATCTTTTCATGGCTGTCAGGTAGTTGAAAAAGGTAGAGAAAAAGAGATAGGTCCCAGGATCGGATAGACTCTCCAGGCTGACAGCTTCCTTGTCCATTCAGTCACGTTTAGGAGTGTGCTTTCCTGAACAGTAATGGACTTGCACGGTTAACCACCACAAGTGTGCACAGGCCACAGAATTTCTAACGACTGCTGACCTCTACAAGTTCAAGGTCCAAAATTCCCTGTATTTTTCTCCCTTGGAAAAAAGAAGTTAGGTTTTTTTTTTTCAATTTTAAAGATAAAAAATAATACATAAAATAAATGACTAATAAAAATAAATAATATTTGCATTAGCAAAATTAGTGAACCTGATAAACACTGCTGATTATGTAAGTCTGAAAAATACACTAACACAAAGGTCAATGAAGAAGCAGTAACTATATTTAATAAAGCAAAGTCAATGCTTTATATAAACATTTTTTGAATGTTTATAGATCTATAATTGTAATTATTTTAAGTTCTATTATTTGTTCAGATTCATTCTTTCAAACTTATGCAATATTTTAAATTTTTAAATATGATATTTTACTTCTATGATATTCATTTGTTTATTTTGTCTTTTCATTTTTCTGTCAGCTCTCTTTTTATAATTGCAAGAATAGTGTCTATAATTTACAGCTACTGTAAAATTCTCCTTTGCTAACTCCAATATCGGAAAAATCCTATACTTACCATTAATCACCTTTTCTGAATATGTATCACATCTTCCACTTTATTGGTTATTTTTCTTTTCTTTTCTTTTCTTTATCATTTCTTTTTTCTTTCTTTCTTTTTTTTGTATTTAGGGCAGAGTGTACAGGGGGTACAGGATCTCACTGCGTAAATCAGACTCATATTGATCCTCCTGTTTACAGCCTCCCAAGTGCTGGGATTACAGGTGCATGCCACCAAGCCCAGTCTCAATCACTGCTCAGTGCTCCCCAGGGGCAGGGCCGGCATAGCAGACATGGGGAATGAGCTCCAGGCTCCTCAGTCTGCATAAGCAGGAGCTTTAATATGCTGAGCTATTTGGCTGGCCCAAATCTATCTATCTATCTATCTATCTTTCTTTCTTTCTTTCTTTCTTTCTTTCTTTCTTTCTTTCTTTCTTTCTTTCTTTTCCCCTGTATTTTAGGGAAGGTTCTACAGGGTGTCCAAGGCCTCACTACTATATCAGACTCATAGTGATCTGCCTGTTTACAGCCTCCCAAGAGCTGGGATTACAGGCGCGAACCACCACACCCAGTCTCAATTGCCATCTCAGCGTGCCAGGAGGCAGGCCGGCAAGGCGGAGCCAGCAAGGCACTCCTGGGGCTCTAACCTCTGGCCCCTGGGCACTTATTATTTTTTTTCTGATGTGTTACTTTTCACTCTCTGCCTATCATTGGCAATGCCCAGCATGAAAATGACCTGAGAAGTGCCAGCAGCCACATGAATTGTACCTTAGCACGTCAAAAGTTTTGTTATTGGTTTTCTTTAATACTTGTATTGTTTTCTACTCACTTTCTTTGGCTACAATCATTAAAGTACCATAAAAGGCAAGTGCAAGCATATCATTTCTTCACATGTGCTTTTTAAAATCAAAATTGTCAAATTAAATTTTGTTTGTTAGAGAAAAGTTTTTCACAACTTAGTTAAAAAGAACAAAAAGCACATTATTAAATAGTTACTTTTGTATTTTCATAACAGCAATGTATGGTGGTATTTTATAATAGAAATTTAAAAAAGGAAAAATTAATTTACAGAAATTTGATAAAATGTATCTAATACATATATTGTTTGGTGCAATTTTCTCATTTTGTTAATACTATTTCAATAATGGTCATTCATTGTGTTAATAAAGAAATAGAATTTAAGAGAAACATTAAGTCACTTATAATTTCAGAGATGAGCAACATTAAGAACATATCATTTAAATTGCATTTTCCTTGGATATTCTGGGATTATATTAGATTTTCAAGAATACTTTAATATAAATGTAAATATTTTAAGGCCCTAATATTTTTTAGAGACTTCATTATTTGGAGTTAATGCTGTAGTATCATCGATAATTTGCCACTACAACTTGGGTTTTCTGTGTTTGCTATTAGAATTATTTCAAGAAACATTGACCTGGATGTGATATATTAGCTTCTTTGACACCAATTAAATGTACTTTCTGGACCTCTCTGCAAAATTCAAGATAATTTGAAAAAGTGTTCATATCTTTATTATGTAGAAACAGTGTTCTCTTTAATATGTATGATAAACAGTTTGAAAACAGCTTTAATGAAGTAAAATTGATATTAATCTGCACTTACATACTGTAGATAATTAAGTATGTTCAGATGTACTGTATACCTGCACTTCTATAGCCATCACTATAATCAAAGTATGAGAAAAAGCAATTAAGTGTTAAAAAAATTGAACAATGGTACCTACTATATAAAAAGTGTCAGCTTATAAAACGTTTGTTCTGGGGAACATATTAATTATAAAATTATATTTTAGCTATGCTTGGTTACTTCATTTGTTAACAAGGATAATAGATTCTTAGTTTATTGGCTGCATATAGTTTAAAACTCAAGAAAATATAGTCCTGACAGTTGTACTTTTACAGTATGTCAGCATTCACATAAGATAGTGTCAAATAGTTCATATACACTGTGATAAATAAGTAGCACATGAAACATGAACACATTTCAACTTTCTCATTGGAAAATCTGCCATAACTTGAAGTAACTAACTGGAAATAGCTAGTCATTTTCTCAGGATAGTTTTTGGTCATTGTCCTGAACTGAGACAAGTGAAAATATCGGTTGTGGACATTTTTCAAGGGTCAAAGTGAAGCATTGCCCGTAACCACAGCTGAAATAATTGGAAGTTATTAAGAAATTCCATCAACTCAGATGAGTTGCCAGATTCCCTGGAAAAGTAAGGCAGCAGAAGCTTATGCAGCCTGCCACCATCACTCATAACAAATTTGGGTAATACAATTAATTTTCTAGTTCCAAAACAGTATACAGAACCAACCATTTTGAAGATGCTATTTTCCTTCTTCCAGAAAAATAATTTGAAACAGAACCAATAGCAAAATTTAGTCCCATAATGATAAATGCTTACATTGTATAAGCAAAGAATAAATTCAAAATAAATGTCTAAGGAGTCTAAGGAGTACATTTAAGTTCAAAAAGGAAAGGAATGGAGGAAGCAGGAGGGAGAGAAGAGATAGAAACACAAATAACACAAGCTACCAGCAAATAAACTTAGGTTTTAATTCTGCAGATTCCTTACTTATTTTACATTGTTTTATTTGATTTTTATTTATTTACTAGGCAGAGAGTCCTGCTACATAGTTCAAACTCTTAGCAATTCTCTTGTCTCAGCATCACCAGTGCTGGGGTTAAATGTATACACGGCCATGCCCAGTCTTAGTGGCCAAGGGCTAGCATAGCATGCAATACCAGGGACCAAAGGTCCTATCCTTACCAGGCAGGGGCTTAGACTGCTGAGCTATCTCCCCAGCCCAGCTTCTTTATTTGAAAATGTATGACTCAATGCAAATATGTGTTGGTTCTTTTCTGTTCTCTGGGTTTTGTTGTTGTTTTTATTTATTTATTTTTTTTATGGTACCAGGGATTGAACTCAGGACCTTACACTTGCCAGGCAAGTGCTTATTCTACTGAGCTATCTCCTTGGCCCTTTTCTATGTGTTTGTATTAAAGTACAGGGAACAAACTGTATTCTTTTCCTAAGAAGTCAAACTTAGCCAAAATGTACCCAGTAATATGTTGCTAATGTATAAGTTATCAAAAAAGTATCATACTTACATCATTGTTTCCTTACAAACATCACAAAAAGTGTGTTTCACAAATATAGCACTTTTATCCATTCTAGTTCAGCATTGTTTTTCAGTCTTTGCCCAAAACAATGTAAACATGAGGATAAGTGTTCCATTGCATACTCATCATTGTTGAAATTTTAAAAAGTAACATTTGCTTGATGTTTCATACATTGATTCTGGTATTGGACCCAGTTTTATACTTCACTGTTACTTTATAATTTATTTTCTTTCTATATATCTTAATCATATTTGATGCACATTTACTCTAACAGTTAAATTGATAAATGAATATCAAAATAGCTTTGGCCTATCTTACTTTAATAGTAAAAATTTTAGGTTAACATCCTTTGAAAGCTACATGGAATCCATCCTTATCAATCTAAATATAAAGATGCATTACAGTACTTGTTATTAGAATAGACTTTCTTTCATTGAATAAAGTTTCCATTATCTGTGGGAGATCTTGTCTCACCTACTGACTATAGAAATTTTACTAACTGAAAAAAAACATTGTTCTGAAAATCTTTTCAGATATTGTATGATTGCTCCTTGCTGATAATGTGTCCTGATCATAATTTTAGACCCAGTGGAAATTCAGAAGATTCTTAATAGCTACTTTGAGAATCTTTTCTGGCACACAATAGAAGACACAGAAGAAATGGACAGGTGCCTAGAAAGGAACAAATCACCAAAATTGAATCAAGAAGATACAATAACTCTCAATAACCCAATAACAGCCAATGAAATACAAAATGAAAAAAAAAAAAAAACTATCAACAAAGAAAAGTCCAGATCTGGATGAATTCACAGCTGATTTCTACAAGAAACTTACAGAAGATATAATCCCTATACTCCTCAAATTCTTCAATGAAATTGAAAAGGAAGCAATCCTCCCAAAATCATTCCTGGAGGCAATTATTGTACTAATAGCAAAACCAGGGAGAGAGGCAACTGAAAGAGAACTATAGGCCAATCTCTCGCATCAACATAGATGCTAAAATCCTAGAAAATGCAATACAGAAAAACATCAAGAAGATTATACACCATGACCAAGTAGGATTCATCCCAAGGATGCAAGGATGATTCATTATACACAAATCTAAAAATGTAACACATTATATCAATAAAGTGAAATCTAAAAACCACATGATCATCTCAATTGAGCAGAAAAGGCTTCTCAAAAAGTTCAACACTCATTCATGTTCAAAGTCTACAGAACATTGTAATAGATAGCTTCTACTTCAATCTGATAAAAGCCATCAATGACAACACAACAGCTAACACAATTCTAAATGGGGAATAACTAAAATCTTTTGCTCTCAGATCTGGTACAAGACAAGAATGTCCTCTATCACCACTCCAATACAATATAGTTCTAGAATCATTAGCTAGAGTCATTAGACAAGATAGAGGAATAAAAGGAATAAGAACAGGTTAAAAAGAAATTAAAGAAGCTACTACAATTGATACACAAATTTAGAAGCATAGTAGGATA
>NW_004524596.1:18601354-18602320 GCF_000260255.1 Octodon degus
TCAGCATGGAGTTTCCTTAAAAAACTTGGATGAGAAATCCCATTTAAACCAGCTCTTCCTCTACTGAAAATTTTCCCAGAGGATCTGAAAATGTCACATCATAGTGATATGTGCGTGCCTATGTTTATAGCAGCATAATTTGTGATAGCCAAATCTTGGAAACAACCAAGATGCCACTCACCTGAGGAATGGATGAAAAAGTTGTGGTATTTTTATACAATGGAGTATTACTCAGCTACAAAGAATGATAAACTTTATAAGCCTTCATATTTAAGTGGATGCCACTGGAAGATATAGTCATAAGTGAAATCAACCAAACCTACATGTGTAAATATCATATCATCTCCCTAGTATAAGAACAGAAAAGTAGAAATAAAATTATAAAGGTATCACACAATCCAAAGGAAAGTGAGAACTTGAGGATGAAACAAGAAAGGGCAAGGAAAAAGCTAGGAAACATGACAGTGGCAAAGCCATACATTTATATGTACAAGATGGGTAAGGCAATGATTCTGAGACACTGCAGCAAGGTTTTGAAACTAGCAGTTAATTGGCAGAATTCTCACCTTGACTAACTATACATGCTGATACCTGTGAACTAAGCAACTGCACTGAAGATAGCAATGTCTAACACTAGGACCATGCTTGGAATGCCAGTCACTGTGTTTTTCTAAATACATACTGTTTGTCATGACATACTGTTTACTGTCATACTGTCTCTAAAGTAAATATTTGTTTTAAAAAAGGAGGGTAATAAATGAAAACAAGAGACAATGAAAAAAAAAATCGTAGGACTGTCCTGCTAAAATGCTGTATACGGTTAGATTTCTAAATTTCTATGTAAAAATATATAATTGTTTATTCCTTGTTTTTAAATTGTTTTTATTTTTTTCTTTATATTCTGTAGGGACTTAAAGTTTAACATGTCAATACTTGTTGGAAAATACCTGTTCCATTTTATGCCTA
>NW_004524596.1:18602915-18611834 GCF_000260255.1 Octodon degus
ACTATATTGGAATATTTTGATGAATTCAGGCACCTACAATATTTAAATGACAATGGAATACCCTTCTCTGACAAAACTAAACAAAACTGGGGGATAGAAAAAAGATAATATTTTCATTTATTGCAGCTCACCACTGTGCATCTATAATGTACTCTAGTCTCCTCCATAGTACACTATTTCCCTAAATTGGGCTTCTAAACTATAACATTTATCAACTAGTAGTAATCATCACTCAAATATTTGAATATTTGTAAGTCCACATGCTTCTACCTAACAACTTACCATTTTGATATCTACATCTTACCATAATACATCTTGCTAAGTCCAAAGTTGGGCAGTAAATATAACTCAAGAACGATCACACTGTCAGAAGGGCTATTTTTTCTCTTGAGGACCAGTGGAGAACCCCTGTCCATTTCTTTCCTGGCTTCCAGAGCTGCACTTCTTAAATTCTTTAGCTTGTGACCTCTTTTCTGTATCTTTAAAGTAAACCATGAAGGACTTTGCTTCACTCACTCATTGCTTACTTCTTTCAGAAATCTCCCTTATTCCTTCTTACAAACACATTTGTGGTTTTATTTAGTTTCAGCTTAATAATTTAAAATGATTGCTCCCTTTTAAGATTCTTAATTTAATCTATCCTCAAAATCCCTTTTGCAGAATGGCACCATTCCCAAAATCCAGACATTAGGATAGATGTCTCTGAAGGGGCAAAATACTCTGCTACCCACTGTCATAGAATGTGGCACTAATCTTAGTGCATTCAGAACCTGTTTTACAGAAAAGAGATTTTGAATGTATCTGTGAATTGAGGTCTACAGTGAATCTCAGGCCCTCCTACACATTCATTTTCTCCTTATTATAATGCCAATCTGGAACTAGGATAAACCTCAAGTGACACAAACCACCATCCACAAAAAATGAAACCATAT
This sequence comes from Octodon degus, assembly GCF_000260255.1. Classification (NCBI taxonomy): domain Eukaryota; kingdom Metazoa; phylum Chordata; class Mammalia; order Rodentia; family Octodontidae; genus Octodon; species Octodon degus. Next base: position 18,603,848 of record NW_004524596.1, read on the forward strand.
CACATGAAAGGTCAATGATATCACTAAATTTACTCACAATGAGAAAATAAATTATGAAGAATAGAAGATCTTTATTTAATGAGTTCTCATCTTTTGCTGTATGTGTGCTTCAGTGAGCTTGTATAATTGCATATCTGTAGCTGTATATATCTTAAAAAGTATGCTTAATATGTATTTATCTATTGAAATATAAATATATATTCATGTATAAAGTATAACATTGATATATACAAATTATATATTTATTAAATTCCATTGACTTTTTAAAAAAAATGTATTTGGCACAGAGTCTTACTACACAGCTCAGACTCATAGTGAACCCCCTGTTTTCAGCTTCACCAGCTCTAGGATTATAGGCATGCACCACCACACCTGGTCTCTTGGCTGGTCCGCACACCTGGGGTGGGTCCAGCATGGCATGTGGTGCCAGGGACCGAATCTCAGTCCCTCTGCTGGCCTAAGTAGGCACTTAATCTACTGAGCTGTCTTACTGACCCTTCCATTGACATTGCTTTACTCATGAAAAGATTTTAATAAAGAAAATCTTTAACAAAATTTCAAGATTTTTATTATTTTCTGATGGGTGGAAGATATAAACATCCCAGAAAATTTCCTTTGAAACCATTGCCAGCAAAAGACCCCATACGAATATAATTTATGTGTTACTATGGCCCTTAGAGTTTTCCAATCCATAATGTAAGGAAAATATAAATCCTTTATATTTGAAATCTTGTGTTTTTATGGTAGGTACCAAAAAGGAAAAATCCTGTTCTTATAGATTAAAGTGATAGTTTTCTTAGAATTCATAAACTACATAGGTAAAAAGGTAAAGGAATCTACCTGAAGACATTCTGAATGTATAAATATGTAGTTCATTGTAATTATTTTCCAAAATTTTGGTCAAATACACATACAAGTGTCATTGTTTTCGGGACCTATAAAATAAATTACATATGATGCTACAAAACTAATTTATAAAATGTACCACACTGTTGTGCTGCTAAAGTCATTAAATAATATTGTAATTATGTGATCACTGTCCAGTGTATACTAACTGATCACAAAAATATAAAATAAAACTTGTCATTACTTTTTCTCCTAAAAATGATTATCACTCTTAACATTCAATGAAAGTGGCTATTGGGTAAGTCTTAATCCAAACTATTATTTATTAAATCCAGAATATAAGAAATTATATGGCATCTATTGCTATTTGACTTGAAAATAATGAGTGTACCTCCTCTATTTCCTAGAGCTTTCTGTGGATTTGAAAATTCTTCTTAGACAATTATTTGGATTCTAGAGATTTCTTTGGATAACAAAAGCCATGCTCTTATTATCCAGATGGAAAACAAAAGAATAGATTACTTCATAAGCACGTTCCTGTATTCATTTCTTGAAATTGTATTTATTGGAAAGGCAGAAACAATATAAGCATTACAAGTAAGAGATTAAAATAAGTAGATTGTAGATACTTGTCAGAGGAGATGAGCAGGCAGGTCCAAAAGGAAGAGAGCAGTGGAAGAAATCCCTTAGCAGGCTTCCTAATGCCCTGCCCACTCACAGAGCTCAGTCAGTGCAGAAATCTCATGGAGCTGTGAAGGGCAGCGGGAGGGAGCGGCTGCCTCAGGGCCTCCAGGAAGCCTGGTGTCACTGGGTCAGCAGAAGCGAGGGAAAAGCGAGGCAGCAAATCTGAGGAAGTCAGGAGAAGCTGCTCCACTTTTTCCCTCACCTAACAGAATTGTGAAACTCAGAAAGCAGTGGCTGGTGCTTTAATTCCGAGGTCAGAATATCACCAGCATCTCTTCAGCCAATGTTAATACAGAGCCAAAGAGAAAGGGACTGCAGGAAGCAGTTGCAGCTTACAGTGCAAACACACTGCATGAGCCATTATTTTATTTCCTTACAGAATCACAGAGGTATGTTTCAAAGCTTAAATACTTATTTCAATGGTGAAATTCTAGTTTTCCCTATATCTAATAAATATGCAATTTATGTCTATATATGAATGTCACATTTATATGTGAAAACATTCATATTTTATTTAAAGATATAATACATAATAAATATAGAAAGATATTTTATTAGACATAAACAGCTACATATATGGACAGCACACATGGACACATACAGCAAAAAATGAGAACTTAATACCTAAGGGTAATCAGGTCTGAGTCATTTTTTTTCTCACTGTGTTTAAATTTAATCAATAATACCATTGACCTCTCATGTGATATGGTTTTATCTTCTGATTTTTTACATTGAAGCCAGGTCCTAAAATAAAAAAATAAAACATAAGGTCTCAAGTACTTTTTAGAAGTACTTGTATGTGATAATTATTTTTTGATACATTACTGAGCACCCTCTTTTTACAATTTTCATGACACACTCTTAATTACTTAGGGATTCTAGGTAAAGGCATCTATAATTTTACTTGCATTGACCTTTCCAGAATCTTTAAAAAAATAGCTGAAAATAACCTATAACTACTGCTTATAGCATGTGAGGTTTATAGCATTTATGTTTCTGTTATTACACAAATCTAAATTAAATAAAAATACCGACTGTCAGTTAGGGTGAGACCCTCAAGAGAGTTAAGACAAAGATAAAAATACTTTATAACCACAGCTGGAGATCTGCTGGAGGCCAGGCCTTAAGGTAAACACAAAATAACCAAAGTTTCATACTTCCTCCAAAGGAAAACACCAAGCCTACTCAAGTCTAGATAGACATCAGTCACACCAGGCAACGACCAAGACCTCCAGCCCCATCATTTTCTACAAGAAGTCTTTGTTCTTTTCACACACACTTGCTAAGTGACTTGTCTCTCTACTGTATCACTACTACCAAAGTGACTACACTTGGAACTCGCTAGGTGGGCATGAGTTGGGAAAAAACTATGGTCAACCAATAAGACCACAAGCACAATTGCTGAAGTAAAATTGATTAAATCCAAGACCAAATGGGGAAGTGAATTACATAGCAAGTGGGCATAAATACAGTACAGAAGATTTTCCTGTAGCGGGTTGAGTTAATGACTCTTCCAGGTGTCTTCAAGGTAAGAGACTTATTTAGAATATTGAACCCTGATGTCTGTCCTTAGGAAGTTATTTGATCTTTTTTCTTTAGGTCTGGCCCACAGAAGCACTGCCTCTTTCTCCCAAAGTTGCAAAGTTATCTTGTCTTCCATACCGGCCCCATTTGAGGAACTGGTCCTGTCTGACTGCCTATGTTTCTAACTCAGCTGCCTGCAACAACAGTATCATACACCTTTAAAAAGGTTGGTGGTCTGGTCTTATGTATATTCTGATCTCCATCTAGATCTTCACTGATGTAGAATTAACTCAGGGGATGTCATGAGGTTACTATAATCAAATAGAAATTAAAGGGACTTTTTTTTTTTTTGCATTGTAGCATGAAGAGCTCAATGTCAGAATCTCTTTGTTCTTTAAAATACAAGAAAAAAGGGGCCAGCCAAATATCTCAGTAGATTAAAGACACTCCAAGCAGGCACAGGGGGTGCAGGTTTGAACCCCAGGCCTTCCATGCAGGCCCCACCCCAGGGGCATGCTGATATAGCAATTGAGACTGGATATAGCAGTGCACACCTGTAATCCCAGCTCTTGGAGGCTGTAAACAGGTGGATCACTATGAGTCTATCTAGTAATGAGACCCTGAACACCCTGTAGACCCTTTCATAGAACACAAAAATAAATAAATAAATAAATAAATAAATAAATAAAGTACAACAAAGTAAAACAAGCAAAAAAAAAAAAAAACTGCTTTGGGGTTTTCCCTTGTGTGTGGTGGGTTTCCCATAAATGTTCCTTTGCATTCTTTTAATGAGTAGAGTGATTTGTTCTAATGGTGTTTGTAAATAGGATCTCAAGTCCTCATCTTGTACAGCAATTAACCACTAAGAAGAATATATGCAGTGCTTTATTTGTTGAAACTGCACTTCCGATTTGATTTGAAACTGTCTCATTGCTGTTTATCAATAAAATTTTGAAAAAAATAAAGATGTTACAGCTTTAAAAAAAATAAAAAAATAAAATGATTATAGTATCAAAAAAAATGTTCCTAAATGTAGGTCTAAATATATGACAAAAGGTATAAAGGTGGAGGCTGATAAGAAAACAGGGCACAATGTGGCCAAAATTCTGAGGAGAAAATAAAATGGAGGGGGAAGTATTGATTATAAGTAAAAGAATTCTATTCCTTCTGATTTTTATTAAATGAGATCTCTGTTAATTGACCTATAAATAGTTCTGACTAGTCTTATTTGTAGTTACAAACTGAAAAACTCACAATAATTATTATAATTTAACATGGCCAGACACATCTGATTGCACTGTGATTTATAGAAAAATAACCTTGTGTATGTTTGTCTTTATGTCTCACCATTCTATAACTAGTTACACAGCTGTTTTGTTTGAGCACAACAAATTTTATTTTTGGCATTGTTAGATTTTTAAGATATTCGTCTATAACTTAAGTTGGCTTGTAGATAGTGTCATTAGTGTTAAAAACAAGCTCCCACCAAGATTTCCATATTTCCAAAGTGATTCAGAGATCATTTGTATTTTGCAAATATAATATATATTGTTATCTATGTACAATAACTTGGGAGTCTTTTATTGGTCAAAAATATGTTCATTTTTTTAAAAATTAAGTCAATTTTATTTTAAAGAAATTTCATGTTGATTTAATTAGGGCCATTTTAATGAGGCTGTCTTCAGAGTAGGCCTTTTCAAAAGAACTGAAGCTTACTTCAGCCATCCCATGTGCCCTGCCACAATTCTTCTATCTCCACTTGAATTATGGACAGTGACAACTGTGGTCTTATATCCAATTTCGTCCAGCAATACATCTTTAGAGCATTTATGGTAGATGGATCTGCCTTAGTCTGACACCCTAAATTAAGAAAAAAATAATCACTAGATAGAAGATTCTGTGTTAAAATGAACAAACGTAAAACAAAACAATGTATCAATAGAAATACCAGGTTTAACATGCACAAAGACATGAAAACCAAGGATGCCAGATACTGAATTTCTATGGCACTGTCTTTTGAACACACCAGCAGGAATAACTGTTGAGTGCAGATACCATACAGTGCAAATTATGTTCATTTTTATGGTCTAGTTCTCATAGGTCATCTAAAATTTGTTAAGCTAAAAAGAGGGTCCTTGTTCTTGAAAAGACTGCTGAACATAACTGTTCTTGATAAATAACAGAGGAGATGCCTAGAAAGTTCTTATTACAGCCTTTGTTCACTAATGGGACACCAACAGTTAGCATAGCCTATGAGAAACACACTATCATAAATGCTGTGAAACAAATTGTAATACCAAAAAGTTAAGTTTTCTGTGGGTAAAACAATAATGTATTCTTATTAAAAGATGTTTTTATAGAACTACTAAATTAAGAGACATGGTTTCCATATAACTATATCATTAATTAAGACAAATCTCATAGTACACTAAATGTATTTATCCCTCCAAGGCATATAGATCTTCTTAGACATGAAATTAGGATTGCTTGTGATGATAAACTTTTTCTTAAAAACAAATATTTTCCTTTCACGTTCCAACAACTTGTGATAAAAAAGTATATTCCAAACTGATATAGGGGAGTGAAACTCACAACCTGAAGGATACCTGGATGAGTTTATGTTTTTTACAATTGAAGAATAAATTTTAGGAGCTCAAGCACCATTGCTTAGGTAAACTTATTAAATTGGGGACCAAATGGGAAAATGCGTCACTTAGCAAACAGGCATGAATATAGAACAAGGAATTTTACTGTAGGGGGTTCAGGTAGTGACTCTTCCTGGCTTCCTCAAGGTGACTATCAGTACAAGATACTTATCTTTATGGAGGTATGCATGTGTTTGATCTTTTACCTTGAGATCTGGGCAATAGCAGGGAGTGTCTGTCTCTCTCACAGTTACAATGTACTCTGTCTTTCATACTAGCTCCTTCTGAGGGCCTCACTCTGTCTGACTGCATATAATATTTCTATCTAATTCAGTTGCCTACAACAAAACCAAAATGAGACCATCAGTCAAATAATAGCTTTAAAAAAGTTTAAGTATGATAAAGTATGATTATACATATATTTTTTTAAATATGACACTAAAACTTTCTCATAGACACTGATAAAGCCCTTTTAAGTAAAAGTCAGAATACTGTCATGAGAACCAATAATTATAGGCATAAAGATGGCTATTTTCAGATATGAGATGATTATGTGTGGTTAACTCCCTCTAAAGAACATCTTATTAGAAAGGCCCCTTTATGTTGGGAACAAAAGGTTACTCCTGTTCTCATTGGCTTAACTCTATTAGGATGAACATGATGTACACAATTTACAACTTTGCTGGTAAAAGACTGGTTTTCTTGTCCTAAAATTAAGTGGGAAGCACTCTATGTCACTCACTTGTTGTACTGAATAATTTATGGTCCTGGATATGCCCTAAATTGATAAGGAGATATACACTGAGATTTGTGGAGTTACAAGGAAGGAGAGTCAAAAACATTGACAAACCTGCAAACTTCCCCCATCTACAACATTAACAGTACTAAGATTAGAGGATGTCATACAATACATTGAGGCCTTGCCCAACTATATTCAATAGGCCTTAAATAACACCTTTATTAGTCTGTGTCTCCTAAATTAAAAAAGTAAAATTAATGAGACAAGACATCTTCAAAAATCAGATTGGTTTGGCTGCAGCAGAAAGGAATACTTGCACAATCAGAAAAACTACATGTTGTGCCTGTATTCCTAATACTTCTGCTAATAGCTCAAAGGCTGTTCAAGGTATTAGATTACAGGTTAAGACTATCTCAGGTTCTGAAATTCCCTGTACTTTTTCCTTATCCCCTTGTGGAAAGCTATTTCTGGTTCTTCCCAGCAGAAAAAAAAATGTTGCTTAATAGTCTTGTTCAGCTTATTGTTTGGCCAAGATATATTCTTTCTTTGGCCTTACTTCTTCTAGAATTAAAGCTATACACACAACCAAGACAAGAATGATGATGTCTACTGAGGATCTTAAGTTATATCCTTTCCATAGTATCACTGGTTGCCAGCCACAGTTATGATGTCCTTGAGCCTGAAGTAGCCAGAATAATCACCTTTTGCTCCCTCATACCAGTTTGGGATACATCTCAGAGGGGAGAATAGTATAGACAAATAAGTAAAATAAAAATTTTAAAGTCAATCAGATAGGGCTAGCTTAGGAACATCAAGATAGAGATGAAAGCACATCACAACCATGTTATAAAACACATCTTTTGGAGACCAGGCTTCAAGGTAAAGATAAAATAACCTACCTGACATATTTCCTCAAAAGACAAAAACTGAGCCAGTAAAGTCTAGATCAACACCAGTCACACCAGTTAGTGACCAAGACCTCTAGATCCATCATTTCCTAGAAAAGTTTCGGTTCTATCCATTCCCACTTGTTATATGACTTGCTTTCCCTTTGGATCACTATTAGCTAAGTGGCCATACATGCAAAAAACAACAAAAACCAACAACTGTGCCCTCAAGAACAACAGAAAGAAAGACAAAAATAATGCACAGTAAACTAAATACTAAATGTTAATAAAGTGAAACTTTATTAATAATAATGAAATAATGTGGCTGGGGAGATGGCTCAGTAGAATAAGTGCTTGCCTTGCAAGTGCAAGGGCTTGAGATCAACACCCAGTTCCACCAAAAAATAAATAAATAAAATAATAACAAAAATTCAAATTTGAAGGCAAAGAGAATGAGCAAATAGGAGAAGAAACAAGAAGAAAATAAATAAGAGGCAGAGAGCAAAATAAAACAAAATCTACCTTAGATTAAAAAAACCAAATAGAATTAGATAAAGGTAAGAGTAAAAAAGTAATGGGAAGAAAGAAATAACTATCTCGGGCTGGAGAGATGGCTCAGTGGTCTAAAGCACCTACTTAGAACAAGCTTCGCAAAAGCATCA
>NW_004524596.1:18612409-18625127 GCF_000260255.1 Octodon degus
TCTCTCTCTCTCTCTCTCTCTCTCTCTGTCTTTCTTCTTTCAGTGAGGGGAAATGGATAATGAATCAGATTTTTTTCACTCTTCCCCCAGTTTATGGCTTTGCTCTCCTAGATTCTCGCCATGTGCAGCAGATTAATGGATTTTGTTGTTTTTAACCTTAATACTCTACTCCCAAGGTTTCCCTGTTAGGTGAATCCTTAAGCCTGTGCTAACCCCATGTAGCTGTGAGTTAGGAAGATATGCACTCTTTAAGTATATTTTCTTGAATATATCCAAGTGTTAGAGAAGCAAACACAACTCTAAGTTCTGCCCTAGAGAGAACCAGTTTTCAGTACTGAGCAATCTACTGGCCTAAGTTCCAGGACATGGAGATCCAGCCTCCTCAAACACCACTCAGAAGCAGAGTCACAACATACACCATGGCCTCCATTGCTTCTACTCCTTAAAATTCTTAATGGTTCTGTGTCCAACTAATCTCTTTAACGATTGTTAAATGTTTTTATACCTTGTCATTTTCATAGCTTTTCTGGGTAAACTGAATTGTAATTGTTCTGTGATTTCTGATTCCCATAACTACATGATCCCAAACAATAAAGCTTCTTACATGAATCCTTTGGTTATGACACCTCAAGTTATAGACAGCACTTTAGTGGATTTCTTCGCCAAAGATTAATGATGTGTTGTTTTCACCAAAGCTAATCTGCAGAGCAAGAATGGTCCTTTGAGGCCAAATCTTCCCACTAGATTTTCAGGTTGCAATAAATGGATTTCACTCATAGGTTTTGACATAGGGAAATATGACTCAACCTGCTAGAAAACAGGTTATTAATTGACATTTTCCTCTTTCCTTCCCCCACCTTTTGTACTCAGAGAATTTGAGTTCTTTTCTCTTTTGAATACGAGCTCTGAGACTTATTCATAACGTTTTAGAAAATCTCTATATCATTTTAATCACAGGAGTAGAGAGTATACTTAATAGATTTATATTTCCTGATATTAACTATTTTCTTTTCTATGTTTCCATAAGGATTTAAAATTTAACAACTAATTTAATGAGACAAGAAAACTATGTACTGAACCTTCCTGTGTGCTCATAGACAAACTTTAAAAATTATTCTAAGGGCCAGCCAGATAGCTCAGCGGATTAAAGCACCTGCTTAAGCAGATACAGGGGTCAGAGATTTGAACCCCAGGCTGCCACGCTGACCCTACTCCCAGGGCACACTGACAGAGTGATTGAGACTGGGTGTGGTGCACACACTTGTAATCCCAGCGCTTGGGAGGCTGAAAACAGGAGAATCACTACAAGTCCGATCTGTGTACTGAGACCCTGTAAGCCCTGTAGATGCTGTACTAAATACTAAAAAAAAAATATTGTATATTTACAAAAGAAACTATTCAGATTAAGAATATATTTATTTGAGAATTTTCATTTACAGATAAGATCTAAGATAGTGCAAATATACATAGAGGTATTACTCTTGAGATCTAATAAAATAAAATACTGTCTTTGGTCCTTCTGTTACAAATGTGCTAAGTGGGAATGAAAATTAGTTTTGTCTGTGAACATTCTTTTTTACTAATTCCACATTGCAACAAACTCAGCAAGAGCCTGTGATTTAAGTTGTCATCCACATCTCTGCTGCTGATTGCTTTTCTCTGAGAGTCCTGGATCCTGGATTATCATCCCAGCTAGCTTGCTTATTCACACCTGTAACAACAGTTCATTTGCTACTTTAGAAAAATTAACTGGAGATAATGTCTCCAAGTCATGCTGCCAAAAGCAACTGTACAAGCCAATAGTAGCACCCTTGCCCAGAGGAAGAGTCAGGTTTATTTATAAGCCCACATGCCGAGGTCATAAATTGCTGTTTTATGTGTCGGGTGGTGAATATAGAAGGGGCCAGAGGCTCTGGCTCTGGCAAACAGTGTTGGTAGAGGTCCTGCTCCCTTTGTTTACTTTATCCCAGAAATAATATCCCAGACACTTTAGAAAAATGCCAGATTCGTTGAAATTTTGAATTGAAAATGAAGAGTGTTCATAGCATGTTGAAATAATATTCTAAATGTGCACAAAGGTGTAAGATCAAGAGCCAAGAAGATACGCACTTTGAGCACATTAGAATGGTGCTGACAACAGTCGGTGCAAAAAGCAGCCCAGACCTTGCTGAAGAATAAATGGCAGTAACCTGCAGCATATATCAGTTCTCATTAGTGACTCCTGAGGTGGGTTAAAATTTAACCAAAAGGTGAAGAAATCAAAACATAAATGATGATCATACCATTTTATTTACATTAATAGAAAAGTTTGATGTGTTCAGAAATGTCAGAGTATAAAAAATTTCTCATTTCTATGTTTTTGTGCTGAGCTTCTACTTCTGTTCTAGAAATAAAATAAAAGTAACCATTAAGATAAGTATCTTTTAAGAAGAAATATATAAAAGGTAATTCCTAATGAAATCAGTTTACTTCTTATATTGCTTTTCTGAAGGAAATTAGTGTCTATATTTCTTTTTCATCTTTATTCCTCTTTAGAATTTCTCATATTTGTACACAAATGTAATTATATATAGTTCTGAATTTTAAATCATCTTTATACTTTATCTTCAAGGACAAATGTATTTGAAGAATGGAAAGAATTAAGTTTTTGAAAATAATGAGTATTTATTTCTGTATTTTCATTAGCAGTATCGCTTTCTAAGTTTTTACTTGTATATCTCAAACTCAATAAAGCATAAGTAATGTGAAGCATCCAATAATGAACAGAATTAGCTATACAAAGTTGCTTCCAAATTTGCCTGATCTCTAACTGTTCCAAAGTCAAGGATACTGATCCAAGAATTCTGCTTCTTTCTATGTTTTCATGTAGAAAAGATTAAAGAACATGGATTTTGCAAAGTTTATTTCTCCACAGAAATATTGAGAAAATTGAACCCCCAAAAAGTCAAAAATCAGTGTTTTTACAACTGCATCAATTACCACATTATACAACTACCCAAAGGGTGCTTTTTCAAGAAAAATGGTTAAATACCTGTAAAAACAGGTAATATCTTAGTGATTATTTCCTTTTTTTCCATCCATATTCCCCAAAGGCTCAACTTAATAGCTTCTCAAATGTAGTAAGTTTGTAAAAATCAGTATCCCAGAGGCAAGTTGCAATTCCAGAACAGCTTTCTGAGTTCCCCAAAAGGGCCCCGCCCAAAGAATATCATCATCAGTTTGCCTGACTGACAGCTCCCTAGAAATCTCCATTAGTGGGATTCATACTTCTTGTGTTAATGCAGAGATCATGCAGTATCGATTTGACTTTTTTTTTTTTTTTTTTTCTTCACAGTTATCTGTGGACAAATTACTACTTTCTTACCTTTGTTCTCCCTGTTTGGAAATCTGATAAGAAACAATGTGGTCACTTGTTTAGGCTCTTTCAGGAATTTAAGTCATGCAGGTTTCATTCCTTTGTAATTATAAAAAAAGAAAACCCTGAGCCTTTCTCATACTTTTTCTAAGAGCTATTTTTTTGTTTGTTTGTTTGTTTGTTTGTTTTTTGGGGTTTTTTTTTGGATTTTACGGAAGGGTCTAGAGTGTGTTCAGGGTCTCACTACTAGATTGGACTCCTAGTGATCCACCTCTTTACAGCCTCCCAAGACCTGGGATTATAGGTGCACCACCATGCCCAGTTTCAATCACCATCTCAGGGCACACTGGGGGGGGGAGTTGGCATGCCAGACCCAGGGATTGAACCTCAGGCTCCTGCGCCTACTTGAAGGTACTTTAATCCCCTGAGCTATTTGATTGTTAGGCCCCTAACAATCATTTTGTTTGTTTGTTTGCTTTTTAAGCTTTCACTTTATTTTTTAAATTTTTTTTACATCAGTTATTTTTATTTTAAAGAAAAAAATAAAAACAATGGTACAAAATCTCAAAACAAGATTTTAGGAGAGTAACAATGGTTAGTACATTGTGTGTAACAATCATTTTGGGTCTACTTGACAGGACTGGCCTTCCATTCTTACGAAACCTTGGTATGCAAATCCAGTTTTCATAAATCCTTGGTGTATGTTTATAGGATTATCAGTTTTGCATTTGCAAACAAATATCAAGGGAGAGAGAGAGTCCATACTGTCTCTGCAGAAAGGTGTGTTGAATTGGTCTTGTGATCAGCTTGTCTAGATGATGGCCAGTGTCCTCAGATGTCTGTATTCTTAGCTTTGACTTGTTACTTGGTATGCACATACTTTGAGCTGCTGCTTGAAAAGAGCTTACACTTTGTGTTGCATTTGCTGAATTTCACAAAACTTTGTTATAGAATTCAGAGATATAAAGCATCCTTAAAGTGGCCCTGTGATATATATCTGAGCTCACATATCTGTGTGCCTTGCAATGAATTGTGGCTTTGTATTCCAGCATAAGTCACAACTGACACTGCGTGGAGACTGTGATACCTGGTCATAATGAAAGTCACACATGTTGAGAGAAAAAGGTCACTATATGAGGAGAGCTATTGTTACTAAAGACTTAGACCAAAGTTTGTTTTCCAAAGGTGGGCAGCTTAGCTGGAACCCACAAGATGCTGCCAGTTACTTTTGTGTATCTTTGAAAACAAAGCTCATGTTCTTCTATGCTGAAAGAAAAGAGACGAAATTCTTGTGGAACATCTACAGAGGTTTGGGTCTTGAAATCTATAAAGCAATCACTTCCATGGGTGAATTACAGATATTTCAGTACTCATTTGAGGAAGGAATGAGACTTTGTTATGAAGGTGCAAAATCTACATCCTCAGTTGTCCAGTTGGAAATGAAAAATCACTAAAAGACTTTGTACAACGAAAGAATAAAGGGAATTAGATTTTGTACCTTCATAACAAGACTCCAGAAAAGTGTAGAAAAATGTAGACATATGAACAGGCCAGAAAGGCCCTTTCCTCTACAAAGTATGTCAAATAACTGCAAAAAGACAAAAACATGTAGAAATGGGAGAAAGATAACTTATAAGAGAGAGGCAAAAAGATAGAGACAGAAACAAACAGAAGGCTGGATATAGGGGGAGTAAACAAAATCACTGCAGTAGAAGTCCTCAATCGTCCCATTGGAAATAAAAAAATTACTAAAAGACTTTCTACAAGAAACAAATAAGGGAAGTTAGATTTTCTTCCTTCATGACAAAGTCTATGGATTAATTTTAACATTTGCTAAAATACCCCAATTGGCAAACCTCCACAGCCTTAATACTGGGATTCAAATTGCAGATGTACATGCAAAACCTACATAAAAGAGAAACTTTAGAAATTAAAAAAGGTCTCATCTTAAATTTTAAGCAGACTGAACATTAAATATAGTACAAACAAGTGCACCTCACCTTAGTCACAGAACCCATTGCTCCCCCAGGTCTTAGCACACATTGGGTCAAAATACCCCTCCTGTGCATAGCTGCTCAGCCACATTTTTAACATAATTCAAGGAAACTTTGGCACTTAGAAATGCCTGGGCAAAAATGGTACCCCATGTATGTTTTCTCTATTCCCACTTAAAGTAGTGATGTAAATTAAACCAGAGCTTCAAGGTATAAAATTCATCTATAAGAACTATTTAGAAACAACGATTCTTACTGTCTCCATTGAGCAACACAATTTTACCTGACTTTAAATTTGGAACAAATGAATATTTTTTTACAACAGCCTACCGGAATCTTCATATGCTTGTTCCATTCATTAGACTTTCCATATCCAATATCAAAGTGGTTCATTCAGTGTATTTAGGAAGAAATTGGTATTGTACCTTGAAATAATATATTCTGAACAATGCTTATTTCAACAATTTTCCATATATTTTTTCCTAAATCTCCAAGTAGACATTATATACTCTGATCTGACTACTTACAGGTTACATAAATGCCCAGGAAGTCACACACAATCTTTAGAGGTAAGGTGTTCACAGCATCCAATTTCTAGAATGGTACAGTCATAATACTCTATTGCTAGTATCTTTATCTATGAATGCTCACCTGACAAACTCATCCAAGACATATAAGTTCTCGCAAGGAAGCTTAAAAAGAAAGTAATTATTGCCCATACATCATTCAAAGATCCACCGTGTCAATTAAATATCTGAAAATTACTCAGTAAACTAAGAGCTATTTCTTCTGACACTGTCATAAAATGTCTATCTAGCATGTCATAATAATCCAAGAAATCTTTTAATCTTTTAGGGTGGTGTGTCTGTATGCAGCATAGGATTTTTACTTAAATTTTTTACTGAAATCAATTTATCCTGTTACTTGCAAATCAGTTTGACACTGGAATATGGCCTCTTCTACAAAATGTCTAGAATCTGTATGAATTGTAAAATATTATGGATGTCCACTAACCAATGGTCCCCACAGAAAATCTTCATTGTAGAATTATTAGCATCCTATCTTCATATTTTCTTGAGGTTATATATTATTTTTGATAGCCACTCATGTGTTGTTCAAAGATTCATGAAAGAAACTGGGCTCCTTGGCCAATACTATAGGTCAATAAAGCAGTAATTGTTTCCCCAAAAGAAGAAATTTTGGACTCAGAGGCTCTCACAGACCACAAACCTATCACTCTGTGTACTTGGTTCCTCACCCCTTTTTGGCTCACGAAAGCAATGCCACAGAAACTCAACATAGCTATTGAGTTTTCTTTCACAGAACAGAGGCAGAGTCTAGGCTGTCCTGTATGCAGGATGAGGTAGCTTTCTGTGAACCTATTCCCTTACAGATGAAAGAGTGATGCACCTTAAGGTTCCTTGACTGCCTGAGAACATTGTTCATTGAAAAAGTAACAATGGGAGTTTATCCATTTTATACTTGATATCACTGTCATTACACATGATGAGTGATGTTGAAAGCTTCCCAGCTTTCATTCCTTAACTGGATCATGTCTGGTAAAAGATATGCTGAAGGTCAGTGGCACAGCCCAGCCTCCACAAAGTCACCTTAGTACTGGAAGCCGGGGTAGCAAGCCTCATTTGCATATTTTTATAGAATATTGGGCCATAAGTATCAGTTTGTCTGCTTGCTAAAGTCACTAACACTATTCTTCATTCAAGGTTATTCATTTAGGAATCTCTGGACACAGAACCAAAATATAAATTAAGATCACACATGTCTCTACAGATACAAAAGCTATAATAAAAGAAGACTTCTCCTGATTTACTTTAGATTTTTAAATATTAAAAACTGATTCTGGGGGAACATTCTATCACAGTTTCAGTCTTTTTCTGATTGTGATACATCTTATAGTACCACCATAATGCTATATATGTATTTTGTCAAGCATGGTAAAATATTGAATTGAATCACTCAATATTTCACAAACTGATAGAAAACATTAACCAATGTTACATCTTCTGCCAAAATTGTCAGGACTCAGAATAATATATTTCTTGAATTAGTCTTAGACAAGTGTAAAATATTTGCTTTTGAGAGTGATAAGATGAAAAAGTCATTGGTCTAATTGTAATAACTCAACCAATACTTTTATTTTGCATTTTTATCACATGTAAGTTAGCTTTGTGACACTGTCCATCATAATTTGAATACTTAGCTTTATTAAATTTATTTTTTAAATTAATCAGAAAGTCTACTTGTAAATTAATGATCACAGTTTATGTTTTCAATACTAAATTCTTAGCTGATAATCACAGCTTTTGGTCTTCATGTGCTGAATTTATGGTAATATTAATTACTAAAACACTGTATAAACCAATTACTGATGAGCTTATTTAAAGTTTTGAGATTGAAAGTACCCATAAATATATGTTAATATCACATAACAAATTATATGTCTACTTGTATACACAGCAGTACTGGGTTTATGAACTTAAATTTTTCCATGGCTGGGCATGATAGACTCCTTCGTGTTTGTGCAAAGAAGGTTACAGTCATACCCTTCACTGAATGCAGAGTTCAATGAGAAGCAAAATTTTATCCAACACTTCTATCTAACTGAATTGCTTATAAACAGAAGTGATTGTGAACTGAGATATTACGGTATTAGCATAAGCATACATACAAATACAATTCTGGCTTTGTGCAACTCCAGAATTATCTAAAATTAAAAATTGTGGCATGAATTTTAAACTTACTTGTCAACTTGTTTGGCATAGGAATTGCCTAAGGGATCAGGACAATCCTCTTCTGTATGTTTTCGGGGAGGGTTTTAGAGTATGACTTTGGGTTGTAGCAGCCCCCAGATTATTCCTCTGCGGTGTTCTTTCCCTGATCAGCTTCCCAGCCACACAAGCAGAGCATCATTCCTCCATCATGCCCTTCTACCCTGATTTTCTGCCTGGAAATGATCTGACAAAGGACTCATTTCCTTCAAACCAAGATCCAAATTAAACTTGTGTTCTTTTAAATTATGTTTGTCAAGTACAGTGATATCTGGGTTCATGAAAACTTCTGTTTAGAAACTTGTTTGTGAACAGAAGTACTTGGCAAAATGTTGCTTCCATTTTAAAACTCCTCGTTACGTGACATGTGCAAAGCCATAAACTCCACACAAGCACAAACACAACATCCTCCCCCAAATTATACAATAGATTATTTTATTAAAGAGATGTAATATGGTATTTGGTCTCAGCAAAGGAAAGCTGACCAAGGCATGTGTTATATTTACATTTGCATTTATTTATGTTTGATCTGGAAACTGAATTAAAGAGATAAAATATATCACCTAAATAATCTATGAGCTTCAGTACTTCTTTGCATGTTTCTTGCTGACCTTTTACTTTGCTGGTCAAGTGAAATTTTACTAAAGGAAGCTCATCCTTTTCTGGTATTACAATTTGATTAAGCTTTTTATTTGGAACATAATTGGATAAATCTACAGGACATTTTATGAAGGTCATCTAAATTACACTAAGCAAATTAAATTAATTGACAAGGGTTGACTGGCTATTTATGTATTATGAGTTAAGTCCACTGCAATCACTTATTGTAAAATTGTTATTAAGAGCTAGACTTGACCCTTTGTTAAATTAACAGATCAATTTGAAAAATTATAGTTAGTATAATAGTTACCCACTGAGTTACATTCTGTAATTACTCTACAGGACAAAACTACTAACATTAGAAAAACCAGCAACGCGGATCTTCTGAATTAAAACCCATTTCTGAGGAAGAGAATTTGTTTTTCAATTTGTGCGTATTGAATGCAGACATATTTTCATTAAGTTTTTGCTAAGTGAATAACACTATATTTTTTAGATGAAGTAAACTCTTTTAATTTTATAATTTGATAGTTATTGAACCATTTTACCTTTTAATGCAGAAAAAGTAAAAATGTTAATTCTTATAACTTCAAGGTTATATTTACTTTTTTATTCATTCATTATATTGTCTCAAATAAATTTTTGAAATGAGTACTCATAGAGCTGTCAAAATGATGCAAATTGCATACCAATGTTGAAAGATTAAAAAATAGATGCAAAATATTTTTAATATTAATATAAATCCTGAGAAAGCTATGGTCAAAGAAACTTTCTTAAAACATTTTGAAGGTGTAAATACTTGTTATTTACTTCTGAGGGGCTGAATTTAACTACTCCAGCTGCATACAATGAAGCTCTAATCCACAATGTGTTGGCACATGGAGGTGGAGATTTTTAAGGTAGTTAGGGTTAGATACATGGTCATGAGAATAGAAACCTTGTGATACAGTTAGTGTCTTCATGAAAGGATGAAGAAAACATTTCTTTCCTAGCCATGTGAAGATATAGCCAATAGACTACAGGTTCTCTGTAAACCAGGAAAAATATGTTAGCCAAAAATCTGACCATATGACTTTCTCTGATCTTTAACATCTATTATGAGAAATTCAAGTTTGTTGCTTAAGGTATCCAATCAGCGGTATTCTGTCATACTGACCCATTCCAACAAAGACACTCCTTGTTCATAAGCATTCTATTCATGGTCAATTTGCAAACATGTGTGTGTGTGTGTGTGTGTGTGTGTGTGTGTGTGTGTGTGTGTGTCTTTTACACAGGGTCTCACTATGCAGTTCTGTCTGGGCTTGAGCTCCCTTTTAGCCTAGGCTGGTCCCAAATTCATAGCAACCTCCTGCCTAAGCCTCCCCAATGCTGTGGTTACATGTATGCACCACCATACCTGGTTTATAGTTAGGAAACTTCTGGTATGATTACATGAGACTTCAATTCTTGAATGGCTAGGACTTAGGTTGTCTGTATGAATTAAAAACCCAAAAGATGGATACACAGACTTTTGTCTGCAACTATAAATTTCTATTTCCTGGAGTTTAGTCATATACTAATGAAGTGACAACAAATTTAATGATAAAAACTTAGCTGACATGGTTATCTTTGTAAAAGGAGAAGCCCTAGAGAATTTTAAAAACAAATAAGCTTTAAATATAAATTATGGCAAAATAACACATAATAATATAATTTGTACCTCCTGGTTTTTATTTTGGCTTATTATATTGTGTATTATTATATAGCTTTATGCAGATTTGTGATAGAGAACAATTGTATGTCTACACTGCATCTTTATAGTTTTTACCATTGCTTTCCCAACTCTTCTCCCCACACCCAACTTCCTCAGATGGTCTGCGCATTTCATCAAAGCCTCCAATGTCCTTAAAAATCACATAAGCAATGTTTTTGAAGTGTTTTGCTAGCTGATTTACTGGGAAAAGCTATTACCATGAAAAAGTTTCATTTAAAATCTGGGTCTATTTGAAAATAGTTATATGAGTAATAGTTTTATGTGACATCTGAAAGATCAAACTTTACCTTACAATATTTTCCAAGACAATAAGCTTAATAGTGGTCCCATAGCATTATGGCCTGCATCCAGATGTCCACCAAAGCCCCATGCACTCATGGGTTGGGTTTTGTGGAGGTAACTGGACTATGATGCTGTGATATTCATCAATAGACTAGTCCATGTGTCTCTAGCTAACTGTGGTGTTGGGAGGTAAGACGTGGTCTGAGGCTACAGTCACTTGGGGTGTGGTTTGGAAGTGTACCCCTTCTTTCATCTCCTCTGATTATTTTCTCTGCCCTCTGCTTGCCATGCCATGAGCTTTTTCTCTTGTGTGATGTCTGGCTGCCTCACTGCCCTGTGTGGTAGACAGTTAACTGTGGACTGAAATCTCTGCAAACTGGAAATTGAACTACGCCTGCCTTCTTTTAACTTGTGAGTAGCAGATATTTTGTCTCAACAACAACAAAAAGTAAGACACAGAGGTATCAATGTCTTAACTCCAGAATTTGTGAATTGTACATGTAGAAACAATAAGTGTTTGCCAACATGATTCAGTTACAGATACAGAGATGGAGAGACAATCATCAGGTAGACTCTAAATATGATCACAGTTATTTTATTAAAGATAATAAGAGAGAAATTTGACTGTGAGTAGGAGAGAGGTCATCCATGTTTAGAAGCAGAGGATAGTTGCTTCACCTCTGACGTTAAAGATAGAGGAAATGGCCCTGAGTAAAGGAGCTGGTTCAGCAGGCAGAAGGTGGACAGACTATGCACAGGAATTTCACAAGGAAACTTGGTTTGGCCAACAGCTTAGTTGTAGCTCCATGGCATTCATTTCAGTTTGTGGCCACCTGAAGTGCGGAAACTACATTCTTTGATTTAAGCTACCCTCTTGGTAACAGCACTAAAGCCATGGGAGAATCACACAATTTTGCTAAGAAATTAATCATTTTCTCCTAAAAGTTGTAAAGCTATAAGCTCTTTCACCTTCAGTTAAAACTCTGAGGGTACATACAATGATTTTTATTTGTTCTTCAGTTCTCCTCATCAAGATATGAATTTTTTAAACTGACAAGTACATCTGATACTGTTAGATCTATGTCTAAAAGGGTAAATTAAATGCACACTCATCGATCAGAGTAGAAAAAAATCTTAATTCTACATCTATCCTCTTGAGCCAAGATTTGAGACACATTTTTCATTGCATGCTACAAATCATCAGGTCTTAAGGTGACCTGGATTTGAGTAAAAGTTTTATTTTTCCCATGACAGAGGTAATTCTGACCTGTGACAAGAAGTATCTAGAAAGTATTTGACAACCCATTTCTTTGAATTACTGCTTCACCCAAAAGCAGTAAATTTTTTATTTAAAATGGAGTTTCACGATACTGACAGGTTACTATTGATCCAAGACTGCAAATTCACTTGTGGCTGGAACAGTGTCCACATGACTCATTTTAGGAACATTATCAAAGTACATATGAGACCTAAATTGTGTTTTTGCTCATTGTAGTTCTATTAACCACAGCATTAGACAAAATCTTAGTATATCCATAATATTTTTTCACTATTAAAAATTCTTGGATGTATCATTTTACTTCATCAAATCAATATTGTAATAGTTCTTACAATGCAGCTAATTTTGGATGTGGGAAAACTTAGAATCGAATATTTAGAAAACTTTATCTACAAAAACATATGTAGTAAGTAGAAAAGCTATTGGTCTTCAAAGTCTTTGTCCCCAACCACAGCACCTACTCTCTACTAGGTTCTAAAAGTTGAGGGAACAAGAGAAATTGTTGACAAATCACTAGGGGCTCCGGAGGTGACAGAAGAATAAGCATACTTGGTACCACGAACATACACCATGTGTGTGGACTCACACATATGCAATTTTACATATTTTTACTATTTGTTTGTGGCTAACTGAACCCACCCTGTGGGCAGGGCTAGTGTGGCATGT
>NW_004524596.1:18626192-18629109 GCF_000260255.1 Octodon degus
CTTTATGAATGCTTATCTTCTATAATTTTGATCTGATTTATTTTCACCATGTCACTGTATAAATAGATGTCTGACTTCTATTAAACCTTTATTTACTTCCATGCTGAGCTACAAGTTAACAGGTGTGTACTTTTGTACCTTGATAAGAGAGAGAAAAGAAGAGGTTACATGGTGAATAAAATTTTTTAAAATATTTTTAGGACTGAAACAATTTTAAATTCAATTTTATACTTTTATCTAATTTATTTCATATAGTTCTTGTCTGGCTAAATTTCTTGTATTACAAGATGCTGGAGGTGCTGGGTTCTGAAACTTGGCTACCTGGGGCAATGTAATCTTTTTGGATACCATTTACCATGAGTGTAATCACTGATTAAATACTCTTCAGACAGTGGCTAAAAAATCTATCATAAAGATCGATGCTTCTTAACATGAGGATATCTGAGTACAATGGGAATAAATTAGATTCATAAAAATCAAAATCTAAAATCATGTACTTCCTTTCTCTTCCCTACTCCTTTTCATTTTTCCTGTCTTTCTTATGGAAGATAATTGCCACCATCATTCCATATGATTTCTTAAAGGAAACCCACAAAGTGTGAAGACTTCGATGACTCCAGGCTCTAGCTGTGTAGATTATGAACTCTGCTTGTTCAGTGCTCTGCTTGCCACATGATTTTGATCTTGGCAATCAGTCTGCTTCTGGCAAGATCCTTGTGTTTGTCACTATGAATATTTTAGGGAGATTGATACACTTCTGTCAGGCCTTACACAACTAAGACTGTTTCCCAGGACACAACTCAGTTCTAATGTCCTCAGTGTTCATGTCCTGGATGTCTATGTTCTAAATTCCAAATCACTACCAGAGAATTGCATCAAATTTTATTTAAGCCAAAGACTTTCAGCCAGGATTATGTTGTACTCAACAGGAGACATATGTTAATGTCTGTAAAGATTTGGGTTGTAACAAGTGAATTAAGAGTTACCACTCACTATAATGTGTAGACAATAACAATTCTGTCAAACATATTACAACACACAATATGGACCCTCACAACAAAGTAGTTGGTCCCAAAAACCAATAGGGCTGAGGTTAATAAATGCTAAATTCTTAGGAATTTGAAACCTAACATCCAGGTTTCAGAAAACATTGCTTTCCAATATCATAACATACACAGAAAAGCAAATCAGATTATATATACTCCATACCCTCATACAACTGAATTATATAAACTCTTTCATTAGTGAGTTTATTTTGACATTTACAGACACCTTTATTTATGTAGTAAAACAGTTGTTATTGCTGAACAGTTGATAAACCTTGGGAGCTAATAATAATGGAAAAATAAACCATCTATAGGAGAAAGAGAGAGAAATGAGAAGAGAGAGAGAAATATAGAGTTTTGTTTCACAGAAACATAGGTTAAATAAGCATTAAAATTTTAAATCAAATACATGAGTAGTACATTGAAGAATTTCACTTATTTACTTAATCTGACTTTGGATTTAAATGTGCTTAACATGGGAGTGAAATAGTGACCTCATAATCCTGTAAATTATACTTGGAATCTTTGACTAATTGAAAAACCAAACAGTGTTAGCCTGAGGTTTTCAATAAAGTTTTTGTAAGCTAGTCAGCCTCAGCATTCTTACAACTAATATAATTAACAATGGTTAGCCATCTTTAATACTAAAACAAACATTAAGTCAATGCTCATAGACTTAAAACATTAAGTCAGTATTCTATTTTAATTGTAAATAAATAGAGGATAAATAGTGTATAAATCTATGAAGTTTACTGTTTATCAAATTTAAATTCCTTTCTACTCTTCTGCTCCAAAGACATCTTCTGAGATGCTGTGGGTGACAGGTCACCATACATCGTTCCTAGGTTTTGAGGTCTAAAATCTGATTATCTTACTTATTGTTTACTGTGTAAAATTAAAAGACAGACTTCAGAGTTCAAATATTTTAAAAATATCTGTAAATAATTTCTGTAATAAAAAATGGGATGGTAGTTTCATAACAATGTATTGTAAACATTAATATACAAGTCTTTTTTGAATATTCAATATATTTGTGTTAAGTGTTAAGTGTTTTATGATAAAGTTCACATTAAGTTGGTGAAGGAATAACAAAAAGACTTAAGATGAAACAATCTTACCAAAGATTATAAGATATGTTTCCCTTAATGACAGTAAACTCCTTTCTTATTTTTAATGGAAATAATTTGGGAATGCATTCTTAAAAAAGAATCCTAAGGCCCATACTCCACTCCAAATGCAGAAAATTTATAATAGGCAAGGTTTTCCAGGTAATTAGACCAATAGATGACTTAGTGTATAAATTGGCTTATGCAGTTATGAAGGGTAGAGAAGTCACACAATTAGCTACTGACAATCCAAGAAAGGACTTGATTCAAGTAAAGCTTCCAATGCTTTCTTTATTCAGGTAAAGTTCAATCAATGCTTTCTTTGATTCAGGCAAAGTTGCCAAAAGCAAAAGCTCTTGTCTGATCCTCGTATTCCAAGCAACAAGAGCTCCAACATCCAAGAGTAGGAGATGAATGTCCCAGGTAAAGCAGAAAAATTAAATTTACTTAATCTATTTACATTCTCACTGGATTGGGTGATGCCCATCCACAATGACAGAAATATACTTTTTAAAATTAATTCTGGTAATTCAAACACCACATTTGTCCTGGAAAAACTTGCAGAGATATATTCAGAAGTAATATTTTACCAGATCCATAGGCATCACTTACCCCAATAAAGTTGGCATATAAAACAAACTTTCAGTATCTGAGTAAAGTTTGAGCCATCCGAGTCTAAATAAACTCTTTTAGTATGAATGATGTAAAACATGGAAACAAGTCTCTGGTAGTTATTACATTCCTATTGATCTCAAGAACAAATTT
>NW_004524596.1:18629675-18658309 GCF_000260255.1 Octodon degus
CACAGGACTGCTAAAGTCAGAAGTTGTTGGCCTCAGCCCTTTACAGCCCAGCATATCAACATGACTTCACCCCTTATACCTCATTTTTTACCTTTCTGTTGGATGGTTAAGACTAAGATAAATCAAGACCTATATAACAAGAAATGTAGCTTTTACATCTCATAAGGTCAGTCAAGTCCTCTCAAGATTTTTCCTGAAATCCCATACCGCACTTTGTAGATCCTTTGTCAGTGTCAACCATGTGGATGAGTCATAGCCATTCCTTGACCAATTTGCTCTCTGTGAAAGCCTGGCAGAATATTTTCTCTCCATGTGACTCTTCTTAGGCACACTCTACATCCTAGATCACATTCCTCTATAGCCCCATAATCTCCTTGATCAGAAAATTTGGGGCACAACTGAGTTACATGATGTTATGTTACAGGTTCTCCTATGTCCTGAGTCTTCATTGACCTTGAACAACTATGGCCAAAATGTTGGCTGTCCTTGCAGCCCTTCTATTTCTCTAATTCCTGGTCTGTAAACTTAGGTTGTTAACCCTCCAGAAGAGAAGCTTATTATTACCCTACAACATATGCTCGGGGATTTTCCTGACTCCAAATTGTGTATACCTGACTACTTACACTTTATCTCAACAACTTCACAGGATCCACAAGAGTCACAAAGTGTACTTATAGATTTGTGTTGCTAAAAAGAATGGAAGAAAGAAAAACAGGCCATAGCTAATATTAAAAAATGATGTGCCTAGATCTCTAGTCTCTGGAAAGTAAAAAAATGAATAGATATACTGCCTATAAATCAACTACAGTGAGCATCTTTTAAAAGTATCTTTTGTCAGTATTATTCATTTTACATAGAAACTACTTTCCTTTCAACTTCATCTTACAAACCCATGGTTATTCTAGGAATCGATATGATCCTATAGGTATGAATAAAACTATATATGTTTCTGTAAGCTGTGTTTGCCTCTAAATGCAAAGTTAGCTAAAAGTAGATAGGCTCCAAATAGCGCTAATCCATTGATTTCAAGAGATTACTTAATTTGACAACAGGAAAAGAATCATGACAGCTTTTATTTAGTAGTACAACCTCTGAATTGCAAAATATAAAAACTACAGATTAGCCATATCACCACCAAGTAGAAGAGATCAATGTGTAAGAGGACAAAAGGAATAATATGTTCTGAGGAAAAAAGTGGACAGACACCAAGCTATTTCTGACTCTTACACTTTGGAAAAATACTATATATTCTTTAATTCAGTTATTCAGTCATTAAGTTCTTAATAAGAATTTTTATCATCATTATCATACTAGCACAAATTGTCGATTTCCTGTCTATTCAATTGTGTTTTTATTTCTGCTCTTATATTGATAAACCCTTTTTGCGTTCTATATGTCAAAGCATTTAATTTGCGTAAGTCAGTTTCAGTTAAGCTGTTTTGATTTGTAAATAAAAGTCGTAAGTATAAGAGCTTTTAGCTTAGGTTATGTTCATTTATTTGTTTTAATAATTTTAATCATCTTGAAAATAAAAAAGTATGATTTTTTTCTACCAATATTCCATGTCTTCCAAAGAAATTTACTTCCATTCTTGACTTACTGGAAATAATGCAGCATATATTTATGAACCAGCCAAAGTCATACCTTTCAAATTTCTCAAAGCAAAAAAAAATCAGACTAAATTAGGAATGAGTGAAATGTCCTGTTGATGTGTGTATATCTAAAAGGAGAATCACTGTAATTGTTCACGAATATCTCAAACAATGAATGACAATTTAAAATATTAAACCTATGGACAAGATCATAAAGAAGAACATCATTAAGAAAATTAGAGCAAAGGTTCTGCTGAAGTCTTGTTATGATATGAATGTACCAAATGAAACTCATGTCAGTAATGTATTCTCATCTTGAGATATAACAAGATAGGGACAGGTGGGACCATTGAGATTTTTTTTTTAATTTTAGAGAAGGGTAGATATGATTTCATCATGAGAACTCTATCCCAGGAGAGGATTAATCCATTCGTAATGGATAGTTTAAGATATTCTCGGGAAATGGGTCTCGGTTGTGAAATGGAAGGTTCTTTGCAGGCTTGATCTGCCTTGCCCTCTGAGGTCTTGTAAAGCTTTGTATCTTGGGATCCTTCAAGGAGCAAGAAGGCTGTTATAGAAGCAGCCACCAGAGCTTGAACTTTCTACCTCCAGAGCCCTAAAACAAGTAAAACAATTACACTTTCCAAATTTCTCTAGTATTCAGGTATAGTACAAAAAACCATTTAAGACAACTATGTGGAGGAGCTTAATTTAATATCAGAGCCAGAACATCACTGGATTTGCAAAGGCCATCACAAGCACTAGTAATTATTACTAATGCACTATAGCTGAGGCAATCTAGGATTGAAGGCATTGTGAAGGAGACCACAAAATTTAATACTAGAGATTAATACCAGACTAATCAATAATTAGATTAACTCTATTAGATATTAATTCCAGAGATTTATCTCCATCAATTTAAGGAACATCTTTCAGGTTGGAGAGTGTGCACTTATGTCTGAATGGATCATAAAGCGGTGATCTTACATCTTATTTAAGGTCCTTTCCTTCTTCTTTGGTACTGTGGTCCTGTTTTGCCTTCTGACCACCATAAACTAAGCAGATTTTCTTCTTTTTTCTCTTTTGTCATGATGTTTTTACCTTAATACCTGACACCCATGTACTGAGTATCCTGCAAATGTGAGCTAATTAAGCGCTTTTACTTTTGTTAACTTGATGATGGTTATAATTTATTTTTTCTTCAATTTTTATTTATTATTCATACATGTTTGCAGTACATGATGAGCCCATTCCTTATGAGCTGGTGAGGAGTTAGTAATTACAAAAAGCTTACTAATTTTCTCACCACTCCCCTCCTGTTGTCCCTCTTGTCCGTGTCCCTTTTACAAATGATCTTTCTCCCTATGTTGGGTATTCTATCTCAATAACAGGAAAATGGACTAACAAAACATTTGAATATTTATATTATTATGATTTATAAATAGATGTTTTAGTTTAAACATCATCTGTGAAAATTACAGGGAAGATCTGATAGTAAACTGATACTTTTTTCATGACCTCATTTTATCCCAAGAGAAATGACCAATTAACGGAACAGACAAAATCAGAGCTACTAGTCATGAAAAAAATGACAACTTTGATCAGTTCATTAAAAGTGTTTCCAGGGCTATTATTTAATTTATCAACATATTTAAGCTTCAGCCCTCCAGTCGGAAACCAATTCACAGTAACAGAGTTTGAACAGCAGAAGCACTTAAGCAGTGCATATTGGCTGATATTGCAGCCAAAAACCCTTGCAATCCAATATCAGCTTTCTCATAAACATAATTAATTTTCACATAGTGTATATGAAAGTTGTGACAAAATCAATGTTATTAATTATTCAGTGATTGAGGCAGAAGTGATTCATCTGAAACTATCAAGTCAAATGTGTTTATCATCAGGCAATACTAGTAATTAAATTTGTTTCATGATTTAATTTAACATAGCTGTATAATAAATATTAAATGTAAAACATAAATATATTCCCATCTCACAGGAGAAGGAGTAGACCTCATGTGCCAATAAACAGTTTTCTGGAGCATAGCGAGAATGACTCATCTTGAATTTGTAAATGTGGAGGTCCCAAGTGCAACATACAAAGTAACAATTTTCATGTCTTTGTTCTGATTTTCCATATCTACTAATGAACTTGTAAACAATCTGTAGTAGTAGAGTGATAGCCACCATACTGGACAAGACTGAATTTCTTAGTCACTAACTCAGACAAAACCTAGTATCTTCCTTTTTTAAATATTTATGTATACTCAAGGATGTATGTGTGTTTTTGTGATATCATGACAGTATAAATTTTACTTAAAGGTAATGCAGAGCTGATGGGTTCGATTCAACTGGATTCCTGGCCAGGCTATGGAGCAGGTGAATGAACTAAAGGAGAAGGGCAATAAGGCCCTGAGTGCTGGGAATATTGACGATGCTTTACAGTGCTACTCTGAAGCAATTAAGTTGGACCCCCACAACCATGTGCTCTATAGTAATTGTTCTGCAGCCTATGCCAAGAAAGAAGACTACCAGAAGGCTTATGAGGACAGCTGCAAAACTATTGACCTGAAGCCTGACTGGGCAAGGGCTATTCAAGAAAAGTAGTCACTCTTGAGTTCTTAAACAGATATAAAGAAGCCAAGCGAACCTATGGGTTTTGACATAGCTCTAAAGCATTATGACAGAGCCAAAGAACTGGACCCCACCAACATGATGTACATTGCCAATCAAGCAGCAGTATACTTTGAAAAGGGTGACTATAATAAATGCCGGGAGCTTTGTGATAAGGCCATTAATGTGGGGAGAGAAAACCGAGAAGACTATCGACAGATTGCCAAAGCTTATGCTCTAATTGGCAATTCTTACTTCAAAAAGGAAAAGTATAAGGATGGCATCCATTTCTACAATAAGTCTTTGGCAGAACACCGAACTCCAGATGTACTGAAGAAATGCCAGCAGGCAGAGAAAATCCTGAAGGAGCAAGAGCGGCTGGCCTACATTAACCCTGACCTGGCTTTGGAGGAAAAGAACAAAGGCAATGAGTGTTTTCAGAAAGGAGACTATCCCCAGGCCATGAAGCACTATACAGAAGCCATTAAACGGAACCCACGAGATGCCAAACTGTACAGCAATTGAGCTGCCTGCTATATCAAGCTCCTGGAATTCCAGCTGGCACTCAAGGACGGTGAAGAGTGCATCCAGGTGGAGCCGACCTTTATCAAGGGTTATACCCGGAAAGCCGCTGCGCTGGAGGCCATGAAGGACTACACAAGGCCATGGATGTGTACCAGAAGGCCCTGGACCTGGACTCTAGCTGTAAGGAGGCTGCTGACTGCTACCACCGCTGTATGATGGCTCAGTACAACAGGCACGACAACCCTGAGGATGTGAAGAGACGGGTCATGGACGACCCTGAGGTGCAGCACATAATGAGTGACCCAGCCATGCGGCTCATCCTGGAGCAGATGCAGAAGGACCCCCAGGCACTCAGCGAACACTTAAAGAACCCTGTAATAGCGCAAAAGACCCAGAAGCTGACGGATGTGGGTCTGATCGCAATTCGGTGATGGCTTGCTCACCTCTTCCCTTCGCCCTCCCGTGTGGAAAGATGCTGGGATGGCGGCGAGCAGCACAGCAGAGGGAGAGGGGAGAAAGAAGAGCTTATCTTTATATTTATACATGCCTACCTGGAAGACACAGACTCAAACAGCCGCCGCCACGAGCCTCCCAGCACACGCATGGTCTCCTCACTGCTGCCCTCGAGTTTTGTGTCTCCTTCCCCCATGCCCTGGTCGGTCTCAGCTGCTCCCCCATAGTTGGTTATCTTTTATTTGGGACAGTGGGCAATATGGGGGGAAGGGTCTTCTTCCCAACCTGCGGTCCCAGCTGTCTTCCTATTGTTATTGCCACGTCCCCACCTCCAATAAAACAAGCCCGTTGGACGTGGTTAATAATAAATAAATAAATAAATAAATAAATAAATAAAATAAATTTTACTTAAAAATCACCAAAGTTTTACAATCTATGTTCAAATATTTATATTCTCTAGAATATTTTTCACAGGTAAAATTAAATGGAATAAAGTCCTGTTGTTTCTTAACATTCTCTTTTTTTAAAATTTATGTATTTGGTACAGGATATCACTATGAAGCTCAGACTCATAGTGATCCTCGTGTTTCAGCCTCCCTACTTCTGGGATAACAGGTGTGCACCACCATACCTGGTCTTACTGGCAGGCTCAGCGTGCCTGGGGTGAAGCAAGAACAGCATGTGGTTGGTACCAGAGGTCAAACCTGGGTACTGGTGCATACCTAGTCAGACATTTAGACCACTGAGCTATCTGCACAGCCCCTCTTAAAATACTTACAAGCAAAATTTCTTAAAAATTGCAATCCCTTCTGAATTTACATCTCTTGACTCTACGTTCAGCAAGGATCCTCACCAAGAAGAACATAGCCTGAGATGGATACAGGCATATGCCTCATCCCCGTAAGGAAAGATAATGGACCCCCACATTACAGATGATTAAATGCTGGAGTAAATATTTTGGAATTTTATAATTGTGTGTCCAGTGTGTGTGTGTGTGTGTGTGTGTGTGTGTGTGTGTGTGTAATCTAAAAGTCAAACTCCAGATAGTTTCTGTAAGGCAAACATTCCATGTAGATGTACTGTGTTTGCTTATACAGTGTATGTATGATCTCTCCTTGTTTCTATCTCTTTTTCTCCTCCCTTTCTTTCTGTCTCTCTCTATTTCTTTCTCTCTCTTTTTCTCTCTTATCCCTCTCTCTCAGCTTTAATCAAAGCAATAATAGTATAGATAAAATAACACTTTAACTTATAATATTTAAGCTCACTTCATAAATATTTCTCATGCAGGTAATACCTATCAGATTCAGAGTTCTCAAACTTTCAAGTCAGATTAGATGATGTCATTCTCATATATGATGTAATTTTTGCTCTGAAAGTACTTCTTTATACTTAGGTCATCAATGAAAA
This sequence comes from Octodon degus, assembly GCF_000260255.1. Classification (NCBI taxonomy): domain Eukaryota; kingdom Metazoa; phylum Chordata; class Mammalia; order Rodentia; family Octodontidae; genus Octodon; species Octodon degus. The sequence goes on from NW_004524596.1 coordinate 18,636,266, forward strand.
TCTAGTTTCACAGTAAAACACAGTCTAAAAGAATTTAGTGACCTAATGTTTAACTCTAAAATTTAAACCAGAAAGTTAGAGATGCCACTACATTTACCTTAAAAATTTAAAAGACCTATTAATCTAACACAACTTTAACATTTAAGAAAAACACTGTAAATTCACTATGCCAATTTACAGAAAGCTCCATGCATAGTTTTGGAAGGGAAGATGAGACCAATGACAAATATTAAATAAATATGGTAGTCCTAGAGATGTGCACTAAAGTGTTTTTGAAAAGAATATTTAACACTGGAATTTTTCATTCCTGATTAAAGAAAACCAGACTTGATTCTGTCAAGCTAAATTAAGTGACAGTGAATAAGCACCTTAGCACCATTTTAATGATTTCCAAATTCCACAATGCTAAGCTTTTCAAGACAACCCTACATTTCATAGCTTTTCTCTATGCCAAGATGGCTTTAATATATCAGTTATGCTGTCTTATCCAGTGACAATGAAGATTAAGATAGTATATTTCATTTTGTTATGAAAGAAATAAATTTGCCTATTTTTATTACAAAAGAAGTAAATTTGCCTAATTTTTGCAGCACGAATGAAGACATACTTATGATTTTATTTGTATAAAGCAATCAAAATTAGTGTTAAAACCCTAGCAAAGAAATGTTTAGTACAGAAAACTAATTGTTTTTCCATGAAATATAAGCATTAAAAAAGATTAAATATTCATAATAAATTAATTTGTATAAATGCACATATAAATGTGCTTTTAGTACTTCATTTTTATGTTACTAATGTTTCCAAATTGCATTACAAAGTTTCACATTTTATTAGACTAATTCCTTTCACACAATGTTAATAAAAATTAAAGCTGCAAAGTCTTAGAATTATAATATTGCAGAAGTGTGTAGGGTTATGCGTCCATGTGCACATGTGGGAATGGTATATGTCTTCCTTCTCTCCAATAATTGATCCTGTCCTACTCTACTAGATTTCAAAGCTCAACACTGTAGCACCAAATCTTAGCCATGAGTCTTGTGGCTCTTACGGATAGGAATCCACAGACCTCACTCTCACTCATACCAAGTCAGAACAAGGCTCAGCAGTATCAAGTTCATATTTCCACCATGACGCAAAGAAGCAGCTCTGTGGATAAAGGAGCATCTGATCACCTAGAAAACACTGCACTGAGGCAAAGTACAAACAAAGAGAATAATAGGGAAGTAAAGAAGGGGACTGGAGATGGAGCTTTTGTAGTAAGGAAATGGCTCAGGGGAAAAGGCATGAGGTGAGAGGAGTGGAAGGGGTAATAGGGAGAACAAACATGCACCATGTACCAAAGCTAATGATCTAACTTAAGGTACACATTTCATGCCCTAACATGAGCTAAGATTACTTATATCAATAAGATTGAAAAGTGGGATAAGGAATTTGGAGAGGAAGGAAGAAGGGAGAAGGGAGGGGAAAGGAATTAAAGCAAACTGAAGCTGTGGTTTCTACATGTACTCTTTCTCCAAGATGACTGTGAATTTCATGGACTGAATATAGGTCCTTATAAATAAATATTTTGTTTTTGCTTTTGTATTTAATACAGGGTCTATAAGGTCTCACTATGCAGATCAGACTCATAGTGATCCTCCTGTTTTCAGTCTCCCAAGCATGGGATTAAAAGCATGTGCCATCACATCTGTCTTAATCACTATCTCAGCATGCCCTGTGGGTGGGCCCAGCACGGCACACCAGGAATCGAACCCTGGTCACTGTGTCTTCCTAGGCAGGTGCTTTAATCTGATAAGCTATCTGGCTGGCCCTATAAACAAATATTTTGTTTTTATAAATTTTACATTCTAGCATAAAGGGCTTCAAATAAAGATTTGAAATTAGATTTTTCTCCTGGTTTCTCCTTTGCAACCCAGCAAGACCACTGCTCCTGGCTAAAGAAGATTACTGTCAACTTTTATGCAATTCCATCTTGGTGCCAATCTGGTTTGAGAAGATTTTTCTTCTTTGTCTTTTATCTGAATAGATAATTGGGAAATTTAATTATTGAAAAATTGGTAAGTTCAAAGGTAAAATAATAGCACTGATTTGATGAGAAGTTTTTCAGGTAGGAAACAAAAACAGTCTGGGGTTTTTATGAATAAAACACAATATGAAATTTATCACATTAATAGCAACATTGTGCATTTATTTCTTACAGCTTTTTAAACAGGATCAATGAAATCAATAAAGTTTCTCTCCAATTTGAAAAGGAAATGAACAAATAGAGGAAAGGGATAAAAGTAGCTTAAATATGGTGCAAGAAAATGAAATTTCATATTCAGAAATGACTCTTCCTTTGAATAATGGATTTTCACAGAAAGAAAATGCATACAAATTGGAGCACCTTAGTGAAAATTCTATAAAATGTGTTTAATTCAATTAGGAACTGCCTGTCATTGAAGCTTTATATCAAGCCTGGATAAAGACGTGTGGTATTTTCTGCCTGCTAATTTAGTTCTTGGTGAGAAAAAGATAAAAATGATACTTGATAAGTGAGGGAACTCATTTCCACATATCACAATATCATATTAAATTTTGAGTAACTTTCAGTACATGAAAAATCTCCATAAAATGTAACACTATATTATACCTTGGGAATTGGCTTGGTTTTGGTATTTTTACAATCATATCATTAAGTTGGTAGCATATTTTTTCTAGTTTTTCTTGAGGTTTGATACATATATTTTTTTCAAGAGGTACTATGTGAAAAAATATATATATGAATTTTTAAAATTAATTTTATTGAGAAACAAATTGCAATGAGACAGTTTCAAAATAGGGTAGTAGAACAGCTACAATAATTAATACCCTGCATATTGTTGTCTTCATAGTAGTTTTTCAGTACAAGATGCAGACATAATATCCTGTCCAAATACTATCAGTACAAATTTTCCATCTCATTAAAGTAAGATAAAATAGCTGTATATCTATCCTATTGTGCACATACAGATACAGAATGATCCTTCACTTTTATCCCCCTTTTTTTATAGTTTTGTCAGAGATAGGTATTCCATTGTCATTTAAATATCTCAGGTGTGTGAATTCAGCAAAATAATCCAATATATATGATAAACCATAATCAAGTTAATCAATATTAGTTCATCAAGAAAAATTACTGTGCTGTGTATATGTGTGTGATAGGGAGAGAAACAGAGGAAGAGGGGAGAAAGACAGAGATAGAGAAAGACAAAGAGAGAGGGGGACAAGAAGAAAGGGAGAGAGAGAAAAGGAGATAGACTCAGAGTCAGACAAAGAGAGACAGAGGACACTTGAAATCTACTCTACGAGAAAATTTTAAGTACTACAGTAGTATCACATATAGTCTCCATGTTACACACCCACAAAACATACCATCAAGTAATTAAAAGTCTATCCTTCTAGCAACATGTCCCCCGGCCCCCCACCTCTCCAACCTCTGGCAATCACTACTCAAATCTGTTAGCTTGGTGTTTTAAATCCCACATATAAAAAAGATCATACAGTTGTCTTCATTTGTTTTTCTGATTTTGCTTAACTGGGAGTTCCCCAGTTATCAATGGCAGATTTGGCTTATTGTTAACGGGTAGGTAATATTCCAATGTACATATAGAGGGAGTCTGTGTGTGTCATACTCTCTCCATTCTTCTTTCAATGATAACTAATGTTGGCTCTACCTCTTAGCTAATCTGCATACATTTCTTTCCAATTTAGACAGTACTTTCTCCTCCACTTACTCAATAATCTTTGCCAAGTTCCCTAGCATGCTTTAGTTGTAACATGTGTACAGTAGGAATAATGCTAATACCTATTTTGTTGTTAAATGAGAATTAAAGCATATATAATGTTCAGAGTAATACATTACATATTACTATTATGATTAAAATTGAATTAATGTCTGGCAATTGATAGACATTATAGTGATATTTCTATTTGATATCAAATGAGGTTCCTAGATGATTTATCTTTCAATTTAGCTTTGTTTTTTAATACAGTTAATTTGGTTCTATGAGAAGAAAACATATGAGAAAGGAATATTGGAGTCAAGGAAGCCAGCTTTAAATCCTAAATCAAAAATCACTTAGCTGTTGGAATAATAGACAAATTATTTACTTTGGTGGAGTTTCTTACCAAGAAAAAACTGTCAAAATAAAGAGTGATAATGCTTCTGAAACTTCAAGAGAACTTAAGCAAAGCACATAACTTAGTGCTTGCCATATAGCAGTGACCGCTTCTAACAGTCATGTTTCCGTTGTGTTTTTATGATAACGTTTCAGGTTTACATTAAGAAATCATGTGTTCCTCATTCCATATTATGGGTCACATGTACACAGGGCTGGGCGTCCAGCTGGGTTTCCCTCTTGCAGCACCGCATGTCTGTCCTGCTGGAACAATAAACACCGTCCCTGTGAGTTTCACTCACACTGGCGGAGGAGTTCTGCACACGATGGGGCAGCCAAACTGACGTGCTACCTCCGTTCCTATCAATTGGCAAACTGACTGAGAATGAAGCCAACCAGTCCGTTATAAAACCCGTCATCCCTGAAAGACATCATGAGAGTTTCTCTCTAAAGGCAGTTTTGTACAGATGCATCAGCAAAACATTTCTAGATATATCTCAGTCAAGATTTTTTGGCCTTTTTTTCACTTGGAAAACCAAAGTATGATCAAAGAATAAAATGAATGCTTACAATTTAAGACAATTTTTATGATAAAAGATACACTGTCATTAATTCTTCTCAAAATGCTTTAGCTAGCTTTTGATCGACCTTTGTATTTCTGGAAAAAAAACAAGTAATTCATAAATGAAGACTGTATTTATTACTTATCTGTTTCTCAAATATCAGCATTCCAAAACACAAATGCTAGTGTTTTTCTATAGAAATGGATAATTAAATAAGTTAAAATCAACCTAAAATCAAATTTTAGAAAGCAATCAAAATTGTGCAATTGATTTTATCAGTCGTTTTGAGTAGGTTATGGGATATACTAGTTTTACTTGGCCCAAGATTATTTTGTTTCTGTAACATTAGTTTTGAATGAAAGTAACATTTAAATAGGTAGACACAGCAAAACTGAGGTGGGGTCAGTGCAGGAAGTTCATTGTATGAGAAGCCTGAAATGGCCCTGACAACACCTGGAATTTGAACTTACAGTATTGAAAAATGCAAAGCAGTATATTTATCCCATTTAAGCCACTTCTCTATGCTCTTATCTAGAGTCCTGGGAAGCTAAAACTTCCTATGCAGTGTTTGTTCTTTTCATGCATTTAGCTTTTATATCTGAATCCACTCTAGGTATGGACAAGGATTATATAATTATTTGTAAACAAAACTTGAATGTATGTTTTGAGTATATAAAGCTTACTAATGTGGCCAATGGATGATTTTATTAAAGAAAAGATGATTTAAAATAAAAGTGGTATTGAAGCAGGGATATAAAAAAGTCATTTTTTCCAAATGTCTCCGATCCTATAGCTGTTGGGTTTTTCTGTGATACAGAAAAAAGCAGCAACTTTGTCCTAGAAGTAAATGTTTATAACTCCAGTTCTCATAACTCCCTATTTTGACCCAAATAAGTGCACTACACAAAGATAGACCCACTGTCTTGTTTTTACTTGTCCAGCCCCAAATTATGTGCTGCTAAGCCAATCCCCTGGGCACTATGCTTGAAACTGGAACCCTTCTTTTGTCTGCATCTCAACCTTTTGGATGGGAGGCTGGTGGAACCAGTGTACACTTAAAACCAAAGCAGCCCTCCTATTTTTCCTGTAGTTTCTCCAGTCACTTGAATTCTGCAATAGAAGAGATTTATGCTCTACTCCTATTTTGTGCATTCTTATATTCCCTAGAAAAATACATGCATAATGTTTTGAAAGTCTAGAGGCAAACATAATTACCTTCTGGTTTTCTTTTCAGTGAAAATTGTCATCTGTTATACGAACTGGAAGAAACTCCTTTTGTTTATTTTCACACTGAGGTTTTTAGAGAAAATTTGATAATACATCTAATAGATCAAGCAATAAGGCATATTATCCTCTTACTTAATAAGGAGTCTCATAAGGAATAGGAGATCCTCTCTGCAGAAAAGCCAATCTATAAGAAAGAAATCAGTATTGAAGCTACTTCTAATTTAAATAAATATTATCCTTTTCTTTTCAGAAGACACATTTATAGGAAAAGAATGAATAACTAGTACTATAACTAGTATATTTGGGACATTAAAGAATGATTAAATAAAAAGTGTTAGACAGGAGAGAAAAATAATTTAAAAAGCACAGCAATCATCTTTGTTTCTGTTTTATTTCAGTCTCATGGCAGCCTGCCTATTGATTTCAGTGCACTGTACATCTATAACCAAGAATGCGCTCTCTGCGCTCTGCTTTTCCCCGAGCCACCATCACCTCTTACAATAACTTTCTGTTCCTTGAGGCCTCTAATTTATGGTGCTTGCTTTTACCAGATGTAGGAATTAAATACAGCTTCTCAATGTGTTTTTACCAGACAGCTGCCCTTTAGACTTTTAAACTGTGCATCACCACACCCATTCTGATAGTATTCACTTGAATATATTTTTTAATTTACAAACTTTATTCTTTTTCTCTTACATAATGTCTCTTTCTGCTACTATATAAATTTCACAAAGGTAAATTAATGTTTCTACCAATAGATGTATAGGAAGTGCTTGAATAAAATTTGGCAAAGGCTACATACTTTATTTTTGTTAAATTAATGAACCAATATAATCAATCACTCTACATTTTTCTAAAAATAGAACAAAATATGATACTTTTACTTCAGTAGTACAGAATATTGAATTGAATTGTGATCTTGCTATCATAATAGTTTGAAAATAACAGCAATATATTCTTATATAGGAATATAGTATATGGATTGAGGATTATTTTATTTGATTTAAGTATACAACTATCATATGTGAGTAATAAAAAAGTTAGACTTTTAAGCACACAATTATAAATCTGCGCTGTATTATTATTCACCAACAACTAGAAAGTGGTAATTAAGGACCTAGTTATTATGCAATGTGGTTCCAGATTCTGAAAAGATAATTATAACTTTAAGGCATGGCCACTAGATCCACATTCTCGATCTTGCCAAGAGAAAGCCATTAATGATAAAGCAAATTATACAGCAAATAGATAATAAACATGATGACTTGAAAAAGTCCATTAATATTATTCAAAACCTGGAAAAAATCATAATTAACAAAGTTAAACTAGAAATAGATCTTCAAAAGAAAATATTTAAGGCTGTTTCCAAGACAGGCTAAGAGGATTTATTTATAATACTCTTTCATCTATTATACTATTTCTTAGCAAAGGGACCATGTATAACCATGAAGGACACACTAAATATCAGGTAAGAAATAGAGGGTTGGAGAAATGTGGATTTTGAAGCTATACCATATAACTCAAGCCTATGAAATACTATATAAACAATGCGAAATTTGAAATAGAGTAAAATGCATACACATATTTGTGTGTTTTCGTTCTAACACCTCAAGAGCAAAGAAAATGTTTTATGTGACTTTTGAACTACAGAGAGAGTAAACATCCATATATTCTTTTCATGCATTTGTGACTTGGTAACCATACAAGAGTATGCCCATATTTATTTACTTTTATTTTTATTTTGACATTTTTTAGCTTATAAGAGTGTATAATGGCTGAGACATTAGAGCACGGACTAAGCAGAGAGGATTTCTTATGAAGATCCAGGAGAAGAGACTTCACAGAAGCAAGCTTGCAATAAGATGCCTGTTCTCTTAAGAAAATTATCTTCAATTATGAACAAGAACTTAATATTGAAGTAAAATGTCTCATACATAGATCACAAATGCAATGGGAAGCGCCAAGAAGATAGCTCAGTAGAATAAGCACTTGCCTGTCAAGCTCAGTGTCCTGAGTTCAATCCCTGGTTCTGAAAAAAAAAGCAATGGGATTCAGCACAAAAGAAGATAATATTTTGCCACATATTACATTTGTGCTTAAAGACTGACGTGCAAAATTTACAACAAACCTATCTACTACGTATAATACTATGCACATAAAATATATTCCATGAATGTGCAATAACTCACATATAATGAAATATCATTTAGCTTTAAAAAAGTTAACTCTGACATCTTCCACATTCTATATTCCATGATATACATGGCTGAACCTGTATAACATATGACTAAGTGAAACAAGTCCAACACAATGCAAAATGATGAACAAATGAGGAAGTATAATGTAAGGACCATAGTACTACTGTACTGCATTTGAAACTTTGGCTAAATGAATAGATTTTAAACTACTCTTTCTGCATACAATCAAAAGATAGGTGACTCTGAGGTGACAGATATGTTGTTCAACTTTCTACCACTATTAAAAAAATCTAGGATAATTAATTTATAAAAATGACAAGTTTATTTATGCCAACAGTTTTGGAGACTTTAAGCAATGATCAATTTATCCTACACATTAAACTTAATACATCGTGGTGGAAGCTGGTGGAGTTGCTCCATGTCCAGGAAGCAAAAGAGAAGGAGGAAGATATTGGAATTTCACAATCCCCTCAAAGCTGTGTCCCAGTGATGGAAAGATTTTGTGTTATTGGTTGATCTCTTTATGATATTCACTTTTTCCAGTGTGAGATGGAATCTTTGTTGCTTTAATTTGCTTTTTGATTGACTAGTGATGTTAAAAATTTTTGTATGTTTATTTGACATTTGTACTTATTCATAGAATATTTCTGATCTGATTTCCTCTATATGTGTCTACAGCGGATTCTTTACTTCAGATGCTATTAATTCAGACATTTCAGGTGTGTGATTCCCAATTTCTTCTGTGTTGATGTCTTCTGCACTTGTTCTGGGTGGGCTTAGGGCCTGCTACTGCATTTTGGTCCTTCTCTTTGTTATTTTTGTGTAGCACTCTCATCTGGCCTTTGGTGTAGAGCTCTGGTGCAGTTATAACCTTAGCATCTACTGAAATTCTTACTTAAATGAGAGTATATAATTAAGGCAGTTCTAGTTTTGTATTTGCAGAACTACAATAAGGAACACTAATAGGGGGTAATGGTATTTAGTCGTTGAAAAACTTTTGTTACTAGTGGGTTTGTATTTTAGACAGTAAGAGCAATTATTACGTCTATATAGCTAAGCAGATATTAAATTGGGAATTTATATTTAAGTTAGTTCCACTAAACTCTGTCTGATCATTAACACTTCATTTTTCTTGATGCTACTGTGAAAAATGTTGTTTTCCCACTGTTGGAGGGAGTGTAAATTGATGTAATCAAAAAATGTGGATATCAGTCAAATTCCTCAAACAAAAAAGAAAGAAAGAAAGAAAGAAAGAATAAAAGAAAGAAAGAAGGGAGGGAAGGAGGGAGGGAGGGACGGAAGGAGGAAGGGAGGAAGGGAAGAAAGGAAGGAAGGAAAGAAGGAAGGAAGGAAGGAAGGAAGGAAGGAAGGAAGGAATAAGAGATGGAGGGAGGAAGGGAGGGAGGGAGGGAAGGAGGGAGGAAGGAAGGACATGCTTCACTTGACCAAGCTGTTCCCCCTCTTGGTATCATGACAAAGAATTAAAGGCATCACACTACAGCAAACTTATGTTTACAGGAGCATAATTTCAATAGCTAAATCTTGGAAATAGCTCAGAAGTTTCTCATGCATAAATAGATAAAGCATATGTAATTTTCTATACAATGGACTACTGTTCTGTCACCAGAAAGATAAAGTTGAGACATTTTAGGGTAAAATTGATACACCTTGAGACCAAGGTGTAAGCAAAATAAATCAGGCCCACATGTTTAAATATTGCATTGTTTCTTTTGTGTGAGAAAAAAGGAAGTGCAAATAAGGATCAAATGGACAATACATATTGAAGAGTAGAGATAAACGTTCAAACTGTAAGTAGAAAAAGAGAAAAGGAGAACAGAAGGAATCAAAGCTTTTATAACTCAGGAGAGTAAGAAGAGCTACAGAGAATGAAAGAGAATAAGGAAACAAATATCAAGATATGTTCTGTACAGGTACAAATTCTCTCCAAGGAATGTGCTCAGTATGCATGTCAAGTGTACCAATTACATTAATTTAAAAAAGACTTCCCATTAGTCCACTCTCCTTATATGAACTTATGAATACTACTATCCTGGGAACCAAATCTTTGTACATGAGACTTTGAGGGACATTCAAGATTCCAACTACAGGAGCAGGTTAATTGCTGCGTTACAGTAACCTTCTTACAATCTATATTTCATAATAGTATGTTGAACATCCCAAGTACATACAAGAATGGTTATTAAAAATTAAAAATAAAACCTTTAGTGCTCAAAAATAAAAATGAAAATACATATAAAACCTAATGTTACTGGGGATGCAGCTCAGCGACACAGTGCCTGCCTGGCAAGTGTGAGGTTGTGAGTTTGATTTGTGGTATCAAAAATAAATAAATAAATCAACCTAATGTATTATACTAAACATCACATTACAGTGCAGACAAAATTAATGAATAGGAAGATCAGAAGCAGATATCCAGATTAAAAACAAAAAAGTAAAGAGTAATTGGTGAACAAGTGTAAAAGCACATATTATTTGATGAAATGCAATGATTGATACATTATGTCAATGTGAAAAATTAAGAAGGGTAGCTAAGTGACTCAGCATGGGCCAGGGTCCTCCTCACTTTGTAAACATCATCATCCTTGCAAGAGGAGGGCTTGGAGGTTGTGCGAGTGCTGCTCTGTTCTGGGAGAAGAGATGGACTACTTACAATATAAGGGAGAAAAGGGGCTTGTTCTTCCCTCTTGCCCTTGTAGCTTTCACCATCTTCTGCCCCCTCGAAGTGTTGCCTCTGCGCCATGCTTCATTGGCTTGGAGCCAGCAGATGATGCACTGAACTGTGAGCTAAATAAGCTTTCCTTCCTTAATTTTGGGTGTCAGGTATTTTGTTTCAGCAATGAGAGAAGTAACCAAGATAAATGTTTTAATATATTTTTATTTAAGAAAGAGTTAACAATTATTAAGAATCAATAATAGAAAACATAATATCTGACAATTATCAAAACGCATGAAATGGCATGCAACAATATATGTAAGAATTACAATAAATGTTCAATAGAAGAATTTAAAAAACATTAAATTTTACATATGATACTATAAACAAAAATATTCACATGAAAATAGAGAAACATGTAAAACAGCGCTGTTTTGGAAAGAGATAAGTGGAGATAAAGGAGATGAGATTTTGCCATAATTCAACAATATTACGAATTGTAGTTGGCATTTCAAATAGTAGTGGAAAATGTTTTCAAATAGTTTAAGCTAGCTGGTAACCTATCTAGAATTCTCTACCCTTTCAAGAGTAATAAGTTTCAGGGGCTGGGGAGAGAGCTCAGTAGAATAAGTGCTTGCCTGGGAAGCACAAGGTCCTGTAGTTCAATCCCCAGTGCCACAAAAAAGTAATATTTTATTTTTAATTTTCTCTTTCTTTGCAGTTATTTGTGTCCATTTCAGATGTAATTTACACATTCTAATGAGCTAGTTTATTCATATACTTAATTTAATGATACAAATAAATTGTACCTCAATAATATTTCATTTGATAATCCACAATGAGACCTAATTTAGCATAAGGTCTAACAACCTAAATGTTGTTAATCATATATGTGTATGTGTGTGTGTGTGTGTGTGTTATGCATTCCTATCAACAATATTCATTCTTAGAAGTAAATATTTAAATCTCTTCTTTAAATACTACTCACAGGGAAATATTGAATAATTTAAGATGTGTCTTCACTTTTACATAATAAATACGTAAAGAAAATAAGCATTTCCCTGGCAAGCACAAGGGCCTTAGTTCAATCCCCATTTCTGCCAAAAAAAAGAAAAGAAACTGAATACATATATTAAAAGCAAGTATACTTTGAACCACATTAATATTTGTCTATTATCAATAATGTAAAATCCCTAATGTATAGTAGGCATTCACAAATTTAAATATTCATAAAGTATTACTGTGTGCAGTCACACACTATTTGTTATTTATTTATTTAGTTAGTTAGTTAGGTAGGTAGTTAGTTAGTTAGTTAGTTAGTTAGATAGATAGTTAGCTAGTTAGTTAGTTTTTGTACCGAGGATTGAACTCAGGATCTTGTGGTTGCCAAGCAGGTGCTCATGCCACTGAGCTACATCCCTAGCCCAACACACTGCTTTTTAAATTTCTGTCTGTCTGTCTGTCTGTCTGTCTGTCTGTCTGTCTGTCTCTCTCTCTCTCTCTTGCTGTCTCTCTCTGTCTCTCTCTCTCTCTCTCTCTCTCCCCTGCACCACATGCCATGCCAGCCCCACTGCCGGGCATGCTGAGCCATCCCCAGAGACCAGGCATGGTGGTGCACACCTGTAATCTCAGCACTGGAGAGGCTGAAAAGATGTAATCTCAGCACTGGAGAGGCTGAAAACAGGAGGATCATTATGAGTCCAAGCTGCATAGTGAGACCCTGTACTAAATACATTAAAATAATAGTAATAATATGTGACATACTAATAAAAGTATTCTGGAGTTAATTGTGCAAACTTATACATCCTGAAACATAAAAAACATTGCCTATAAAAGACACATCATTGATTTGCAAACAATATTTAACCAAAATAGTATTTCAAGATAAAGTGTAGAATAATAACATCCTGTCTGCTAGAAATGTCTTATTAATTGAAAAAAATACATTTGATTTTATTTAGAAAATGAGAGTGGTGATACAATGAAAAGTTATGCGCCATTTCAGAGAGAGGTGTCAGAGAATTTTATAAAAATTGCTACAAGATTAACTATTGTGATAATTGTCTCTCAGGTTTGCAGATGGTGAAATGGATTTATGGGTGACTAGTACTCAGAATCAATGGAAATGAGCAACATAGCAATCAGTATTTAAAACTTCAGAAACTTCTATACTGTAGAAACTACAAGAGCAAAGAATGTACTTATATGAATTTGGGAAGCACATTTTTAAAAATGAAAGCTCATACTTACAACTAATTTACTCATAACCATCATTGAGAAAATATGATACAATTTTGAAAAAGCACAAAAAGAATCCATGAGGCTGTGATTTTCAAACTGGCAATCATTTTGTCATCTCATGGTGTGGTGTTTCATGAATTTGCTTGCTATCCATGAATAATGAAATAATTAAAACAGTAAGAAGACTGATAAAACAATAAAACAAGCTTACAATTTTGGGTAATACTTTACTAAAGTAGCAGGTTTTTCCCTCTGTATAGTAAAAAAGAAAGATGGCAGTAGTAAACTTTTCAAGACTTGGAATCCAGACCCTTGAACATAACAACTTGGGGAAGAAATGAAAAAGAGAGGAGAATCCCAAGGGCTCACACAGGACCTGATGGGAAAATTAGCGTCTACCAAGGAATTTAAGAGACAAATCACCATTCAGGAAGAGGAGGAACAATCTGTACTTCTCCAGGGCTTCTGGCTCATACCTTTTGTAAAAGGATGATCAAATTTACATATACAGATACAGTGAAAACAGGTGACTCATATTTACAAAAATGTGTAGTTCAGAAAATCTAAATTAACTAATGAGAAAAATCTGTCCACTCATGTCAAAGAAGCAAGGCATGCAGTTGTATCTGCCCAGGCCTACCATTAAGGTGCCAGACTGCCCAGTTTGCTCATGGCCATCACTTGAATGCATCACCTTTACCTAGTGATTGATACCATCTCCTTCCACTCAAAAGTTTCCAGGTAATAGCCTGACATGGTGGTGCACACCTGTAATCACAGCACTCAGGAGACTAGAGCAAGAGGATTGTTGCAAGTTAAAGACCAGCTTGGGCTGCAAAGTGAGCTCAAGTCCAGCCTGAACTACAAAATAAGACCCTGTCTCAAAAAAGAAAAAACAAATTTCCAGTTTGAAAATGATGTGACTAGTAAACTGTTAGCTGAATTTTAGTACCTCAAAAGAGGATTTATTTTGTTTTTATTTTTATTTATTTTATTTGTTTATTTGGTACAGGGTCTCACTACTTAGATCAGCCTCATTGTGGTCCTCCTGTATCAGCCTCTGCAGTGCTGGGATTACAGGCATGCATCACCACATTGGATTTCAGAGCCTCTACTGTGCATTTGGGGTATAGGATCCAGCACAGCATATGGTACTGGGGATCAAACCTGAGTCCATGAGCTTGACAGTCAGGCATTAGACTGCTGAGCCCAAAGGAGGTTTTAAATTGTTGGTTTAGGATATAAAATGCAAAAACAGATTCACATTCTCATTCTTATCAGACTAGGAGAAAAAGAAGCTAAAATTACAAGAGTTGTAAAATTACAAAAAATTTTGTTATAAAGATTTATAATACTAATTTCTTTCATTAAATTTTTTAATTAAATTTATTGAGAAACAAATAACAATGAGATAGTTTCAAAACAGATTAGTAGGACAGTTGCAATAATTAATACATTGCATATCGTTTTCTTCATAGTGGTTAGTCATAACACAATATGCACATGATATCCTGTCCAAACACTATTAGTACAAATCTTTCTTCTCATTGAATTAAGAGAAAGTAGCTGTATATCTATCCTAACTATCTTGTATATACAGATACAAAATGGTCCTTCATTTGTATCCCCCTTTCGTTTTAGTTTTGTCAGAGATGGGTGTTCCATTGTCATTTAAATATTGTGGGTGTGTGAATTCAGCAAAATAATCCAATATAGTCCAATAGCCCATAATAGTAGTGGGTTATTCATAGGGCTGGCAATGTCAGAAGTTATTGACTTGAGCCTTTAACAGCTCAGCATGTTAATATGGCTTTACTTTTCATACCTTGCTTTTATACTTTTCTGCTGGATAGTTAAGACCAAGACCTATATAACAAGAAATGTAATTTTTGTATCCGTTAAGGCCAGTCAAATCCTCTCAGGATTTACCCTGAAACCCTGTTCACAGTTTGTAGATCTTTTGTCAAAGTCAGCCATGTGGCTGAGTCATGGCCATTACCTGACCAGTTTACTCTCTAAAGTTCAACATCTCAATACTTGATGGAAAATACCTATTCCATGTTATGTCTAAGATATTTGATATTCAGACAGATAGTGAGAATAAGATCAGCTGACTATGTTATAAAGGTAATAGTATCATTAAGCTTCTCTTCTGGAGGGTTGACAACTTATGTTTGCAGACCAAAAATTAGAGAAAAAAAAAGGGCTTCAAAGACAGCCAATATTTTGGCCCTAGCTCTTCAAGGTCAATGAAGACTCAGGATATAAGAGAACCTGTACTGTAATATCCTGTAACTCAGTTGTGTCCCAAATTTTCTGACTAAAGAGATTATGGGGCCACAGAGGAAAATGACTGATGACATAGAGTGTGCTTAAGGAGAGTCACATGGAGAGAAAAAATTCTTTTTCATTAAATTTATTTTCTTTCATTGTATATAAAATACTATAAACTTTAATTCAATGGATCCAAAAGAGCATAGAGAACATAGAATAGTTAAGGACATGGACTTTGTCCAAGTGTAGAAATGTCGATGTTCCTATTATGCAGATTTCACTTTGGTATGTCACTTGCCTTCTGTGTCTCTATTTTATATTCTGCACATTAGTTATTATTATTTATTTCTAGAAGAGTTGCTACAATAACTAAATTGGTGAAAGCTTTATATTGAAACTGTAGCTGGTATTTTAAGCATTCTGTCAATGTTTTAATAACAATAGCTACAATATATAAAGAACTTGTGTTTGTTACTAAGTGTCATGTACAAGTTATTATTCTCCTGGGAAGAAAGGAAAGCTGACATATTTTTTACCATGATTTTCTGAGAAGGTAGTTTAAAAAAGTATAAATAAGGAACTTGACTAAGAAAGAGAAAATCAACCTTTACCACTCTTTAGTACTCATAAAACCACAGAGATCTAGAGTAACATTTCCGATTACAGTATGGGTGCCACTTCCAAGAACTTTCAATGTATTTCTTAAAAGTCTTTACTATGAAATTAAATAGACAATAAGAAGATTTGAGCTGCCCTGTTTCTCTTCATCTTTTACCCTAAAGCTTATATATAGCAAATTCTTGTTTTCATCTTAAATTTTTGAAAATGTGTCTATAAATCATTGTCATCACTTCATTACCTTCGCTATGACACTTTTCATTTTCTTGTCCCTACCTGTTCAATGTGTTCTGCACTTTTCTTCCATTCAGGGTCATTTCTCAGTAGCAAGAACTACTCAATGACCATTAAAGATGCATCTTCTACCTCAAAATCATGCAATGTTTTCTCATGATAATCTCAGCAACAAAGTCCTCAAAGTTTTGTGTGATCAGATCTCTGTCACCTTGCATACTGATTATGTGACACTACTTTTTACTTGATCTCCATAAAAGATTCATAGAGTCTATGGTTGTACCCACCAGGCACATTCCTGATTCCCAGCTTTGAACTTGTTTTTTTGCCTTGGCTGTAAGAATTTCCCTACATAGTTCCACGGCTGTTATTCACCTTCTTGTGATTTTTATTTACTCTTGTAGTGAGTGCTCTTTTTCTGCTTCAGCCACTTCTGTGAGTTGAATGGATGAGGATTTGCTGTATTATGAACTCTCTAAAAATAGTCATTGTATTAAGTATCTTGCTGCCAACAATTTGATAACTACATGGCAGCCATAAAAATTTAGAATGTCAATCATGATTTGTTTTAAGGACCAAAATGACTCTCAATACCAAGTTTCTTTTTGCTATATAAAATTTATATGCAAACATAAGGAAAAATAAGTGAAGTAATAATATATAGACAATATAAATACAAGCAGTTCTTAGTGATAAGTGAAAGAAAAAAATATGAAAAATTCTACATAATACACTAGCCAAATGCTTTATAAATCTCTAACAAAAAACAGTCAATATAAAGAGATGGCCACTGAAAATTTGTGTGTTTTCATGATAGCATGTGTCATTTGTGGGTCTGTAAAAGGAACAATGCAATACAAGACACATTTATTAAGATTATTTTATAATGAATCATCTAAAGAATCATATACAAAGAGTTCAGGAAATCTGTCTACAAACTAAAGACAAAGGAATCCAGATGAGGGCCTGGATCCCACAGTAGTGTCCTGTATGAGTCCAGCTGAAAACCTAGCACTCATAATTCCTTCCACGTATCCAATTGGAGGCCTAGAGCCCGTGACAATGTTCGTTTTATGGATCTGCCCTGGGAAGGGCCAAAGGTCTGTGGTGGAAGCTAGAAAGTCTGTGCCAATGGGATGAAGGATTAGTGCAGGCTGAAGGAACTTCCCTAGAGCCAGGAAGAAATGTTCAAAGTAAGACTGGAACTCCCCAAAATGTACCACAGCCATCATCAACAACAGTGAGGACCCAAGCTCCTGCAGGGATAAGGAAAGCTGAGAACCATCAGGAAAGTCAATGCGATAAACTTCTCCAGGAGACTGAGCTATATAACATCTTCCCCTCCAGAGCCAGGAAGTGATGCTCAAGATGAGGACTGGTGCTCCTCAGAGTGAATTGTAGCCATTTTCAGCAAAAATGAGCTTATGAGTGCCTCCTCTGACAAGAACAGTCAAGTTTACGAGGAAAGCAAAAGTGATAATGTCCTACAGCTGAAAGCCCAAGAGAACCAGCAGCTCCTTAACAGCTTCCCAATAGCTCCAAATAGCTTCCCTAACAGACTATGTCAGCTTCCATAGTTCTGCCTTTTATACTTCCAGCAACATCCCTCAGGTGGGCCTGCCACACCCAGAACCATCTGGATGTAACAAGTTAGCCACCAGATAACAATCTGCCACACACAACATATAATTGTAACCTTTGGAAAGTCTATCTGAAGTTCACATTCTCATTATGTAAAAAGTTGCAAAACACAAACTTATGATTTTATTGATTATGAAGTTATTTTTTGTTAAAATAAGCATTCTATCATTAACTAGAAATTTACTTCATGAGCTTTACTCATGTAACAATATGTTTTCTTGCTGAACACCCAATAAGATAAGCTTAGTGTGTATTTTTCCCTTTGTAGACAACAGCATCTTATAACCCTGTAATTATATATCTATGATAATATTTTGAAGCTTCTTAAACTATGGGTATTATTTGTGATTATTATACATGTACATACAAATATAAGATATATAACTCTGAATATTATTTATATAAAAATATGAAACCATAAAAACTCTAAGGAAAACAGATTGCATAATTTGGTACTCAATTTCCCAACTTGCTGGTCCTAACTTCCTATCTGGAGGACAAGTAATGGTATTTTATTAATAAAGATCTGTTTCTCCCTTTAAGTGTACTGCCCTCCTGTGACCCCTACAAAGGGAACCAGGCACCCTGAAGACCAATTTTCCCTTTTCTGAAAATGACCTACTTAAAAACACATGGTCAATGCCCTGTTTATAGTATATTGTAGACTAAATTCATGGTGCTGCTCATCCAGAATGTGCTGTCCGCACTCTCTGGATCAGAGGACCAAGCTTGCATTGATTATGATCAAAAGAAAGAAAATACATTATAACTTTAGAATGATTTCAGACTTGAAACTACCTTAAAATGGAAATACTATGATATCCATTAATTGACAGAAGACAAACTGAGCCACTGAGACTTTGTGTGATCCACTAGGGTCACCTACCTGTAATATCACAGCCAAAGTGCAAACACTTCAGCAAGGTCTATGCTCTTAACTACTACTATTCATATACCAAGCTCTCTTGAGCTAATTTGAATTTTCTCAAAAATCTTTTTTTTTTATTAATTTTATTGAGAAACAAATAGCAATGAGACAATTTTGAAACCGATTAGTAAGACAATTACAATAATTAATACATTGCATATTGTTGTCTTCATAGTAGTTATTCATAGTACAAGATGCAGACATGATATTCTTCCAAACACTATTAGCACAAATCATTCTTCTCAATTAAATAAAGGAAAGTGGACATGTATCTATCCTAACTATTTTTCTTAACTAATATATATATTTCACTACAAAATGGTCCTTCATTTATATCCCATTTTTTACTTAGTTTTGTCAGAGATGGGTTTTCCCTTGCCATTTAAATATTGTAGATGCGTGAATGTAGCGAAATAATCCCATATAGTCCAGTAGTCCATCATAGTAGTGGGTTATCCATAGGACTGGCAATGTCAAAAGTTGTTCACTTGAGCCTTTTTACATCTCAGTATATTAATATGGCTTTACTTTTTATACCTCATTTCCATACTTTTCTGCTGGATGGTTAAGAGCAAGGTAAAGCAAGACCTATGTAACAAGAAATATAACTTCTGCATCTGATAAGGTTAATCAAATACCCTCAGGATTTACCCGGAAACACTGTACTGCACTTTGTAGATTGTTTGTCAGCGTCAGTCACGTGGATGAGTCACTGCCATTTCTTGACCAATGTGCTCTCTGTGAAAGCCTGAGAGAATGTTTTCTCTCTAGGTGACTCTAATTGGGCACATTATACATGGTTGATCACTTTCCTCTGTGGCCCAATAATCTCCTTAGTCAGAAAATTTGGGACACAACTGAGTTACAGGATATTATAGTACAGGTTCTTTTATTTCCTGAGTACTCACTGACCTAGAATGGCAAGGTCCAAAACGTTGACTATCTTTGTAGGTCTTCTTTTTCTCTAATTTTTGATCTGAAAACCTGTTTTTAACCCTCCAGAAGAGAAGCTTAATGATATTAATACCATATAACATAGGCAGTTGAGCTTGACATCAGTATCAGTCTGAATATCAAAGGCCTTAGACATAGCATGGAACAGGTATTTTCTGTCAATAGTTGATGTGCTAAACTTTAAATCTGTACAGAATGTGAGAAAAGAATAATAAATAAAAATGAAAAAATATTTTTAAAAATAGAAATAAATAATTACAATTTTTTACACAAAACTTTAGAAATCTAACCATATAAAACTTTGTAGCAGGACAATCCTGTGACATTTTTTCCCTCTTGTTTTCAGTTATTACCTTTTTAAAAAATATTTACTGAAGAGTGTACAGCAGTAATGTATTTGACATTGGAAGTAGTAGGCTTTGAGATGACCAGAATGACAGGAATTCCAAGCATGGCACTAGTATTACATATTGCTATCTTAAGTGCAGTTGCTCAATTCAGAGGTATCAGCATATATAATTAGTCATGGTGTGAATCCTACCAATTAACTGCTAGTTTGAATAACTTGATGGAGATTTTCAGGATCTTTGCTTTAACCGTTTTGTCTATATAAATGTATGGTTTTGCCCCTGCCATGTTTTGTAGCTTTCTTCCTTGCCCTCTCTTTGTTGTCTAATCCTTAAATTCTTACTTTTCATATAGTTGTGTTACATCTTTCAATTTTTATTTCTTTTTTGAGTTCTTATACTAGGAAGACTATATGATATTTGCACATGTGTGTCTGGTTTATTTCACTTATGAATATACCTTCACGTGTCATTCAGTTAAATATAAAGGCTTTGAGTTTATCATTCCTTATAGCTGAGTAATACTCCATTATATAAAAATACCACATCTTTTCATCCATTCCTCAGGTGACAGAAATTTTTGTTGCTTCCAAGATTTGGTTATCACAAATTGTGCTGCTATAAACATAGGTGCACATATATCTCTATGATACGATATTTTCAATTCCTCTGGGAAAATTCACAGTAGAGGGATAGCTGGTTTGAATGGGATATACTGTCCTAGTATTTTAAGGAGTCTCCACACTGATTTCCATAATGGTTGCATCAGTCTAATTTCTCACCAGCAGTGGAGAAGGGTTTTTTCCCCCACAACTACTGCCATATTTGTTGTTGGTTTGTTTCTTTATGACAGCCATTCTTTCTGGGGTAAGATGGTATTTCAGTGTTGTTTTAAAGTGCATTTCATGGATGGTTAGTTATGTGGAGCATTTTTTCATGTATTTATTAGCTTCAAGAATTTCTTCCACTGAGAAGTATGTGTTCATCTCAGATGTCCATTTTTGTACTGGATCTTTAAATTTTGGAGAACTATGTTTTTTAGTTCTTTATAAGTTCTAGAGAGAAGACCTTTGTCTGGATGTTATCCAAAATTGTTGTTTGTCTTTTCACTCTGTTGATAATTTCTTTTATTGTGCAAGTTTTTCCATATGAGGAAGTCCCAGTTATTAATTCTTTCAAGAGTTACCTGTGAAGTTTGAATTTTGTTCATGAACTGTTTGCCTTTCCCTGTATCTTCAAGAGTTCCTCTCACTTTTTCTTCTAGGGGATTTAGTATTTCTCTTTTAATGTTTAGATTTTTAATGAAATCACATCAAACAAATACGACCTTTTCAAAAATTTATAAAATTGTATGTCCAAAAACTTGACTTGGCTTTAGATTAGTGTATGATTATAGACCT
Source organism: Octodon degus (assembly GCF_000260255.1). NCBI lineage: Eukaryota > Metazoa > Chordata > Mammalia > Rodentia > Octodontidae > Octodon > Octodon degus. The sequence goes on from NW_004524596.1 coordinate 18,657,704, forward strand.
GGATCAAGTTTCAGTTTTTGGCATATAGAGAGCCAGTTTTTCCAAAACCATTTGTTAAAGAGGCTATCTTTCTTCCAGTAACCATGTTTGGCCCCTTTCTCGAAGATCAGGTGGCTGAGTGTGTTTGTAGTGACTTCTGCCTCTTCTAATGTATTCCATTGATTCTTAGGTCTAGTCTTTTTCCAATACCCTGCTGATATTATCACAGTAGCTTTGTAGTATACAGGTCAGGAATTTTAATGCCTCCTGCCTTACCTTTGCTGCCCAGGACTGCCTTTGCTATTGTGCGTCTATTCTGGTTGCACATAAATTTTAGGAATGATTTCTCTAGCTCTGTGAGGTATGCTGGTAGAATTTTGATAAGGATTGTATTAAATCTGTAGCACAATTTTGGCAGTATGGTCATCTTCACAATGTTGGTTCTTCCTACCCAGGAGCAGGGAATATTGTTTCAATTTCTGAAATCTTCAACAATCTCTTGTTTCAGAGTACTATTATTTTCATTGAATAGATCTTTGACTTCTTCTTCTTCTTCTTCTTCTTCTTCTTCTTCTTCTTCTTCTTCTTCTTCTTCTTCTTCTTCTTCTTCTTCTTCTTCTTCTTCTT
>NW_004524596.1:18658409-18662029 GCF_000260255.1 Octodon degus
CTTCTTCTTCTTCTTCTTCTTCTTCTTCTTCTTCTTCTTCTTCTTCTTCTTCTTCTTCTTCTTCTTCTTCTTCTTCTTCTTCTTCTTCTTTTTCTTTTGGTGGAACCAAGGATTGAACTCAGGCCTATGCTCTTGCCAAGGAAGCACTTATTCCTCTGAGCCATATCCTTGGACCTGATCTTTGACTTCTTTTGTTAGGTTAATTCCTAAGTATTTCATTTTCTCTGGTGCTATTGTAAAAGGTATTTTTTGTGTAATTTCTCTCTTATTTTGCTTGTTATCTGTATTGACTTTTGTGTATTGACTTTGTATATTGCTATGCTACAGAATTTGTGTATTAATTCTATTAGCTTCTTGGTGGAGTTTCAAAAATCTTCACATAAAATATTTTAAAAATCTTTGGACGAGTCATCTGTGATATTATTATATGATTAATTAATATTTAGACATCTCATTAGATATTCAAGGAGTAATATTCCATAATATATTTGCCAAGATAAATGTCACAGATAGTGACTTAAAATCTGCTAATTAAAAGTTGGATATTTCATATGTAGTGTGTACACACTGTATATCTCAGAAAGCTTAATAATGATTTTTGAATATTTTGGACATAAAATTTTATAAATTTTTGAAAAGGTCATATTTGTTTGATGTGATTGTACAATATCTACATATATTAAACATTATGTGGCACTCCTTCAATATGTACAATTTTTGTGATTTTATGTGTTACCTTAAACTAATTTAGTTGAAACAGTGCAATAAAATAAATTACAGAGAAACCTATGCATATGTTCATTAACCTACAGGTATTTCTTCAATGAACATTTTGACTTTGTACTGATTTTAGTGCTGCTTCTTTCTATAGATATTTCCATCTACAAAATGATCAGTTATCATTTTTCATGTACCATGTTTTGAATCTGAGACTGTGTTGAATCTGAGGAATTAACTAAATGATAATGAATAGAATCAGATATTCAAGGAGGTCAGTCACCAGTTTAGTGAGAGTTATGAGCACCAATTATTTTAATATTGAGATTTTTTGCATTACTAGAAGATAAAATTTGCACATGTGAACACACACACACACACACATACACGTTAGTGTGACTTACAACTATGTTGGAACGTCAATTTTGCTTGTTATATATCTTTATGTTCATTTAAGGAATTCATTGACCTTAGATGATATTTTAGAAAGTAGAGACATGCTGATTAGATTACTGCAAAACTGATAACACCAATTACTGGTAAAATTGTGAACAATATGTATAATTTCAACTCAGTGAACTGCATTAATTTTCTGAACTTATTATCAAAGTATCCTATAAGTTCAGCTTTATTCACAAAAATCAAATTCAAATATATTAAATAACCATTTTACTTTCTAAAGCAATATCTTAGAAAGTTCTATTGCAGGATTAATTAGATAAGACATCTTCAAGTGACACCTGGCTCAATTACCAGATCAACTCAGAAATGTTACTCTAAGATAAGTCCCTCTACATTTTTACCTTCAACTGGGTACCAAAAGCTAAGATGCTTTATTATTTTTTCTATTGAAACCATTTTGCTTCATAGATGTAGTACCAAATATACAGCCCTTCAAATTAAAATATTTTTTCTTTTTTAAATATCATTTTTAATAAAGGATTTGATACATAGCTATGTATGCTACCTGAAAATAAATTTCCATGTTTTAGGGACAAAAATGGAAAACACGAATAACTTAAGCCATTAAAATTAGAAAATATGTCATATAGAATTGCCTTGTAGAAAACTACTGAGTATCATTTACACATCATAAGAATAAAGCTTACATCATTATCTCTAAGAATTCATGTTTCTTTCTTATAATTAAATGAAATATGAAAATAATTCAATTAGAGGGTGTTTGCGGGTTAGCTCAGTTGTTTAAAGCACCTGTTGGGAAAACTCAGTCAGGATCCCCAGCTCCACAAGCCACACCAGACCCGCCCTTAAGGCAGCCTGAGTTGGAAAAAAAAAATCCTTCATGAATTTCGCGGGCTGGCCTAATAGCCCAGCAGACTAAAGTGCCTGCTTAGACAGAGCACAGCAGCCAGGGTTCTATCCCCAGCATGCCTTGCCAGCCCCACCCCCGTGCCGTGCTGATACAGTGACTGAGACTGGCCGTGGTGGTGTGTGCCTGTAAATTCAGCACTTAGGAGGCTGAAAACAGGAGAATCACTACAAGTCTGATCTACATAGTGAGACCCTGTCGACCCTATAAACCTTGTACTAAATGTAAAAAAAAAAAAATACAGCTTAGTAACAGAGCACTGTTCAGTACTAGTTGTTTACCCTCATCATCATGTGGCTGACTGTGTTGCTTGTTACCACTGCTCCCTGTCTTGATGGAGCATGATACCTTGAAAAAGCATATTGTTAGCCTTGAAAAGATCCAAGTTTAAAAATTCTAAGTGTAGTTTGTAATGAATATTTATTAAAAAAAAACATTTAAGTTACTGACTGGAATGTTTATTGTTCAGTATATAACATCCATAGATTATTAATTTGCAAGTATGATAAAATTTTAGACTCTCCATAGTCTTCTGAACAATTTTGATGATAGATATAGAATAGTGACAACTGATTTAAGAGAAGAAGGATAATATCTTTGTGAATTAATTAAGAATATTTGAGATGAGTACATGGAAATCAATGAGGTGAAAATAACACATTATATAGCCAAAAGGGATATAAATGTTACTTGATTTCATTGTCTATATCCAAGGACCAGTTGTGCAAGTAGTTGTAAGCCAAGAACCAGAAAATAGAATCCAAAATGGAATGACATGCTCACGATTACCAACTCTCCTCTTGGGAGAGAGACTTACCAACTGGCAGTCAGACTCTGATCAATTCAATTTAACAATTAGTAATAAGTTCAGATGGGTAAGCAGAAAACCTGGATGTTTTTCAGATGCAGCTAAGGAGACGTACATTTACACAGAACAGAAAAGCTAAATGTCCAGGGAATTTATCAAACTATCACGGATGCTTTGTAAAGGGATGAGAAATACACACACATCCACACACATGCTCACACACATATCTCACAAGAGTGAAAGGATGACAATAGTTGGAACATATTATGACTCAGGCCTCCCTGTACTTGTTATATTTATTAGACAGGGCCACTATAAGCTCTCAGAGTTTCTGTGATATAGATCCTGGCTGGTATAATAAAGCTTTGGCTTTTTAGGACAGAGTCCTCTAAGAGAAAATGTTTCATGAGAAAATTATAGTCAAGGTATTGACTGGTCTACTAATTATGTTTTTGATGTCTAAGATGGTGTTTACAACTCAGGTGACAAAGACCTATGAGACCATGAGGGACAAACTGATCCAAATACATTTTCATATTTATTAATGTTTTTATTGATATCCCACTCAGAATTTGTTTGTTGACAACAAATTGAACTTTTCTAGGTAAAAGTCATAGATTTGAGCCAAAATTGATGTTTGTATGCAGAGAATGCAAACACTTGGCCTGGGTCAGAAAGCAGCACATGGGGGTCGGGGAGATGACTCAGTGGAATAAGCGCTTCCCTGGCAAGGGCCTGAGTTCAATCCCCGGTTCCACAAAAAAA
>NW_004524596.1:18662129-18663599 GCF_000260255.1 Octodon degus
AAGAAGAAGAAGAAGAAGAAGAAGAAGAAGAAGAAGAAGAAGAAGAAGAAGAAGAAGAAGAAGAAGAAGAAGAAGAAGAAGAAGAAAGAAAGCAGCACACGAGTCATTGTTGAATACAGAAAATACAAGACATAAGTACACAGTGATGTTCTCATGTACTAATATAAATTTCTGGATGATCAAACCCACTAGAAATATATATGATTCAGATATGGGAAAGTGAAAATTAATGCACTTAATTTGCTATCCATGAGCCACTTTCTATGGATTGAATAACTATTGGTCTCAGTCCAGATCTTTAATTAAAAAGACACTTAGGAACGGAACCCAAATCTCCCTAACATTTAAATGGACTGAGAACTATATGGGTGCATTCAGCTATGTAGGGTAACAGTCATGTTAGAAATTAGAATCCTGTATAAAAGCTACAGCATGGCTGGAAATAGAGCTCAATGTGAGACTTCAGTGGTATGTGTCTGAACATTCATATGTTCGCATGCCTGAGAGAAGCAATGATTTATCCCAACATCATGCTTGGTACTCTGAATGATAAGCACAAGCTTTACAAAGGAAACAAACTAAAATGGTGTAATGCAAGTTCAGAAATCATGAACCATAGAGATGGTTAAAATAAAAGCATTAACTGTTGTTGGGGAATTCAGACAGGTAGCAGAGGTGTGAAAGGGTTCATAGTGCAAAGCCTCATCAAGCTCATGACCTTTTTTTCCCCATAATTTTATTGAGAAAAAAATAGCAATGAGACAGTTTCAAATCAAATTGGTAGGACAGTTTCAATAATTAACACATTGCATACTCTCTTCCAAGTGGTTATTTGCAGAGCAAATCCTATTTACAAACACTATTACAACACATCCCTCTATTCATTAAGAGGATGTGACTATATGTCTATCCTAACCATTTAGAATACACAGATACAAAATGACATTCATTTATATATCCCAATTTTTTGGTTAGTTCCATCATTTAAATATTATAGGTGTACTAACTCAGCAAAATATTCCAAAAGAGTTTAGTAATCCATAATACTATTGAGTCTTCCACTTAACTGGCAATGTCAGAAAGTGTTGACCTGAGTCCCCTACAGCTCAACGTAACAACATGGCTTTACTTCTCATACTTTGGTTTTATACTTTACTGCTGGATGGTTAAGAACAAGATAAAGCAAGACCTACACAACAAGAGTTGTAGATTTTGGGTCTGATAAGTCAGTCAAATCCCCTCAGGATTTTTCCAGAGATTCTGTACCTCAGATTGTAGATCCTTTGTCAGTGTCAGCCCTAGGGATGAGTCATGGCAATTGCTTGGGAAATGTGCTCCCCATGAAAGCCTGAGGGAATGTTTTCTCTCCCAGTGACCCTCCTTAGGTACACTATAAATCATCTATTACTTTCCTCTGTGGCCACATAATCACCCTAATCAGAAAATTTGAGACACTACTGAGTTACATGA
>NW_004524596.1:18664137-18666119 GCF_000260255.1 Octodon degus
CATGGAACAGGTATTTTTCATCAAGTATTAATATGTTGAAATTTAAGTCTCTACAGAATATGATGGAAAAACATTTAAAAATTAAAATATATTTTAAAAATACACATAAAGAATTATGTAATTCTTATGTTTACACATATGTCTAAAAATCTGACCAGATACAACCTTGTAGCACGACAGTCCTACAACATTCCTTTGCCTGTCTCCTGCCTTCATTCACCATCCACTGGATTCTGAACAATCATCTACCCAAGAGACAGCACAGCAGCAACTGGTGTGTTATGACAAGAAGTCCGTATTAAGAACACCAGAATGACAGGCACTCCAAGCATGAACCTACTGTTACAAATAACCATCTTCATTGCAGTTGCTTAGTTCACAGGTGTGTGTATATATAGTTAGGGTGAGAATCATTCCAATTCAATGCAAGATTCAAAAATCTTCTGAAGATTCTCAGCATCATTGCCTTACCCATGTTCTACATATAACTGTACGGCTTGCCCCTGTCATGTTTCCTAGCTCTTTGTCTTGCTGTTTTTAATTGTCTAGCCCTCAAGTTCTTGCTTTCCTTTTAGTTGTATTCTACCTTTCTTTTTGTATTTCTTCCTTTGAGTTCTTATACTAGGGAAACTATGATATTTACACATGCGTGTCTGGTTTATTTCACTTATTAATATATCTTCAATTGGCATCCACTTCAATATAAGGCCTTTGAGTTTATCATTCTTCATAGCTGAGGAATACTCCATTGTGTAAAAATATCACATCTTTTTCGTCCGTTTCTCAGGTGACAAGCATCTTGGTTGTTTCCAAGATTTGGCTATCACAAATTGTTCTGCTACAAACATAGGCACACATATATCACTATGATTTCATGCTATCAGATCCTCTGGGAAAATTCCCAGTAGAGGAATAGCTGGATTAAATGGGATTTCAGTCCAAGTTTTCTAAAGAGTTTCAACACTGATTTCCATAACTGTTGTACCAGTCTACATTCCCACCAGTAGTGGAGAAGGGTTCATTTTTCCCCACAGCCTCTCCAACATTTGTTGTTGATTGATTTCTTTATGGTAGACATGCTTTCTGGGGTGAGATTATATCTCAATGTTGTTTTATTTTGCATTCCACGGATGGCTAGTGATGTGGAGCATTTTTTCATATATTTATTCGCTTCTTTAATTTCATCCTCGGAGAAGTGTATGTTCCTCTCAGATGCCCATTTCTGGACTGGATTTTTAAATGTTGGGGCCCTAGTGGTTTTTAGTTCGTTATAAATTCAAGAAAGCAGACCTTTGACTGAGTACTTATTTGTCATGATTTTTTCCAAATTTGTGGGTTGTCTTGTCACTTTGTTGGTAATTTCTTTTGATGTGCAAAAACTTCTCAATAACAGCAGGTCCCAGGTATTAATTCTTTCAAGTGTTTCCCATGTGATTTGATATTTGTTCATAAAATCTTTTCCTCCCCCTATGTCTTCAAGAGTTCCTCCTAATTTCTCTTCCAGGAGATTTAGTGTTTCTGTTTTAATGTTGAAATCTTTAATCCATTTTGACTTTAACTTAGTGCATAGTGACACACCTAGGTCAAGTTTTAGTTTTCAGCATGTAGAGAGCCAGTTTTTCCAGCACCATTTGTTTAAGAGGTTATCTTTCTTCCAGTGAGTATGTTTGGCCCCTTGGTCAAAGATATGATGACTGAGTGTGTTCGTAGGGGTTTCAGCATCTTCTAATCTATTCCATCAGAAGGTCTATTTTGTTGCGAGTACCCTGCTGATTTTATCACAGTAGCTTTGTAATATAATTTCCGGTCAGGAATTGTAATGCCTCCTGCCTTGTTTTTATTGCCCTGGACTGCCTTTGCTATTCTAGGTCTTTTCTGGTTCCAAATAAATTTTAGGAATGATTTCTCTAGTACTGTGAGGTATGTTGGTGGAGGTTTGGTAGGGATTGCATTAAATCTGTACAGCAATTTTGGGAGTATGG
>NW_004524596.1:18667706-18668999 GCF_000260255.1 Octodon degus
TTTTCCTAATGTGTGATTTCACTCCTATGAATTTCCCTCTGAGAACTGCTTTCATCGTATCCCATAAATTCAGATAAGTTGTGCTTAAATTTTCATTGTATTGTAGATATTGTTGAATTTCTTGTTGAATTTCATCTGTGATCCTTTGGTTGCTGAGTAAGGTGTCATTTAATTTCCATGTATTTAGAGTGTTTTCCTGGTTTCTTTTGTCATTTATTTCCAGTTTCATTGCACTGTGGTCAGATAATATGCATGGGATAATTTCTGTTTTCTTGCATGTGCTTAAGCATGACCTATGGACTAGTATGTGGTCTCTTTTAGTAAATGAACCATGTGCAACTGAGAGAAATGTGTATTCAGCTGTGTTTAGGTGGAACACTCTGTATATATCCAGCAAGACCATTTATTGCAAGGCCTGGTTCTGTTCTGTTATTTCTTTGCTACATTTTTGTCTGGTTGACCTATCTTTTTGGGATATGGAGGTGTTACTGTCTCCTCTTAAGGGTGTGATATTGGATATTAGATTCATCATGTTCATTATGATTTGCTTTATATAGTTGGGTGCTCCCATGTTTTTTGCATAGATATTTATATTTATGAATGTTACCACTTCCTCTTGAATTTTTGCCCTAACCAATATATAGTGGCCTTCTTTATTTCACTTGATCATTGTTGGTTTGAAGTTCAGACTATCTGAGAATAGGATTGCTACCCCAGCTTTTTTCTGAGGTGCTGTTGCATGTAATATTGTGTTCCATCTTTTGACTTTCAGCCTATGAAGGTCTTTCTGAGTTACATGTGTTTCTTGTATACAGCATATTGTTGGATTTTGTTTCTTAATCCACTGTGGCAGCCTATTTCTCTTAATTGGTGAATTGAGTCCATTTACATTGTTGGTAAGAATTGTATTGACTTAAAATGGACACGTTATTTCCCTTTTGTCATTTACTCCTTTTTGTCCTGTATTTAATTGTTTGCCCTATTTAGTTGGTTGCTTCTGATCTCATTGGTGGAGTTCTGATCATTTTGTTCCTTCTATAGAACATCTTTCAGGAGCCTGTCTAGGGTTTGCTTTGTCATCATGAAATTCTTTAGTTGTTCTTTGTCGTGGAAGTATTTCACTTCTCCATCAAACTTGAAAGAGAGTTTTGCAGGGTATAGTAATCTGTGCTGGAATTTGTTTTTTAGAGGACTTGAAGTACTCTGCTTCATGATCTTCTTGCCTTCATGGTTTGTGAAGAGAAGTCGGCTGTAATTCTAATGTGTTTTCCTTGTGAATGTGATCTGCTTCTT
>NW_004524596.1:18669099-18680252 GCF_000260255.1 Octodon degus
GCTTTCAGTATATTATTCTTGTGCTGAATTTCTGGGATCTTGACTATTATATGTCTTGGTGTGTTTTTAATTGGGTTGAGGTTACCTGGCATTATGTATGCTTCAGTTACCTGAATATCAGATCGTTTCCTCATATTTGGGAAGTTTTCTGCTCTTTTGTCTTCCCATATTTTTTAATGTCATTTGTATTGACTCCTTCTTTTTCATTGATGCCTATTAGTCTCACATTGTTCCTCTTTGCATCATCTCGTAGGTGATGGATTACTTTTTCCTGCATCCTAGTTGTTTTTATGAGATCCTTTCTTAGCTTTTCACTATCTACACTAGCATCTTCAAGATCTGAAACTCTGTCTTCCTCTCTATCTCTTGGACTCTGCTTCCTGTGATCTATTTCTTTCTTGTATTGCTCATTCAAGGAATCCATCATTTTTGTAATCTCTTCTTTTTGACCAATATATTCTTTAGAAACAGTTATTAATTCTTTACTGCAGTGTTTTCTTCAGATTAGGTTTCCTCCCTATGTTTCTGAAGTTGATTCTTTACTTCAGATGCTATGAGTTCAGATAATTCTTTTTTTATTTCAGAAAAAAATTCTGCTCTGAGTTCCTGTATAAATTTCTACTGTTGCTTATTCTCTGTTGATGCTATTAATTCATACATTTGAGTTGAGCTAGTAGAAAAGAATTCAGCTCTAAGTTCCTCTATAACTTTCTCCTGTTGCTTATTTACTATCGATGCTATTAATTCATCCATTTTAGCTGAGCTAGTGTCCTCTGCACTTGTTCTGGGTGAGAATTGGGTTTTCTCCGTATGTTTCTGCATTTAATTCTTTACTGCAGATACTATTAATTCAGGGATTTCTTTTTTTCATTTCCAATCTGAGTTCCTCTATACATTTCTGCAGTTATTTCTTTATTTCAGAAGCTGTTGATTAATTGATTTCAGCTGTGTGTTTCCCAATTTGCTTTGTGTTGTTGTCGCCTGCACTTATTATGGTGAGCTTGGGGTCTGAGATTGCAATTTGTCCCTTCTCATTGTAATTTTGTGTAGAATTGTCTCTTTTTGTTGTAGAGCTTTGGTGCAGTTATAACCTTAGCACCTACTGAAATTCAGGTGCAGATCTACAAAGTTTGGTAGTTTGCTGTGTCTGGCTTAGTTCTGTCTGCTGTGCTCTGCTCCTTCCTTCCGTTGCCCTTGGGAGTGAACCTGTTGGGCCCCTCTGGCAAAATGTTCTGTTCCTGGACCAACTGGGTGGTTCTGTCCCCTATTCTCTCTGCAGGTACTGCAGCTGAAGGGTTTCACCACAGGCCTGTATACCAGGCCTGAGCTGAGTCTGGAGGGGATAAGGTGGAGTAGGGGGGAGAATAAGCTCTCCCACACACTCACCTTTTCTGGGCTAGGACTGGATCTGGGGGTCCCCAGTACATGGCAGAAATTCTCACTCAGTGGGTGGGGTAGGGGGGAAGAACCTTTTTAGAAAACATGGAAAAATCAGAAAATGAATAAAATATCAGGAAAAAAACTTATTTTAAAATCCAGCCCTATGATTCACATAAAAACATAATTAAAACTGCTGCCTTACAATGACTTCAAGAGAACGGAGAAAAATATTCATTGGAACCTTAAAAGATTATTTTTATCCTTATTAATTTTTAAACTTTTCCTCATTGCTTAATTCCTAATCAGTATAATACCAACTTCTTCTTTATCTTATTTTCTGTGTCCTTTCTAGGACTGAGATGATTTTATGCCTAATCCTCCAGTTCTTACTTGTTAGCTGGTGTTAGTTTTCACGCCACTGTACCTGTTTTCTCATCCCAGAATTCAGTACCCATTTAACCTCATAAGTCCTTGACCACATAGCTGCATAGGTAAAGTCTCTGACTTCCACCAGTGGCTTCTTCCACAATCACGTCTTCTCCAGGTGTTCTGTAAAATAAAATTGTCAAAACACCAGAATTAGAAACAAAGCAACACAGTCCAAACAAACTACATTAATACTGAGAAACTATTGATCCAGTCTATTTTTATATGACTTCTGTAAAGACATTTAACAGTCTTCTTTTAGAAGCAAGTTTGGGTCAAAAATAGAAGTATTTGGCTGGAATTTCAGCTAAGGAGACAAAACACATAGAATGCTGCATAATACCCTGGAAAGCAAACACAGAAGGTGCTCACTTCATTTTTAAGCTCCAATCATGGAAATTAACACCCCTAATTCATATAGCTGATGAATAAGCACTGAATTGTTGTATTTTTATAGCATATGTTTCTATGAGAAATAAGTAGTTGATCATATTTAGACATCACAGAAATGAAAACCTGAGTATACGGAACATCTTTCTTTAAATTTCATTATTTATTTATTTATTTTTTTCTTCATTTTCATTAGGGCAGGGTCTATGGGATGTCCAGGGTCTCACTACTAGGTTGGTCTCATAGTGATCCACCTGTTTATAGCCTCCTAAGAGCTGGGAATACAGGCGCGCGCCACCACGCCGAGTCTCATTCGCCCTCTCAGCGCTCCTCAGGGGCTGGGCTGGCACGGCAGGGCCAGGGATCGAACCCAGAGCCTGCGCCTGCTGGCAGGTGTATTAATCCTCTGAGCTATATGCCCGGCCCTGCAGAACATTTTTCACAAAATCAGTTTCTTTCCAATTAAGTAATATCCCTGAATAGCCACATATGCAAAATTATTTTGGCTGAAAGTCCATTTGATGTAGATAAGTGCTGTTTTTACAACGTGCAAAATATAACAGATTTTTTCTTTTAATTAATTAACAAAGTTTTTTTATTTTTACTGAGTGCTCTTCATTTTACAATGTTTTGCTGATATAAATGATACAGATTTCATAGAGGTAAAAACCTCTTTATTCAGATATACTTACTTTACCCATAGCTAATGCAAGCAGAAAGAATGTTGATATATAGAAATGTACTTTAATATTGTCATTTAGTTTGAATATAATTTTCAGAAATAGGGCTGGGGAGATAGCTTAGCTGCATAAGTGCCTGTCTAGCAAGAGCAAGGTTGTGAGTTCAATCCCTGGTATTAAAAAAAAAAAAAAAAAACCCTGAAGCAAAATTTTCAGAAATAAACCAGTCATTTCTATTCTAAGTGGTCAGTCTATAATGCACAATGTGGGTACATTATATCTTGTAAATCAGACAGAAACCAAACTAGTTTTCCAAAGACAGACTCTTCATAATGAATAAAACTTTCAAATATATTGTCTTCACTATAATTCATTTTAGTTGTTTTTGTTTATATTTTTGTTTGCAGTACCAGGGATTGAACTCAGGACCTAGTGCCTGCCATGCAAGTGCTCATTCTGCTGAGCTATCTTCTCAGCCCTATAACTGATTTTAAAAACACAAATTAACTGATTTTGTAACGTTTGAGATCAAATCCTGGATTTTGTAGGTATTAGGCAAACATTCTACCTGTGAACTGCATCCTTACTTAAAGTTGTTTTAAAGTATTTCATTAAGTAATGCATCATAGGTCATTAAATATAATATTAATGGAAAAATATATGCAATAGAGCAGAATATTTATAACTTAAAAATTGAATAAATGTAAATATCTCACAGGAAAAAAATCCTGCAAACTACAGAGGTTTTGAAGTCCAAGAAATTTAGTTCCTTTCTGCCTTTAGCTTTAGTTTATTTAATTTACAAACCATTAGTTGGGTAGTACCCAAAAAGGTTATTTCTTAAAATATGAAAATGTTAATGGTACTGAAATATTATTACAATTCTAAATACTTTACCAAATTAATTGTGTATTTAGTTCTTCTTGAATCTATGTTGCCTTAAAAATAAATAAAAACTAAGTGGGAAGAGTAAATTGAAGAATAAAGTTGCTTATAGTAAATATTCTGACTAATGTCAATTTAATTTTGCCAAAATTCTTAGTAGATTTCTTATTTGCTATTTGAGTAATTGTTTGGTCCTACGTAAATCATGCATCCATTCTATTGCAGCAACAAACACTGACCAATCTGGTGCTTAGGGTCAGAGTCTGTGCTTCAGTGTCACTGAGGTTAACCCTGTGGATAACGTTGACAAAAGTGCACAAATGATTCTAGGCAAATTTCTTACACATAAAAGCAATAACATGAGTTTAAATATAGTTAAGAGATCCAAGAGATTTAATCTCAATAAAAAGCCCATAATATTTGGTAATTCAATAAGTGAGTTTCTGGCATTTTGCTTTAGTAGTCCAAAGAAAGAATGTGACCACCAAAAAAACAAGAATGAGAAGTTAGCTGTCTATCTCCAGATAATATGTACTGACTTATGAGTTACATAAAACTATCCACAGATATTTTCTAAGTATTAAGAAACTATCCATAAGATTGTTTTGACAGTTCTTCATAGTATGTCTTATCAAAGTGTATGTATATGTTCATCTTTAAAAAGGCTAAAGAAAAGCCATTTTATATACATTTACTTCAAGTGATCTCTCAAATCTGACCTTATAGGAAAAAGGTCAGATTTTAATGCAATATCAAAGCATTAAAGAACTCACATTGTATATTTTCCTGTCAATTAAAAAATGTTCAGTAAAACACTGTAATGCAAAATGAATTTCAAATAGCACATGTATGTTCCAAATATTTCTATTAGTTTTTGATTAAAATGTTTCCAGTTGCAATTTAAGTGTGTGATGAAAGGAATACTAATTGTGATCGCTTGTGTTTTTCTCTGTTCTTCATTCCAAGGCAAAGCACATTATAATAAAAAAAATACCTTCTGAAAACATGTTATATGAGTGATTCTATGGACAATTGGATTTTTTTTGATACAGGGTCTCACTATGTAGTTTAGACTCATACAGACCCTCATGTTTCAGTCTCTGCAGCCTTGGGATTACAGGTGTGCACCACCTTGTTTGGCTTCGGGGCCAACATAGTGCACCTGGGATTCAGGGGCTTCCAGGGCATGTGGCATCAGGGATCAGACTCACATTTGGTAATTTCCACCTGCCAAGAATGTGCATGGGCTGCCAAGCTATCTCTCTAGCCCTGGAAATTCAATTTGTAAAAGGCACATGCTTTAATATCATGTACTTAACAAATGAAGTTATTTGTATTTGGTGTATAATATATGATATTTAATTCCAAAAAATATTTAAGTTTTCTGTTTTTATAATATCAGTCAATCCACAACTTTAGTAATAATTGTATAACTTATTATACTTCACAACTTTACATATGACCCTTAAGTTTTAAAATGCATATTTATACCCTACATGCTTTACTATTTTTATAATTATCCTGTTACATGACATCCATAATACATCATATACATTGTACAAAATATGACTTAAAGAATCATGGCTATGTGTAGGACTTCTCTCTTATTCTGTAGTCTATGGAGAATAAGTATAAGAATAATTAAATTTGATGAATATCACATCAAAATTACTCATAAATTAGTTGTAAAATCAAATTCACTTATCTTTATAGATGTGGAAAGACATATTTCTAAGAGTCCTTCAGAAGCATTATAATTAATATTGAGATATACAAATAATTCTTATTGAAAACGAAAACGTGTATTAGATCCCATTATATAAACTATTCATATTTTAATGTATCTTCAAGAGCTTAAACCACAAAGACATTATGTCATATCGTAAGCAAGCATATTGTAAGACAAAAATAAATCTTTGGTATGCTCAAATACTATGGTTGGTAGGCAAGAAAACTTGTACAGTCAAAAGCAAACATCACACTGGATGTAGTGGCATGTTCCCTTAATCCTAGCACTCAGGAGGCTGAGGCAGGAGGAACACCAAGAATTTGAGCTCAGCCTGGGCTACATGAGTTTAATGACAACTTGTAGTATGTAGAGAGACCTTATATCAAAATAAACAAACAAAAAAAATCACATTTTCACTATCACAGAAGTAGCACACAACGACCTTTTCATAAGAAGTTAGCCATAACAAAATATACAGCAACAATATCTTTCAAGTTTGGAACTTGTGCAAGGGCTGGCTACATCCAGAATTTTACACACCACAAAATCATTTTACAACTAAAAGTAAATACATAATTTGCAGATACACAAAGAAAATAAATTTTCCACATAACTGAACTATAAAAAATACTAAAGGAATGCATTCAGATTGTCAGAAAATAATGAAAAAAATAGAATATATAAGGCCTAAGAGAATGTAATTAAGTTACAAATGATATTAGTTATTCAAATAAACCTAATTATAACCTGCTTCCTAAGTTTAATATTAATTGAGGTCAAATAAAATATTTTTAAAATTCTAGATTAATAAATAAAATAATTTTTAAAATAAGTAAATAAAATAAACATTAAGTTTTTAACATCCTCAGATAATGAAGGCAATTTAAGGGGCAGCCAAATCATTCAGAGGATTAAAGTGCTTGCAAGCAGGCGCAGGGGCCAGGGGTTCAATCACCAGGTCTGCTATGCCAGCCCTAACCTCAGGGCATGCTGAGACAGAAATTGTGACTGGGTGTGGTGGTGTGTACCTATAACTCTGGCACTTGGGATGCTGTAAACAGGCAGATCTCTATGAGTTTGATCTAGTAATGAGACCCTAAACACCCTGTAGTCCTTTCTCTAAAAATACAAAAAATAGAACATAAATAAAGTTAATTTTAAAATTTAACGAATTTAATGATAATTTATTCTCACCTTGACTAACTATACATGCTGATCCCTGTGAACTAAGCAACTGCACTGAAGATGGCAATGTGTAATACTAGGGCCGTGCTTGGAATGCCTGTCATTCTGGTCTTCTAAATACGTACTGCTTCTAATGTCATATCAATTACTGCTATACTGACTCTCAAGTAAATGTTTATTTTTTAAAAAAAGGGGAATAAATGAAAACAAGAGAAAAGAAAAAAATGCCATAGGACTGTCTTGTTACAATGCTGTACATGGTTAGATTTCTAAAGTTTTGTGTAAAAATATGCAATTGTTCATTTCAATTTTTAAAATATTTTTTCTTCACACTCTGCAGGGATTTAAAGTTTAACGTATCAATACTTGATGGAACATACATGTTCCAGGTTATGTCTAAGATGTTTGATATTCAGACAGATAATGATATTAAGTTCAATTGCCAATGCTACAGGGTAATAATATCATTAGGCTTCTCTTCTGGAGGTTTAACAACTTAAGATTTCAGAACAAAAATTAGAGAAAAAGAAGGGCTACAAGGGTAGCCAAGATTTTGGCCCTAACTATTCAAGGTCAGTGAGGACTCACGAAATAAAAGAACCTGTACTCTAACATCATGTAACTCAGTTGTGTCCTAAATTTTCTGATCAAAGAGATTATGGAGCCACAGAGGAAAGTGATTGATAATGTAGTGTGCTTAGGAGAGTCCAATGGAGAAAATACATTCTCTCATGCTTTCACAGAAATCAGATTGGTCAAGCAATGGCTGTGACTCACCCACATGGCTGACACTGACAAAGGAACTACAAACTTCAGTACAGGGTTTCAGGGTAAATCCTGAGGGGATTTGACTGACCTGGGAAGATACAAAAGTTACATTTCTTGTTATATAGGTCTTGCTTTATCTTGGTCTTAACCATCCAACAGAAAAGTATAAAAGTGAGATATAAAAAATAAACCAATATTGATATGCTGAGCTGTGAAAGGCTCAAGTCAACAACTTCTGACACTGCCAGTCCTATGGATAACCCACTATTATAATGGACTCCTGGACTACATTGGATTATTTTGCTGAATTCACACACCTACAATATCTAAATGGCAATGGAATACCCATTTCTGACAAAACTAAACAAAAAGGGTGATATAAATGAAGATCCATTTTGTAGTGATATATACACACACACACACACACACACACACACACACAAAATACTTAGGATAGGTATACAGCTACTTTCTCTTAACTCAATGAGAAGGAAAATTTGTACTAACAGTGTTTGGAGAGGATATCTTGTCTACATCTTGTACTATGAATAACTGTACAAATACAACAATACACAATATATTAATTATTGTAAGTGTCCTAGAAACCTATTTTGAAACTGTCTTATTGCTATTTGTTTCTTAATAAAATTAATAAAAAAATAAAAAATAAAACCAGCTCATTTAAAATAGAACTTTTGCCACATGCTGAACATCAGAGCTCTCATAAACCCTATATTGAAAAAAAAAAACCTTAAAAGTACTTATCTGAGAAATCAGCAATAAAAGACTTTTCCCCAAGCATTCACCACTTTCCTTACAGTGCTGCCTAAAGCTAAGGAAACAAACTTAAAAATAAAGCCACCTATTAAAGCCATTTTAAACACGCTTCCTAAAATTGACCCTCAGTGTCACCACTCCTTGGTTGCTGCTATCAAAACCTGACAACCATTGATTCACACAAGTTAAATTTGTAAAAAAACAATCACTGAACCTGATATTCAATCACATTATTAATAAACAAAATGTCTATTTTGAATATGTTGGTTTTAAAATTTTTATTTTTCAGTTCCGTACATTTATAAGTTATCTTGAATATCTGAGGCTGTCCAGGACAAAATGTGTATTTTATTCTTTTATCTCTAAATCTAGAATCTAAAACTACTTTAGTGCAGTTGAATGAGAAGAAATGCTACTGCAGTGTTGAGTAAGCTGAACACTCAGACACTGGTACCTGGGGCCAGGTAGGGATTCTTCCATCTTATTTTATAGCTTGCTTCTGACACTTCTGAGGTTCCTGTGAGATTGCCATAAATTTATTTCTTACCACACTAATTAATAATACTAGGAAATGCTGTTAATGATCTAGCCTTTATGAAACATATGTTTGCCTTGAGAAATACTAAAAACAGTTTTTCTACCCCCTTTATTTCAGTACTCCATTTCCACCCACGGGCTTATATTTTCTTCTGCTAATCTGTCTGCTCTTGAGCTTCCTGTTAAGCTGTAATTTTCACTTTTTATGCAAAATATATTTTTATTGATCCTTGTCTGTCTTCTAAGACATTGGCTAATTTATTCTCAAGTTTTCAGTAACAGTATCGCAGATGTTGGAGGTCACATGACACAAACCAATTCATTGAATGGCCTTAGCTGGGAGCTGTACTTATTCAATAAAAACAGCTACTAGTGCAGTGTGCTAGTTTTATTGGTGGAATTTTTCTTAGGTAACCCACAAAGAGGATGAAAAGAATTTATGACCTTACAGCCAACTGTCAATACACTCATTCAGAGAGGGTTCTATGAGGAACAAACAGATGAATTGCTATAATTTTATTTAGTTCTAATAGCACTTTGCTCTTATTACCTACCTTTAATGGAGAAATTATGAATTTTTCCAAAAATTCAGATAGTCATTTAACAAGTTAAATTAAACACTGATTTTGAGATTTTCACAAAAGAGAGAAACTTACTTATTAAAACAATTTTGATGATAATATATCCTTTTTTATTTTTAAAAGCATATAAAATAGTGCTGGAAAAAAAAAAAAAACAGTGTTAGAAATGATACAGGAACTTCCGACGCGCTCTTGGGACCTCTCCAGACCTGCCCAAGCCCAGGCCCTGCAAGTGTGTGGGAGAGCTTCTGCACTCCCCTGCACCTGCTGGACCCCTTTGGACTAAGCTCAGGCCCACCATATGAGTGAGACCTTTTGTCTCACTCTTGGGACCCCTCTACCCTTCCACAGCCAGCCCAAACCAGCCTTGTGAGTGAAAACTTCCACCGCGACCTCCAAACCCCTCCACACCAACCCAAGCCCAGGCCAGGTGAGTGTGTGGGAGAGCTTCTTCACTCCCCTGTGCCCACTGGACCTCTCCGTACAAAGCCCAGGCCCACCGCCTGATTGAGACCTATAGCTGTGCTCTTGGGACCCCTCCACCCCTCCAGAGCTAGACCATACCAGCCTTGGGAGTGAGAACTTCTGACCCACTCTTGGGACTCCTCCAAACCCACCAAATCTCAAGCCTGGTGATTGTGTGGGAGAACTTCTGTGCTCTCCTGTGTCACCTGGAACCCTGCAGACCCAGCCCAGCCCTGGCAAACAGGCCTGGGGTGAAACTGTGCAGCTGAAGTCCCTGTAAAGAGACCAGGGGCCAAAACCACCCAGCTAATCCAGGAGCAGAACATCTTGCCAGAGAGTCACAACAGGTTCACCTCCAAGGGCTGCAGCAGGAAGGAGCTGAGCAAGTAGCTAGATGTCAGGTGCAACTGAATGAACTCAAACTTAGTAGATCTGCACATGAATTTTAGTAGGTGCTAAGGTTGTAACTGCACAAATGCTCTACACCAAAGGTCAGAGGACAGTTCTTTACAAAGTGACAAAGAAAGGAGCAAAATGCAATCTCAGGTCCGGAGCACACCCAGTACAACTGCAAAGGACAAAAACACAACTGAAATATCTGAATTAATAGTGTCTGAAGTAAAGAAACAACAACATAAGGGTACAAAGGAACTCAGATCAGGATGAATCTCTGAAATAAAAAAAGAAATCTCTGAATTAATAGTGTCTGCAGTAAAGAATCAAATGCAGGAACATATAGAGGAAATCAGATCAGAAATAATCTCTGTAGTAAAAGAATTAATAACTGCTTCTCAAGAAGACACTGATTAAAAAATAGTGGAGCTTAGAAAAGGGACAGATTCCTTGAATGAGCAATACAGAAAAAAAAAATAGATCAGATAAAAGAGTCAAAGAGATATAGAGAAGTCTAAAATTTTAATCACAAGCTTGTAAAACTGTTTGAGAGAAAGTGAAAATAGAGTTTCAGATCTTGAAAATGCTGTCACAGCTAGTGAAAAAGTAAGAAAAGATCTCTGAAAAACAACTATGATGTAGGAAAATCAAATTCACCACCTGCAAAACAATGAAAAGATGAACAATTTGAGACGGATAGGAATCAATGACAAAGGAGTCAATACAAATGATCTAAAAAGAATGTGGGCAAAAGTAATAGCAGAAAACTTCCCAAATATGAGGAAACAATCTGACATTCAGGTAACCGAAGCATACCGAACTCTAAATAACTTTAACCCAATTAAAAATACACTGACAGAGTCTCAGCCCAGGCGCAGCGTGGGCCGGACCCTCTCCCAGCCCCTCGGGACGCCCCCCACCACTCCGCAGTGCCTCCCCCACCCCGCCCGCCGAGTA
>NW_004524596.1:18684959-18693142 GCF_000260255.1 Octodon degus
ACTTACGTGTAAAAAAAAATTATATAATTCTTCATGCCTATTTTTAAAATATATTCTAATATTTAAATGTTTTTTAATCATATTCTGTAGGGACTTAAAGTTTAACATATCAATACTTGATGAAAAATACTTGTTCCATGTTATGCCTAAGATGTTTGATATTCAGACAGATAGTGAGGTTAAGCTTAACAGCCTAGGTGGTACAGTGATAACAAAAAACTTCTCTTCTGGAGGGTTAATAACCTAAGTTTTCAGACCAAAATTAGAGAAAAAGAAGGGCTGCAGGGAAAGCCAACATTTTGGCCCTAGCCTTCCAAGGTCAACTACGACTCAGGACATATGAGAACTTGTACTGTAATGTCATGTAACTCAGTTGTGTCCCAAATTTTCTGATCAGGGAGATTATGGGGCCAAAGACGAAAGTGATTGATAATGTAGAGTGTGCCTAAGGAGAATCACATGGAAAGAAAACATTCTCTCAGGCTTTCACAGAGAGCACACTGGCCAAGCAATAGCCATGACTCATCCACATGGCTGACAGTGAAAAAGGATCTACAAACTGAGGTACAGGATCTCAGGATAAATCCTTAGGTAATTTTGCTGACCTTATCAGACCCAAAAGCTACAACCCTTGTTGCATAGGTCTTGCTTTATCTTGGTCTTAACCATCCAGCAGAAAAGTATAAAAATGAAGTATAATAAGTAAAGCCATGCTGTTTTGTTGAGTTGTAGGGGATTCAGGTCAACAATTTCTGACATTGCCAGTGAAGTGGAAGAGCCATTAGTTTTATGGAGTATTGGACTCTTTTAGAATATTTTGTTGCATTCACACACCTATAATATTCAAATGATGGAACTAAAACAAAAGGGGATACAGATGAATGTTCATTTTGTATCTGTGTATTCAAAATTGTTAGGATAGATATATAGCTATATTCTCTTAATTCAAGGATTAGAAGGATTTATTCTAGTAGTGTTTGTAAATAGGATATCGCGTCTGCATCTTGTATAGCAATTAACCACTAGGAAGAATGTATGCAATGTGTTAATTATTGAAATTGTCCTACCAATTTGGTTTGAAATTGTCTCATTGCTATTTGCTTCTCAATAAAATTATGGGAAATAAAAGAAAAAGAAAAAAGAAAAAGAACCCCATAGAATTGAAAAAAAAAAAAAAAAGAAGAAGAAGAGCACAGAGCAGAGGACTTCAAGTCCTCTATGAAAACAAATTCCAGCACAGACTACTGTACCCTGCAAAATTCTCAAGTTTGATGGAGAAGTGAAATACTTCCACAACAAAGAACAACTAAAGAATTTCATGGTGAGAAAGCCAACCCTACACAGACTACTAAAGATGTTCCAGAGGGGGAACAAAATGATCAGAACTTCACAAATGAGAACAGAAGGCAACTTATAAATAGGGCAAACAAATAAACAATCAAGGAGATTATGGGGCCACAGAGGAAAGTGATCGATGATGTAGAGTGTGCCTAAGGAGAGTCACAAGGAGAAAATACATTCTCACAGGCTTTCACAGAGAGCAAATTGGTCAAGCAATGACTGTCACTCATCCTCATGGCTGACACAGACAAAGGATCTACAAAGTGTGGTACAGGGTTTCAGGATAAATCCTGAGGGGACTTGACTGACCTAGTAAGATACAAAAGTTACATTTCTTGTTATATAGGTCTTGCTTTATGTTGGTTTTAACCATCCAGCAGAAAGGTATAAAAATGAGCTATAAGGGGTGAAGCCATGTTGGTATGCTGGGCTGTAAAGGACTCAGGTCAAAAACTTCTGACACTGACAGTGCTGGGGGTGACCCACTATTATTATGGACTACTGGACTATATTGTAATATTTTGATGAATTCACACACCTACAATATTTAAATGACAATGCAATACACCTCTCTGACAAACTAAACAAAAAAGAGGATACAAATGAATGACCTTTTTGTGTTTGCATATTCAAAGTAGTTAGGATAGATATACTGCTACATTCTCTTAATTGAATGAATAAGAAGATTTGCTCTAATAGTGTTTGTGGACAGGAGGTTATGTCTGCATCTTGTACAATGAATAACCACTGCGACAACAATTTGCAATGTATTTATTATTGAAACTGCCATACTGATAGGTTTTGAAACTGTCTCATTGTTATTTTTTCTCAATAAAATTATAAAAAATAAATAAATAATTTTTATCTTTTCAAAAAAAAGTAATGAAACAAAATTTCACTAAACAAAGTAATAGGAATTCAACAGTGCTTGTTATGCTGTGTGATGTTGTCTTCAAATTAGTTGTTCAGATTATCAGATATAAATGTACAAAATTGATTTAAAGAAAAAAAAAACAATAGAAAAAGCTAAGATTCTGTAAAAGGGAAAGAATTTTTTCAATGGGAATGAAAAGCTGTGATGAAGAAACGGCCAAATGAAAGAAGCTATATTTATGTATATATGCAAAATGTTTTGGATAATTGTACTGCCAAATTCTGCTGGTCTTTTGAGAGGGTCACCTAATGCTCAATTTCTTTTTCTTTTTATTCTTATTATTTTTCTCTTTTGAAGATAATGCATCCTAAAAGGCTAAAGACTCATTATTGAACAAAAAAATGTATATTCTATGGTAGATATCATATGACATATTGGCAACACAGTATGATATGAAATAAAACACATCTATACAAACTGATCAAACATTGTAGATGTACCACAATCAGTTGAATCTATGTAGCCAACAGGCTTGAAAAATAATATAATATTGAAATTATCGTTTATAGGTAGAAGGAAATCCATGCTGTCTTAGTCACTTTCTTAGACACAGTGCCTTTTACCCATATTTTAAAGGAGAGAAGGTTTAACTGGGCTTCTGTTTTTACACGTAATTGGCTACCTCCAGGGTGTGAAAGACTGATAAAAAGGGTTGAACAGAGAAAAAATGCTCACCTTATGTCAGCCTGGAGGAGACTGAGGAATATATACCCTTTACCTTTTAGCCCAAACCCCCGCTGACCCACCTCTTTCAACCAGGCTCCACTTGGCAATAGCACTTTCGACAGACTCATCAGTGGACTAATCTGGTAACCCCTTGATCCCATCTTAACCTCACAGGCTTATCAAATAGTACATGAGAGTTTGGGGTAATCTAGACAGAGCCATAACAGATGTTTGCTCATAAATATCATAAACGCAAGATGATCAATTTGAAATAACTACAATATTTAAATATTTTTTAAAAAATGTATGAATTTTCACAAAATAACAATTTTAAATTCTGAAGTTAATGCCATGTTCTTGCAGCTATATTACTTACCTATAATTGTATAAAAGTTATTCAAATAGTAGTTCAAATAATGATAATTTATTATGTGTCATAATTACTGTGGGTCAGGAAATTGGAACCACTCAGTTAAGTTTCTGACTGCAAGTTCTATGAAGGCTTTCATGCAAAGGAATTCAGAGTATGGCTGAGTGTAGGTCATTTCCAAGATGTTTTCATTCATGCATCTTTTGTTTATTCCAGAAAGATGTGAAGACATGATAGGTGGATAATTTAGAGTTTCTTAGACTTCTTTCTGTACACCTATATAGTAGCTTACTGTAGTTTTTGCATTGTATCTGTAAAATAGTTGATATGTTTTCTTATATCACCAAAGCTATTTGCCATGAGACAGAAAGTAACATTAATGTGGCCTTTTAGATTCAATTTCAGAAGCCATGCACTATCATTGGTGCACCACTCTTGTGGGCATAGCACTTAGAATGTTTTGCCTGCATTGAAAGGATGTAACAACAGCCCAACTCTCAGTGGAAGAATGTCAGGGCCATATGGAAAAACAAACATGTAAAATGGAAAATACAGTCACACATTGCAATGCTCATTTTTAGAAAAAATTATCTTAGAAGAGATAACAGTATATTCAACTTCTCTAAAAATATTAAAATATATTTGGAGTTGGAGCAATAAATTTGCAGAAAATCAAGACAATTAATGAGGTATTTAAGAAATATTATGAAGCCTGAAAATGTTCAAAATTTCGAGAGAAAAGTGCACATACTCCATGTGGAGATGATGGGAAGAGTGTGAAAACTGTTCACAGTACCATGAAATTACAAAGAGTGTCAAGTGAACTCTGAACTATCAATTGTGGGAATTAAAGTTAAAGTCAAACAGTTTTAATCAACATGACCTATTGTTTTCACTTGATGTAAACAACCATCTGGGAAACAAACAAGCAATTCTGAGTTAGCCTTGTAACTTGAAAGAATCACAATTACAACAACGATAACAGCTTCCATTTCTTATACAGAACTATAATTGATATGTAAATATTGTAACATAATTATGTTCATCCCACTCTGAATGTAGGCTGACTTCCAAGACACAACCTTAATCCTGTGACATGGCAATGGCACCTCATCCATAAGGAATATTTATTTTTATGCAGTAGATTAAACAAGAGCTTTATATTAAAAAGTATTAGACTTACATTTTAGTTCTCTTATGTGTGTGAAATCCTTTTCTGGAATTATTTGCTTCTTTATAGAAAAGAACTAATTTCCAGTTTTCTGGAAAAGTAATATAGGATTGTGTAGTAAATCACCTAGGATAGTGTCTACAACCATGTGTTGCTGTTGCCAGCGCTATGATTATCTGATTATGTCTTTGCTTTTCAACATATTTTAAATAATAATTAAATAAAAATTTTAGCAGAGACTGGTGGTGAATGCCTATAATCCCAACACTCAAGAGGTTGACATGGGAGGATCATTGTGAATTCAAGGCCAGCCTGAACTGCATAACAAAATCCTATCTCAAAAAGAAAAAGTAATTCTAAAAAATCCTTTCTTTAGGAATCTGTATTACAAAGCAAGAAAATGATTCTCTCTCTAAACACTTGTCTTATAGAGTTCCTTGGATCTACTTGGAATTTGTAGTTTTTCCTGTGATGTACATAATTATTTATGCATATACTGAGTGTTTCTTAAGTCAGAAAAATAATACAGAAGCTTCTTTCTAGATTTCCTTGGTCCACTATTTCACTAGTATACTATTTTCACTAACCTATAACTGGGTAATCCTACAGCAACATAATGACCCATGTGCCACAATAAAATATTTATTGTTCTCAGTATAAGTGGATGCTAATGTATGCTTATAAATGTGTCATTCAACTACTTTTCTTTCCATTCCTTTCCTTTATTTTATTTGCTTTTCCCTTCTGTCTCTCTTGTTGTTGTTTATAGCTATAAGGAAGTTAACTAAATTGTTAAAAAAAAACATAAAGTTGTTGAATATTCCCAAGTTCCTATGACAAAAAATGAATACTAAAATTAATATGGATTTTCCTTCTACAGTGTATATTGTGGTTTGAAGAATGAAATTAAGCATTAAATAAATGATATTTCACCCCTAGGGAAGAGGGATACATCTCTTCAATCACACATTTTGGCTGAAATGAGATGTGGAGAAAAATAGGATATTGGAGATTATGTGCTTCAACATAGGGCAGAACTGGAGAAACAGAAGAGCATCAGGAAAACTATGATAAAAAGAGTAGAATAAGGAAGAATGATGAGTAGGGAGGGTTAGGAAAGCAATAAGAATTTGTCTATGACTGCAGGAAAAGAGAAGCCAGGTATTCACAAGTTTTCTATCATTCAGACAACCATAACTTATTTGTTACAATAATTATGTTCAGAAATAGGTATAGTTGTTTTTAAAGTGGTAAATCCACAGAAAAACCTAATAAAATTTCTCAGACATATATATATATATATATATATATATATATATATATATATATACATATATATTATTGCATATTATATACAATATGCAATAGATAGATACATAAATAGATAATAAATATATGCAATATTTTCAATAGGGACATCTAAATATGCTAAACAGTAAGATTAAAACTAGTAAGGAATTTGAGAACAAGTTTAGCAATTTTAATTTTCCAGATGACTAACATTAACAAATACCAAATTCCAACACACCATTTACTCCTTGATGATTTGCTAAAAATATTTTTATTATCAATATCCAACTTGTAAGCACCACAAGATTATATAAAATAAATTTTAGTGCCTTGATGAATATTTAATGCTCAGTAGTTAGACATCATTTCTATCTACTGATGGTACTAAGTGATTTTGGTAAGTTAATGAATTTTCATGTGGATGCCATTATGTTACTCTCTCTGCTTCTATTTGCTGCGCAGAAAAATTCAATCTATTAAAACACAGTGTGGGGCAAAGCCATGATGACCTGCTGATAATTGTTGGTTGATAATATTGCACAATAGTTGGTCCAAAAGAAATCATGCCTTGATGATCTCTTGGGGGAATGCAGTAAAAGGTCACAAAGGTTATTGCAGAACATGAATCAGCATTTGAAGAACTGCAGTCCCAACAGAAATGGAAACTGAAGTTATGTTTACTCAAGTAGTAATAACATAGCTGTGGAATCACTTGGAACATTCATCTCAAGCAAATTAATTACCCTAGACTTCTTCGATGCCACTTGTCAAAGGCTGCAGATCACTGCAGAAACCAATTAAGCTACAATAAAGAATCCCAAGCTGATCAGTTCATCCATAAATTATGAACTTCAGAGCCCTCACAAGCATTCTTGTTTTATGTACAACATAATCATATTTCTGACGTAATGGAAAAGGATATATTCTTGAAACTACTGATATAATTTGAAGGTATTTGCGCTGGGGATGTATCTCAGTAGTAGAGCATTAGCCTAGTATTTTTAAAGCTTTGAGTTTGATTCACAATAATACAAAAAATGTAAAAGTGTCTTATGGAGATAAGGTTTTAGTTAAATGAAACAGTCATATGGGTGAATAGCATTCTGTATTTTTGTAATATTTGTGCACATACAAAATTATTTCAAACTATGAATTATTGCAAATATTTTAAATGTTGAAAACTAAAAATTTCCCTGCTTCGGCAAATGAAGAGACCAGGGTTGATCAGTGGCAACACATGTCATACTGGCTCCATCCCTGTTTGCGCAGGGATTACAGGCATGCACCACCATGCGCATATCATTGTGCTCAGCATGCCTAGCAAGCCTGGGGGCAGGACGAGCAAGGCATGCTGTGTGAGGCATCAAACCCCAGTCCCTGCACTTGCCTAAGCAGGTGCTTAGTCTGCTGAGATATCTTGCTGGCCCTAATTGTTTTTCCTTCACTCAGGACTAGGAAAAACTATCTACTAGCCCATCCTGGGGCTAAAACTCAGTAACTCAATTTCTCATTGTCTATTTGACTTCCATCTTTTATTTTACTCACCCATGTTATTTTCTTTTTCTTGACATTTCCAAGTAACTGAGAGAAAGCAAAAACAACATATTTGAGTTTGTTTGGTAACAGCCATGTGATACTACAATTTGTTGGTTTGGACTTTTGGCGGGTTGATTGTACCTAAACTGAAGCTCCTCAATGGTATGCAAAGAAACGGATGCAGATGGATTGCGATGAATAACAGGAAAAGAAGGAGAAGATTGAAGAGAAGGGACATTAGAGAACAAGCCATGTACTGTGATGAATCCAGGACTCTTTTTCATCCTCTCTGGGTCAGATGTAACAGGAAAAATCTGGTTCTTAAATCTGCTTGTTTTCCTACATCACCACTTGTAATCTTGTTTCTTCTCTTAGATCCATTAGGTTTTTCATTTTACTCTTTGTTAGCTTCTTTTGTGTTAGGAAAGTGCTATGTTTTTCTTCATTCATAAATCCTAAATCTTCATAGTAAGACTATGAAGTCATCTTCCTCACATAGGTTTACCTAAACATATAGCTATTGGATAATAGCTACCAAAATTTTATCAAAAGAATAATAATCTAATATATTGCATTTATTTTATTATGTTAATGATGTTTATATTCTTATTCCTGAAGAATATTTTATACCAATTTGGGCCCAGTAACAGGTGTCTCTTTTTATTTTTTAATTTTTTTCAAAATTTTATTGATAAACAGATAGCAATGAGACAGTTTCAAATCAAATTGGAAGTACAAATTCAAAAAATAACACACTGCATATATTCTTCTTAGTGGTTAATTGCTGTACAAGATGCAGATTTGAGATCCTATTTACAAACACCATTAGAACAAATCATTCTATTCATTAAGAGAAGGCAGCTATATATCTATCC
>NW_004524596.1:18701109-18701792 GCF_000260255.1 Octodon degus
TCCTGAGTCTAATTTTCTTTTCCTAATTTATATTGTGGTGGGGAATCAATACAATATGTATATTTCCTTGAGTTGCCTAAATGTCTTTGTTAATTGTATAAATTATCAATTTTCTACTCAAACTAACATTAGTTGTATTTTGCATAAAATTGATCTGAGTTTCAGATACACTGTTATTAAATTCTAGAAGTTCTGTTTCTTGGAATTATGGCTTTTATTGTTAGCGTCTTTTCATAATATACTCTTTTCTTAATATTTGCTCTATTTTTGATTTTTTAAAAAAAAACTTATTTATCTTAAAATTCAAATATTTATAAATAATGGGTTTTCTAAGCTTGGTTGTGCTGACCGCTCTATTTTTGGCTGGTTTTCAATGTTTGAACTTCAGTTTATGTTTGCAGCTCACTGCTATTATTCTGTAGAATGTCTCTGAGGATGTATACCGCATGATGATTTTTATTTGTTGGTGCTGTATAGTCTAACATCCTGTTCACTTTTAATCAGAAAACACAAGGTTGTCATTTGAAATTCACTACCATGCTGAGATACAGTCTAAATATTTACTCAAAATATTTCCTATGTACGCTTGTTTAAGACAAGGAGCGTTCTTTAAAGTTAAGCTCCTATTTGCTTGTAGAAATTGAAGTCCTCAAATTGGGCTTCTACTTTTAATGAATTTATGT
>NW_004524596.1:18702792-18706218 GCF_000260255.1 Octodon degus
AGAGAGGGAGGCAATTATCCCAGTTAGTCATTGGCATTGATTAAATTCACCTTCAAGTTGCTCTTTTCTCCAAACCATGTGACAAATACACAGGACTGAAGAACTCACTTAAAATTATACTTCCCACTATTCAACAAGTAATGCTTTTCTTCCTTTATGGAAACAGAATTCATTGGAAAGACTGATTGGTTATGCATAGAAGCATGCAATTCACATAAGAAAGTGTTTCTCAAATTTTAGTGCTCATAAGAATCATCTATATAACTTATTAAAAATAGAATGCTTATATAAGAACTCTAAAGAATCTGATCTCATAAAAGTAGAAAGTACAGAATAATGAGAAGAGGCTGGGATATAAAGGGTAGTGGAGATTGGGAATGACTTGTCAGATGTTACAACATTGTGACTACGTAGGAGGAATAAATTCTGGTGACCTATTGTGTGGTATAGTGACAATGATTATCAATATTATATTAAATACTTCAAAATAACCAGAAAATGGGATTCTTATTGTTTTCACCAAAGGGCAATACGGAATGAAGTGATCAATACCATTCATACACAATGCATGTACATTTTGACAATGTATCCATAAGAAACATAGAATGCTGAGCTTCCTAGTATTATTTATGCAGTAGGTAGCATGGGTCCTGAAAACATGTTCACAGCAAAGTCTCAGGTGACAGCAATGGCACTCTGCTCAGCAGCACACAGTAGGAAAAATTACTCTAACCTGCTCTTGCAGAATTCATTATAATGCAGCAAGCAAATAAGAGCATTTATACAATTCCCTCAACTTCAGAGGCAACCAAAGTTGATGTATGAGAATTAGAGCTTAGCGCTTCTCTTCACTACCATATATTAAATGACCTGCTCTGTCTTCATTACTAGTTAAATTGCTGAACTATGTCTTTGATTTTGTAGGTGAAATAAAGTATGGACTGAAAGAAGTCACCAGTCCAAAGGTTAAGCCTTATAATTTTTAGAATGGTGAGTGCTTTCTATTATTTTCTCTACTAAAAATTATTTTAAAAAGTCATACTAAAAGTTATTTTAAAAAATCAAAACAGTTCCAAAAACTGCATGAGGCAGGAGGATTACCATGAGTTCTAGGCTATCCTCGACTGTATAGTGACTAAAAATCCAGCCTGCAAGACCCTGTCTCATAAAACAAGCAGACAAACAAAATTAATTCTTTATTTTTAAGTATTTATTTATTTTTATGTATTTGGTACAGGGTCTACAAGATCTACAGGGTCTCACTACATAGATAGGACTCAGTGATCCTCCTGTTCTCAACCTCCAAGTGCTGGGATTAAAGCATGCCCAGTCTCAGTCATTGTCTCGTGCACACCAGGGGCAGGGGCAGCATAACACAGAGGGGATCGAACCCATCCACTTCTGTACTATGTCTAAGCAAGCGCTTTAGTCCCCTGAAGTATGTGACTGGCCAAAATTAACTCTTCTTTTTTTTTGGGGGGGGTGCCTGGTTCAGCCCACCCTGGGGGCAAGGCTGGCATGGCATTTTGTGCCTGGGATCGAACCATGGTTCCTGCACTTGCCTAAGCTTGCCTTAGCTGCTGGGCTATCTCACTGGCCACTAAATTGTCTTCTTGATGGAAATCATTAACCACTATAGTCTGCAGATGTTTGCAAAGAGGAAAGCTGACTTTTATAAAGGGATAGTTTGTAGAAAAAGAAAGGTTGATGAAGAAAAAAAAAGGAACAGTTAGTTTCATGTTGCCTGTTGCATTAATAAATTTCATTAATTTTAGGACTGCTTAGATTAATTTCATTTTGAAACTTACCTTCAAATATAGAAAAGCCACATAATTTTGAATTTAAGTCAGTAAGTATTCATTTTGCCATAAGTAGGTCCCAAATATTTCATGGTACATACTTTACTAAAAATTACTCCCTTATCTCAACATCAAATTTTACTGAGCTTTTATTTGATAATCTGGCAATTCTACTGTAACTACTGTAACTAACCTAAGAGAAAAATTGGCTGGAAAAGCGCAAACCTAATTCACTGTTTTTCTTTTTCCTTTCCAAAATACATCATTTGTATCATGCAATGTTTGATCATGGAAACAGAACATGAGTTCTTGAGAAAAGTTGCATTGGAGGAAAATGGGAAGTAACTAGCATTCTTCTATGCCCAGCCGCTGGAGCAAGCTTGCAAGGTGAGCATGGGGGAGGACTACATGCAAGATGTTTGCCACTCACTTTAGAGGTAACTCAGTTGGCACCACGATATTCTAATCAATGGATAAGAGAACATATGGGGTAAAGACGAAGACATCAAGAGTTAAGTGGGAACTGGAGACAACGTGTTAATAGTTGCTCTTACCTACATTGTAATTTAAGCCATTTAATTAATGGCCACACAGATGGTTCTCAATTTCCGATGCATTGATTTACTAATGTTGTTAAAATAATATACATTCATTCAAAAGTGACTTTCCATTTTGAATTTTGCTCTTCCTCGGGCTAGTGATAGATGGCACAATTCAAAGCAATTCAAACTACTATCAAATTAGACAAACACTCTCAATGTTCTTCCCTTGAACACATTAGATTATTCTGTTTTAGTAGATTATACTTCCCTATTTTTACTCATATCATATCTTCAAGTCCTTCATGGAATACTCTTAACAGAAAATGGAGCCAAGTATTCAACTTTTGGACAGACATATCAAAATCAACTGAACAACTTAATTGTAATGTCAATTCGCTATTTAGTATATATTTTAATACATGTATATTGCAAATTTCAAATCAAAAGTTTAGTAAGATTTTTTAAAAGTATTATAGAATTCATATTTTAAGCAATTACATAGAACATACATAAGTTTAAGAAATATTAACACAATTAGGATGATAAGACTAGGAAGTAATTTCTTTTACTGTGTTTACCACTCTACTCCTCTAAATGGTGATGCTTTGCACCAAAAGATAGCTTTCTAGAATGACTTATTTCACAAATGAGCTATTAGTGTTGCATCCATGAGCTATCTAACATCTTAATAATGCAAAGTAAATCTTCAATTAAATTATGATCCCATGTAAAATGTATGTTATTCATACTGTATATTATGCTCCTATGTAAAATTAATATGCATACAAACATATTCTCCATGAGTATCGTTCCATGAATTTCCAGTTAAATATCTCTCCCTATCTAAAATAAAATATCAGGGCCAGCCAGATAGCTCGGCAGACTGAAGTACCTACTTAGGCAGAGCACAGCGGCTGGGGTTCGATCCCTGGCATGACAAGTCGGCCCCATCCCCGGGGTGCTCTGAGACATTGATTGAGACTGGGTGTGGTGGTGCACACCTATAATCTTAAAACTTGGGAGACTGCAAACAGGAGAATCACTATGAATCCAATCTGCACAGTGAGCCCTATAGACCCTATACT
>NW_004524596.1:18706421-18707732 GCF_000260255.1 Octodon degus
TATACTGTTCTAACATTTTGTTCTGAAAAAGGTATTAAGAAACTTGTTATTACTTAAATAAATGTAGATTACAAACAGAAGGATGTCAAAATCTTTTCCATAGTGTCCTTCATTTAATAGTTTTCCATTATCTCAAGCTAGCATAACAGATGTGGCCTCATTGACAAATCTCTTATCTACATTTTCTTATTGATTACAAACAAAAAGACAACTCATTTTGGAGATAAAACATTGGTTACTTAGCTACAAGTAAGAGATTAGATCCAAGGATTCCAGATAAAGACAGAGCACATAATCAAGGTTTACATGAACTCTATAAAAATTGCATTTGTTTGAAACAGAAAACTGCAAAGTATAATGGATAGGGGAAGAAAATAATTTTCTTTGTACTTCTGTGAGCTTGTTGCTAGGACCCATAACAAAAGACAGGTGAACAAAACAAAATCAAGGTTTATAGACATGGATCCCATGGGCACACAGCTGATACTGAGGGAGAAATGGGTATTTCCCAAATAATAGCTTAGGCTTCGGGCTTCCATATTGTACAGCTGAACTTGAAACCAATAATTTTCATAAACTGAACTTTATTTGGCTCATGGCTTTCTAGGCTGAGAAGTCCAGGCATTGGAGGCTGCATGTGATGATCAGATTCTTGATTTATCATAGCACTGTAAGAGACATAGGATAGAAACAAAACAAGAGGTCAGACTCAGTCTTGAGTCAGCATTGATTCATTCATGACACTGTAGCAGCAGAATCTTTGAATCTGCTCAAAGGCCTCATCTCCCAAAACTGTTGTTCTAGGAATTGCATTTCCAACACTTTTATCATTATTTGGAAGACAGTACCCAGGAACTCACATTTTAAAGGATTAGTTCTGTGATCTTGGTTCTATTGAGAAGTGGAGAACTTTTAAGCTGGGGCCTAAGATGAGGATGCTCAATCGCTTAGGACAAGCCCTTGAAGAGGAAATTCAGGGCTTAGTCCCTTTTTCTCTCTTGTTTCAGAAGAGGAATAGGACCCTTTTGTGGTGTGGTCCAGCCATGATCTACTGTGCTGTGACAGGAAACATGTTCATTCAGTCATGGACTAAAAGCCCCTAAATTATAAGACAAAATGCACCTTTCTTCTTCTTCATAAATTGGTTATCTGGGGGCTGGAGAGATGGCTCAGTGGTCTAAAGCACCTACTTAGAACAAGCTTAGCAAAGCGTCAAGGACCACAGTTCAATCCCCAGCACCACATGCCAGCCAGCCCGCCCCCTGGTGGGTTGAGCTGGCCACACACCTCTCTCTCTCTCTCTCTCTCTCT
>NW_004524596.1:18707842-18708382 GCF_000260255.1 Octodon degus
TGTTGGAAATATGCCTAACATATTTTAGTGGAGAACAAAGT
This sequence comes from Octodon degus, assembly GCF_000260255.1. NCBI lineage: Eukaryota > Metazoa > Chordata > Mammalia > Rodentia > Octodontidae > Octodon > Octodon degus. The sequence goes on from NW_004524596.1 coordinate 18,707,884, forward strand.
GAAAACAGTAAATATCTGCATCGACAAACAATATGTTGTTTGAGAAATTTTTAAAAAGGATTTTGAATATCCAGTGGTGAAAAATTATTGAAAGACCAAGACAATAGAGTTACTATTCATTAATTAGGTTCCCCTGATCTTGTTTTTGGGTTGATAGATTGAATTTTGCTGTGAGAAATCAATCTTCTCTGGAAAACAGTGAAGAAGGGATATCTTTGAACAATAATATTCTACTCTTCAGCAAGTACAGAAAAGACAGAGACTTATTCTTGTACCTTTTGTTCTCAACTGTATTTAGATCAAAATAATCCCTGCCAAAGTAGTATATTCTGGTATGGTAATTTTGATCTCATGTTAGTGAATTCTACAAACTATGCTGAATTTTGCTAGTGGAATTCTGAATTGCACGGGATGCACCATCCCAAGGGATATGCCATCCCTGACTACTGTACTCCCACCAAAATTTAGGAGCTCTGATCTGGCTTTTTGCTAAAAAAAA
>NW_004524596.1:18708782-18711298 GCF_000260255.1 Octodon degus
CCCTTCTCTTCAAGGTCAGTGAGGACTCAGGATATAAGAGAACCTCTACTGTGACATCCTGTACCTAAGTGGTGTCCCAAATTTTCTGATCAAGGAGATTATGGAGCCACATAGGAAAGGGACAGACAATGTATACTTTATGTAAGGAGAGTCATCTGGAGAGAAAAAATTCTCTCAGGCTTTCACTGAAAGCAAATTGGTCAAGCAATGGCCATGACTCATCCAGTTGGCTGACACTGACAAAAGTTCCACAAGGTGCTGTACATGGTAAATCCTCAGGGGATTTTACTGACCTTATTAGATAGCAATAGTTATATTTTTAATTATAGGTCTTGCTTTAATTTGGTCTTAACCATCCAGCAGAAAAGTGTAACTACAAAGTTTAAAAATAAGGTTATATTAATACATTGAGCTGCAAAAGACTCAAGATAACAACTTTGGATAATTGCCAGTTGTGCTGGTAACTCACTACTATTATAATATTATGGAATATTGGACTATATTATGTTATTTTGCTCAATTCAAGTAGCTACAATATTTGGACTAGCGTAAAGTATGAAAAGGTCCTTTAAAGACTTCTCCAATACAGCTTCTTTAAAAGCAATGGAGGTTGGGCAGATAGCTCAGTGGCATAAGCACCTGCCTGGCAAGGACAAGGTCCTGAGTTCAATCCCCAGTACTGCACAAATAAATAATTAAGCAATGGAACACCCATCTCTGACAGACCAAAATGAAAAAGGAGGATATAAATAAAGGAGCCTTTTGTAGTGAAAAAAATATGTATGTACAAGATAGGATAGATATACAGCTACTTCCTCTTAGTTCAATGAGAAGAAAGTTTGTACTAATATTGTTTAGACAAGATATCATGCCTACATCATGTCCTCTGAAGGCAACAATATGCGATGTATTACTTATTGTAACCATCCTACTAACAGTTTTTGAAACTGTTTTATTGCTATTTCATCTTTTTTTCTCATTAAAATGAATAAAAAATTAAAAATAAATAAAAATTAGCTTTAAACCTAAAAAAAACTCAATGCATATAACAATGTCTGGCATGATCTAGGACATTTCTATGTAAACAACATCTAGAACATAATAAAAAATTGGATTTAGTTGAACAAACAAATAAAAAACCACATTTTTGTTGTAATAACTCTATATTGCTTTTGACATATATATACTGATTGAGCAAAATATATACAATATATAGTTTTTTATAGCTTACATTAATCATCAGAAGATATAAAGTCTTTAAACATCAAAATTATAAATTTATAATAATGTAATTATAATATTCAATAAATTAATGTAAATATAGAATTTTTACTAATAATAGTTATCCCTATTTCTTCTTGCAAACCTGTAACACTCAAACAGAAATGGGAAACAAAGATCTTTTTTGTTAGAATATTAGCTAGATATGTCTTATAACTTTACTCAGTAAAGTGGTTTGAATTTTTTATAATGCATCCATATTTTTCACTTAATATAAACTTATGTTTAAGAAAATACCTAATATATAACATGCATTCCCCAATTTAAAATTCTCATACAATCAGCAGAAAAAGATATACTGCAATTTAAAGCATCATCAACTGACCCTTTGCTTCCTATAGTGTTCATATTTTTTACCACAAATAATTGAACAGAGGGAAAAAATAAAAAACTGAGTTTTTCTTTTTTGTTGTTTTTATGTATTTGGTACAGGGTCTTACTATGCAGCTCGAACTCCTAGTGAGCCTCCTGTTTTCAGCCTCCCCAGCACTGGGATTACAGTACTGTGCTACCATGCCTGGACTTGTTCGCAGTTCAGAGTGCCTGGGGGCAGGACTCATGTGGCACGTGGTGCAGGGTATCGAACCGTGGTCCCAGAGCTTGCCTAAGCAGATGTTTAGTACTTTGAGTTATCTTGTGGGCCAAGACTGAGTTTTCAATGCTGATAGCAGAATATGCTTTTAAACTTTGGGAATCAATCAGAAATGAATGATAAAAATTTTCTTTTAAAATAAGTTTCCAAAAAAAGTATTTCCATGAAGGTTTATTATTTATATAAAGAATTATCTTTTACCAGTATTTTAAAATTAGAATACCTGGAACATTTGATAAATGCTCAGGCAAAGGTATTCCTAAACTTTCTCTTCTATACATTTTATAAAACTGCAGAGTGACATCGATGTGCCAGTGAGAACTGACACAGAGATACGCTGTCAGGGTGGCTCCAGAAAGAACACCAACTGCACATACACATGAAGTTATGTCAGTGAAAGTATACAGGCCGCTCTGCAAGGAGCCAGAGGGATATGTTAGGAAAGTGTTTAGTGAAAAGCGATTGGGATTTTCAAAATTTTAAAGTTGTTATCTATATTACATATAGATAGTTGACCATACATTCCAGGGTTATTACCAAAGGACCCACTACATCATTCTATTCCCTCCCTCTTCTCCTCCCTCTGTTTCTCCTTTCCCTTTCAGTTTGAATAATAGTATTATAATTCAGATCCCAGTTTAAA
>NW_004524596.1:18711462-18724061 GCF_000260255.1 Octodon degus
AACTGAGAGACACATCATTCAGTGCCTTGAAGAATGGAAAATTTCAAGATGAAGGAAACTGAAATTTTGGTTCTGCCATTTTCCCAACGCTAATGTTGCCAAAAACCTGCACTCCTGAGAGAATTAGGACAGTTGAGACTGTGGAGAGTTGACAGATGGGACTGTGGAACTGTCAATGCGACTTTAGCTGATCAAATCATCCCTGCCTTACAAATGAAGCCTGAATAATGCCTAATTCATGTTACCAGTAATACTTGGGCTGGAGAATGAGCATTAGCGAGAAAAGAATTAAAATATTTAGAAAGGTTTTAAATAAATATAGTATAATTTTTAACTTTAGTTGCCTTGGAATTTTGAAATTATTGGACTTCTTCCCAGAAAATTCAGAGCACAGTGAAATTTATATTTAAAATAGAGGTACTTTTTGTTGCTGACATTTTACTCTTATAGAGAATTTATCCTCATCTCAAATCCTTAATGGATTTATTGGATAGCATAGCAATATAAAAAATAGAATGAATTTTATTCTGTAAACAAAAAGTACTTTTGAATTTGACTAAAGAATTATTTTTTTCATATGGAAAAATCTCTGTTCCCTTTGTTAGTGTTAAAGAGCTATCATATGGAGAAGTAGTATTAGGTGCTGGAGGAATATTGCATAAAAGAACAAAAGCTGTTCTGCAAGTTCCTGGTCTCTGTGATGGATACTGCTTCCAAAAGTGAACACAGCACTGGAGGGCTATGGATCTATTCCCTCTGGTTGTTTGTTTGTTTGTTTGTTTGTTTGTTTGCTTTTGGTGGAACTAGGGATTGAATTCAGGCCCTTGCGCTTGCCAGTGAAGTGCTTATTCCACTGAGCCATCTCCCTGGGCCCTATTCCCTCTGTTTGTGAAGGCTTTGTCCCTATAGAAGAGAAAGAATATTCCTTCCTAGTATGTTCCTCAGGATTTTCTTCTGATTCCTATAGATTTGACTGATCTAAAACAGTTTAAGAAGAGAAAAGCTAATTCAGTACAATATACAACATGCTTACACACAGGAATATTTGTGTGTGTGTGTGTGTGTGTGTGTGTGTGTGTGTGTGTGTGGTGTACCAGAATTGACCTCAAGACCTTGCACTTGCCAGGCAAGCACTTATTCCACTGAGCTATCTCCCTGCCCCAACTATCTCCCTGGTCCCACATAGGGATACTTGGAGATGATAGTTCAAAGGCTTATTTATCAGGAATCTCATGCATCATCTTTGTGTATAGCAGAGTTATAGAAATATTACAGAACAAAAGAAAAAGACTTCAGCTACCAGGCAAACCAACTGCGTGAAGTTTCCAGGGAAATCAACTCTGGAAAAGCAGATGTATGGGAAACTAAGGGTAGGTAAATGGTGATTTATTTTGTACAGATTCTTCTGACTGCCTGCAGCATGTAGGATCCCAAGTTATTTCTAGTGATTAAATTTTGTTCTTCCTGGTAGAGATGGGAGAGGGGCACCTTTATAAATATAATGATCTGCTTCTAGGTACATAGGGGTAGAGCGAGGGCTTGTCTCATATCTGCTATTTTTGTCTTTCATCTCCAATGATTTTTATGCCACAGTGGCCCATTTTATGGTAGAAATCATATTCAACTACCTTAAATCTCTGTGAAGAGGGCATTTACTCAGATCTTCTTCATACTGCAGGCAAATTTTACAGGGGCCTGCTTAGAATCTTAAGTCTCTCAAATGCTGAAATGTTGCCTATCACTGCGGAATGTAAATCTGGTTTTTATTCACTAATGTCAGGATCTAAACATTATCCAGAAACTCAATATTTTTCAGTTATGAGCCTTATATTTTTATGATCATCTCTGCTTTCTACTCCCATTTCTCCTCAGCTTTAGGACTTGGCTTAGGAAAGGAGCCATATCACACCTCAAAACTAAGCGTTCAGTGTAGTGTCCAGTTTCATGAAAGTGTTCAGACTTGCCTCTCCTTTTTCCTCTAGAAAATTCTTTCTTACTTTTGTTTAATGACCACATTTTTATTAATTCTTAATACTTCTACTGTACTGTCTCTTCTATGAAGATTGCTGTGATTGCCAAGAGACATCTTTGAAGTGTTTTCATACTGTTCGCCATTTACTGTGTCTACAAATATTATATTGTGACACATATATTAAAAATAATACTACTGTATAATCAATATGCACATGGTGTCAATAATATTATTTTTTGCGGAACTGGAATAATACTCTTGCATAAGCAAAAATAACATTAAACATGGCGTCATTTCATGTCTGCCGTTACTTCACTGTTTTTGTGCTTATGTCATATTTGTCCCGCTATCGTGTACAGAGGTTCTAAACTGTAAAAGGAATTCCGTAAATGTTGACAAATAAATTAATCCACTTCTTAAAATGTTAGTACATCTTCTTTGCAGGTTATACTTACAAGGCTTTTCACAAGGATCTGTCAGATCAAAATATGACAGAATGCAAAACTGGTCAGCACAACCAAGAGAAACCAGAGTGCAGGGAGATTTATTGCTTGATGGAAATAAGACTAACCCTGGAGTAAATTTGTAATCCAGTGTTCAAGAACAAAGCAAGCAACTGTCTTTTACTAAAGAAAATTAATATCTATATATCTATATAGGTAATTATTGTATTTTTATATAAACATATTACATATATATCGGCAGGACTAATTGTAACATAAAAGGTAAACATGCTCCTGAGAACACTGTTTTATTTTATTTATTTATTTTTCAACAAGAAGTTATTTAATCATTTTTACCACTGCAAAATATTGTAAAACTATAAGATTCAAAGATAAAATGTGTTAACATGCATTGAAATATTTATGTATGTGAAGTTATATCAGGATATTCAGTATTGTAATACATTCCTGTGCTACTAGGGAATATTTGTTTGATTTATTTATATTAAAATGCCAAAATGGTGGTTTTGTAATTTAGTAAGATACTAATGTTCAAGAGTTAGAATAAATAAAAAATGCATTTCAAGGCTTGCTGTTTTAACCACTTGATATCTTGAGTATACACCATCCTTTATGATAACAAATACGAGGCTGTGGGTTGATTTAACTTTAGTCATATAGTACTTGTGACACCCAGATGGGTTGGAAATATAAGCATGTCTGCTCCAGCACACCATTTAAGGTGAGAGTTCCCGTCAGTGCACAGCAGATGCAAGAGCTACAATGGGTGCTGGGATGGAGAGTGGGGAAAGGGATGGAGCATTTTCAATCAGTAGCAGACTACAGTCACCAAATAATTTCTTGTATATACCTCACATCTTGGGCAGAGTTTCCCACATACTTTGGCATAATCCTCAACAGTCTCAGTTTTCTTCCCTTTTTATTTAACAACTGAATACTAAAAGGACATTTAGTATTAATTTAAAAACTTTTAGGGCGGCAATATGAAAGCAAGTTTCAAATTAGATGCAATTTCTGATGCAGATTAGATGAAAATTCTGGTGCAAATTAGGTGCAATTTCTCATGCAGACTGTTTGCTGACTGTATCATTGCCCTGGTTTGATGCCCCTAAAAGGGAATTTAAGCAATTATTTCAGAGAAAAAGAGTCTAAAATTCTAATCCCCCATGCAAAAATAACCTAATAGTTGAAATGAATCATCAGTTGCCATATTGCTTAGTACAGTATAAAAACATATCCTAAAACAGGTTTGTCGGTTAATCAAAATTAAAATCAACACCCAAAATCAGCAATACTATAATTTAAAGCTTTACTACATTGGTTTTCTCAACAGTTCACCAAACCAAAAAAACAAAATGATACCAATTATTTCAACAAACTACAGACAAACACATCTCTGAGCTGGAAGACAGAAAAATATTAACTTCAAATAGTTCATTTTAATTCTTAAAACACCAGTGGTACTAAAACCACACCAATGACTCTAGTCAAGATGTGTCAACATCCCAAGACCCTGGCAAAATGAAAGTCTTGCTGGTCAAGCAAAACTATTTCTTTTTACAAATGCCTAGAGGAAAAACAATTATATAAGGGCTGAAAATACCTTAATTGGAGAAAAATTACATGAAAAGAGGGAACACCAAAGGCGGCCAATCACTGGCTCACAGACCCTCACAGTTCCTTGCTCCACCTCCTCCACAGCATCACTACAGTAGACCTCAGCCCCTCGCAGGCTCCGCTCTGTTGCTTCTGGGGCTGTCGCTCTCCTTGTCCGTCCTGCATGGAGGCCCCCAGCACGAACTCGTCCCACATAATGCTCCAACCTGAGCCCTCTGCTGATTTCACTTCAGTCTGTTTGGCGTTTGGCTTCTTTTCCAATGGACTTTTCTCGTTTGTAGTTCCATCCATTCCTCTGAGAACACTGATGAAATCTTTCTTGGAGTCACTTGATACCAACTTAGCACGCTTTCTAACCGAGCCTCCGGCCTCTCCAACCTTCCCGTCCATGTTCTTCTGATGTTTCTGAACAGCGCTGCGCCACACCCCTCCTTGCAGTTCTCTGAAGATTCCTCTCTGCTTCTTTGTCTTGGACAGCATACGGCTTTGCGCTGCACATCATTTCCCACTATAGCTTCTTACCGAGCTGTTTTCTTTTCTCCAGTCGTTCTTGCTTCAGCCTCTCTTTTTTTCTTTTCCAGCTCTTTGTTTTTGATGACAATGGTAGGCTTTCTCTTAGGTGTTTTCTTGCTAAGGATTTCAGCCATGGAATCTGCCCAGCCCGCATTAGTCCCACTACTGGAGTCAGCAACGTTTTCCTTTTCTTTGTCCGGGGGTTCAGCATCTTCCTCGTTGTCTGCTTCCATCACTTCACCATCAGACAGCCCACAGCTGCCTCCAAAATCTCCTCTGTCCTGGGGCTGGAGAGATGGCTCAGTGGTCTAAAGCACCTACTTGGAACAAGCTTGGCAAAGCACAGGGACCGCGGTTCAATCCCCCAGCACCACATGCCAGCCAGCCGCGCCCCCTGGTGGGCTGAGCTGGCCACACACACACACACACACACACACACACACAATAAATGTTAAAATAAAAAAAAAAATTAAAAAAAAAATCAAAATCTCCTCTGTCCAAAGCCTCTCAGACTTCATCGTCCAGCTCTGAGGCAACAGCCCTGGCCAATATTTTCATCTTCTTTTTCAGCTTTTGTCCCACAGTCACACGTGAGTCTTGCATGGCCACGGCGTCTTACCTGCCCCAATACTCAGTTTTAGATTATAATCATGTTCTAAAGTGATGTCAGACATAAACACCTCTACTTATAGAAATCTAGATTTTAATGAGAAAAAGTATTTCCAAGTCTCCTAAAAGAATGAGTCAAAGTGACTTGATTATTTTGACTGGGTCCTTTTATGTTTTTCTAAAAATCTTTAGCTGAAATGAAACTTAACCTTTTTTTTTCTTTACACTTTTGACCTATGTATTGCACAATATGCAAATTTTAGCTCAATTTGAAAAATCTATTATTTGATATATTAATGTACAATATTTCTAGAACATTTCAGCTGATTTAACAGTTTGCCTTTCTCACAAAATAGAATTAAATTTTAGACCACATTTCTTATTTTCTTTACCCAAAGTAAATAAGTATATCCAAGAAAACCAAGAAATTAGTGACTGAACCTTTCATTTTGAATGCAAGTTACCAGTATTTGGAAAGGGCAGCAGAGCCCTTTGCTCCTCAGCCCTTGTAGGTGTGGAAGCCTACCCCTAAACAGGCTGCTGAGAAGCTAACACACAGAAAAACTTAGCATTCTCTCATCGCTTCCAACTGGTTTTATAATGTAATTAATGTCTCAGTATAAAAGAAGCACAATAAGTACTAATTGAATATGGTGTATGAGTGGTATAATTGGAAATTTGAGTAGTTGGTGCAGAGGTCTTTATGTCATCAAAGCCTAAAACAACTACTGTCTACTATCTTGCAAAAATTATTTGCTGGCATTTGTCTTAGAATATAAAATTTCTTATAAAGGAAACATAAAACACTACCAATATTTCTTTCTTTTTTCTTTTCTTTTCTTTTTTTTTTTTTTTTGTAGACATATGTAATTCATATAGTAGTTTGCTCCTTTGGAAACCACAGGAAGTGGTTTTTTTTTTTTTTTTTTTTTGTAGAACACTTGAGCTTGCCAGGGAAGTACTTATTCTACTGAGCCATCTCCCCAACCTCAGTATTTTTAAAGTCAAAGTAAATTTTCTTCTCATCATTAAATTTCTCTGTATTCTCTTAAGTCATCTGGATATATGCAAACCTTGTTAATTTCTTTTTAAATCACCAGAAGATCTTCTAAACTTTGTTAAATTTATTTATTTCAACTTGACATTCATGGTGTTTAAAATTATTACCATTTACATAACATTGTGACTCCCAATTCTGTAATTAAATGTACTACCCTACCTACTCTCACAATAAAGTTATCTTATTGACGAGATCACATACATTCTATTTTCAACTACAGAAAGCTAAGAAATTGTTAGAAACAAGTATTTTAGCTGAAAAACAAAAAGAAAATATATACTGTGTTTTTCAGTTTGTTGGTCTAAATGAAAGATAGAAGCAGTGAGGTTCCTTTTCAAAATAGATGTTTCCTGATGTCACCTAGTAAACACACAGAACTTATTAGCTTTTTTTCCTTTGTAGTTACTAAAATTCTTTTATTTTTATTCATTTTAATGTGAAAAAAAATGAAATAGCAGTGAAACAGTTTCAAAACAGGTTAGTAGGACAGTTATAATAATTAATACATTGCATATTGTTGTCTTCATATTAGCTATTCATAGGACAGATTTAGGCATGATTTCGTCTCTAAACAATATTAGTACAAATCTTTCTTCTCAATGAACTAAGAGAAAGTAACTGTATATCTATCTTAACTATCTTGTATATACATACGTATATATATATTTTTTTTTCACAAAAATAGTCCTTTATTTATATCCCCCTTTTTTTGTTTTGTTTTGTCAGAAATGGGTGTTCCACTGCAGTTAGAGAAGCTGAATGATCAAACAAAATAAAGAAGGCCATTACCTACTTGTTAGAGGAAAAATACAAGAGGAAGAGGTAACAGTCATAAATATGCATGCACCAAACATGGGAGCACCCAACTACATTTAATGGACATGAAAAATCTAATATCCAAAACCACAATCTTAACAGGAGACTTTAACACCCTCTTATCCCAAAAAAGATAGGTCAACCAGACAAAAAATTTGCAAAGAAGTAGCAGAACTTGGAATAAATGGACTCAGTGGACATATACAGAGTGTACCACCCAAGCACATGTGAGTACACATTCTTTTCACCTGCACATGGGACATTTTCTAAAATAGACCACATAGTAATCCATAGGTCATGCTAAAGTATGTTTTTTTCTATTAAGATCTGTATGAAGGCAGACAAGACAGCTCAGCAGTCTAAAGTGCCTTCTTAGACAAGCATGCAGGGACCCCAGGCCTATCCTACCCCCACCCAGGGTGGACTGAGCCAATCATAAAGAAAAAGATCTGTATGATCCTTCCTCTCACCCTTGTGGTAAAGAAAAATTCACTGTAAATGTTAAATGAATGTAGCATGAACCTAACAATTTAGCATTTCTGACCCACCCATAAAATTGATATAAAGATCTTTTACAAATATTTTCTCCTAAAAATAAAACAAAACAAAGTAAATATTTTATCTTGTATGTACATATCCTGGTACAAATGTATGCTAGGTAGAGGGCATATGAATGATGATAGATAAAAATATTCACAGACCCAGTTCTTTGAATTTTATGAATTTTATTATTTGTATTATTAAAAAGAAAACAGGAATAGATTTAGGGAATAATATGGATTGCTTTCTTGAGGTTTCTCTTGCTTTCTGGAGGTTTCTTCATGGAGGAAATATTCAAAGAAAGATTAAAAAGTAGAAAGTCATAAAAAGTAAAATATAAGAGCAAGATAGATAATGAAAAGTAGGGAGACAGGCCTCTTGCAAGTAGGAAAGCAACCAAGAGAGAAGAGGGGAGGAAGAGGAAGGAAAGGGGAACACAGAAGAATTAAAAGTCTTATGAACTTGTGGCAATTCCCCATGAGGAATCTGATCACCGTGCTGTAAACACGTACTAATAAAAAGTAAAAATTGGTAAAGATTTTTTCAAGGGAAAAGATCAATTCATTGCAGTTGAATATCATCGGGGATGAGGAAAAAAAAAAAACAGTTCAGAATAGATAGTGCTGGATAGAATTGGAGCTGTAGAATTGAGTGTCTGTTTTATATCAAGTAGAATAATGAAACATTGGCAGTTTTATAAGCTTGAAAGATAAATAACACAATTTATATTTAAAGGTTGTTCAGCCTCTGTGTTGGGATTAATAAGTTACAGAAGTGAAGAGACACTTACTGAAGGAAACTAGAATACATTACTTTGAAATATGCCTAAGTGACATAAAATTGTTCTTGCTTTGAAGGAGGTATAGATGCCATAAATGGAGGAAAGTCTCTTTCTACCCCACCCTTTATAGCACAAAAAAGGATATAAATTCTCCTTTATTGGAGTGGACACTAGAATTTAATGAGCCCAGCGAGGGAACTACAGGTATCTACAAACAAAATCTTACCACATTACTTTCTTTTCACATATTTAGGGCTATTTTCCACCATTGGAAGCCTAAAACACTCTCCTTTTCTCTAAACAAAATTTTGTGTTCTGTGTTAAAGATATATGAGCCAAAACTCGAAGACGTTGCTTTGAATTATATTTCATAGAGGTTTCATAGAGAAATGATACGTCATATATGCAAAGCTTACGTTATTATTTTTCTCTTATTAATTTGTATTTTTGGTCCCCCAAGTCTGTCCCAACTGACAAGTCATTGGAGCTGAAGATAAACTAGGTTTTCCTCCCTGTGAGCTGTTAAGGTTGTCACAGTGGTGTTAAAGTCTGACAGCGTGTTTAACTAAATTGGTAGAGAAGTTGTGAGAAACTAACAGTCATAATGGTGAGATAATGTGATGTGCTGATGAGAATACTTGAAGCAGTAATTATAATGTTGCATCTGAAATCAAGGTTAGACAAAGAATAAAATCATGTGGGGAGATCCCTGAATCATCTTGAAAATATTGAAAGGGTAATGTGCATTAAGCACATTTTCCATTGTTGTGCAACATATCCGACAACCACAATTTAAATGAAGAGAGGTTCATCTGGCTAAGGGCTTTGAGGGTTTTAGTCCACGAAGAGTCGGCTTCACAGCAAGCACATCACATCAGACATGTGTACTGCAGCAGGGGTGCGTAATTCATGGCGGTCAGTATGTAAGGCAAAGAAACACTGCCACAGAAGAAGGTGGAGACCATACACAGAATCCAAGGTCGTGCCCTCATGATCCACAGAGACACACCCAGCAGTACGCTTTACTAATCCCCTGTGTGTTTTTGAATTCAGTCAAATCAATAGATCAAAATTAACCATCAAAAAAGACCTGCAATTTCCAACAAAATTAAATACTTTGGGCAGTTCAACAATTGGCTCTTGAGCAAGGGATATAAAGCCAGGAGTCTGTGGCTGTGAAGGACATGCTCAAACATCTCAAAATTGGCTCAAAATCTGCATGGTGCCAGGAAAATGGACTTGCTAAAGTGAAGGAAAGGAAACAATAACCAAAGGTGAGATTGAGAGAACAAATTGTCAGATTACTAATTTCTGTGAGGTAAATTAAAGAATTTGGAGGCAGAACTGGTAGCACAGCCCCACAGTCCCTAATCCCAGCACTCAGGAGGCTGAGGAGGCAGGATTATTGTGAGTTTCAAGTCAGTCTGCGGTACATAAGGAGGTAATGGCCAGCCTGAAATACACAGAAGACCTTGTGTGAATGAAGAAACAAACTAGAAAGCGCTCTGTTCAGTGAATTCGGTGAGGTTACCAGAAAAGTAAAAAGTGTATTTTTAGAGGGCGTTTTAGTTGGATCATTCAACTTTAAAGGCAACCTAGAAGTTAAGGTTGTAAACAAAAATACAGTTGAAATATTCACTGAAGTGCTACTGAACAGAGTGATCCACTCACAGTTAACACAGAGATAATTGTACTGGATTTGAGCTCATGAAAATTGAAACATAATTATGTTCACCTTAACATAGTAACATCTTCTGGAACCCTTAAAACAAAAATGCTAGAAATAAACAAATTAATCATTATAAAATTTGGAACCTGAAATCCCTACCAAGAATGCATTTCAATATGATAGTTTTCTTTATTAACAGTTGAACCACAATCTATAATTCTTTTTAAATAAAATTTAGTACACAATATGTTTTTAAAAAAATTTTCTAGGGGTTGGGGAGATAGCTCAGTAGAATAAGTGCTTGCCTGGCAAGTGCAAGGGCCTGAATTCAATCCCTGGCTCTGTTAAATAAATAAATAAATAAATAAAATATAAATTTGTCTATGTCTTATAAGTCAAAAGAAAATGTTTTCCTTAACAAAATATTTAAGTTATTGGGCCAGCAGGATAGCTCAGTGCACTAAACTGCTTTGGCAAGTGCAGACACCAGGGTTTGATCCCTGGTCCTGCACGCTCAGCTGGCGACCAAGTCCAGGTGCGATGGTGTAAGCCTGTAATACCAGTGCAAGGGGAGGCTGAAAACAGGGGGATCACTATGAGTCCAAGCTGCATATCACTATGAGTCCAATCTGCATAGTGAGACCCTGTACCAAAAATATAAAATGAAAAAAAAATTTAAATTATTGAGCCAAATCAAAGATTGTTTTACCTTAAAACCACAGGCAGGCTTATAAGTTTGGAAATATTATCATATATTAAGAGTGCTTAAAATTAGATCAACATCAACTATTTCTAGCAACCATACAAGAGAAACCATTGATCTGAGAGCATTATTGTTCAAATTAATAACTTATCACTTGCAAGTCAGCTGTGCAGCATACTCACATATATCTACTGTAATACTTCTTGATTGCTAAAATATGAAGTGAGGAATGGCTAGACCTCTTCTCTGTTTAGTAAATAGATCACAAAAAAATAGTATGAATCAGGATGAAGAGATAGCTCAGCAGTCTAAGCACCTGACAGGCAAGTGCAGGGACCTGAGTTCGGTCTCCAGTACTTGATGGCATGCTGGCCCTAGATCATGGCTGTTCTGGCCCCCAAATGGGGCGTAGTGCTGCATGCCTATAATCCCAGTGCCAAAGAGGCTGAGAAAGAGGATCACTGCAAGTTGTGCTGCATATCGGGACCATGTAGCAAATACTTAAATAAATTAAATTTTAAAAAAATAGTATGAACATAATTAGGTAAAGTTCAGAAAGATGGAACAATGCCAGAGGAATTAGAAGCTTATGCTCTGAATCAGGTAAAATTAAATTTACTGTTTATCTTTCTTATTTTTAAGGTCTGTAATTCTGAAAAAATCAGCTATTCCAAGTCTCCAGTTTTTTATAAAATATTCTCAAAGTTATGGTTTTGAAAATCAAATATGTCTTACATATAAAGCACTTATGCAGTGACTTGCATGTGTTAAAACTCACTAAATTATGCAAACATAATGGTATATACATTTATATGCTTAATTATATTCATACTTGTAAATGACTAGACAGGATTTGGTCCAAATTTATATGACAATTACTATTATTCTAAATAGTTTATTACATTAAAAAGGCATATCTAAGACTTAAATATAGAGAACTTCTTAAATAGCACATGTATATATGCAGGAAAATTATCATCTACTTTAGATTCTATCCTATGGTTTTCAGAAATTCAGTTAAATTGTTAATCAATAAATTTTCTAGGTAAATATAGTGTGAAGTTTACACTTAGTTGTGTCTATTTTGTTACATGCCATTCACTTATATTTCTACATGCCTCAGTCATTACAATATATAGAATGCCTTCTAAAACACACCAAATTACTCTCAGGATAGCTGTAAAATATGCTCTAATATAACCTTAATCAGACTGTCTCAATTACCATAGTAACTCACAGTGCAGCTGTTAGATAAAAGGGATTTTATTTAATTGCCTTAAAGTTTAGTGACTTTGGGAACTATGAATATCTAGGTCACTGATAATGTTCTTGAAATTATTTCTGTAAATTTGCTACTCACAGATTCACTATTTCTATTGCTTGTAGTTGAGTTCTCCAGATCCAATTTAAATAAAAAGCTGTTTTCATCAATGAAAACTTTCATGAAGAAATAACTATTAATACAGATTCATAGGTGAGTTTAATGTCATTATGAAGTTCTAATATTTTTAGAGAATGGACTAAATAGATTTTAAAAGTAAGCAGGTTAACAAATCCCTCTAATAATGATGTTTTATATAATGAAATTAGACAAATTTAGTATCATCATTTTCATAAAATAAATTATTCAGACCCATGATTTATTTCTAGAATAATTTCCAAATGATAATTTCCATATGCTATTTTACTTTCAGTGACTATGTTAGAGGTTGTCAATTCTGAAATTGAGAATATAACAATCTAATCTAAAATCAGCAAAGTATTAATTAAAATAACATACCAAGTTAAATTTGGGAACACTAAACATTTTTTTCTATAATATTTTATTATTTTTCCAATCAGATTATGATCAGAG
>NW_004524596.1:18736552-18742819 GCF_000260255.1 Octodon degus
TTTTCCTCTCTATCTCTTTGACTCTGCTTCACGCGATCTATTTCTTTCCTGAATTGCTCATTCAAGGAATCCATCATTTTTCTAATCTCTATTATTTTTTTTTTCAATGTCTTCTTCAGGAGCAGTTATAAATTCTTTTACTGCTGTGTTTTTTTTCAGCTTGGGTTTCCTCCCTATGTTTCTGTAGTTGCATCTTTACTTCAGATGCTATGAGTTCTGATAATTCCTTTTTTATTTCAGAAAAGTGTTGCACTCTGATTTCCTCTATATCTTTCTGCTGTTGCTTATTTACTATTGACGCTATTAATTCATGCATTTGAGGAGAGCTTGTGTCCTCTGTACTTGTTCTGGTTGGGCATTGGGTTTCCTCCATGTTTCTTCATTTGATACTTTAGTGCAGATGTTATTATTTCAGAGATTTCTTTTTTTATTCCCAGTCTGAGTTCCTCTATACCTTTCTGCAGCTGTTTATTTCAGAAGCTGTTGATTCATTGTTTTCAGCTGTGTGATTCCCAATTTGTTTTGTGTTAGTGTCCTCTGCACTTTTTACAGGTGGTGTTGGGTTCTGAGCTTGCATTTTGTTCCTTCTCGTCATTTTGTGTAGCACTGTCTTCTGACCTTTCTAGTAGATCTTCGTTGTAGTTATAACCTTAGCACATACTAAAGTTCAGTTGTAGATCTACAAAGTTTGCATTTATCCAGCTGTGCCTGGCTTGGATCAGGCTGCTGTGCTCAGCTCCTTCCTGTTGCTGCCCTTGAGGGTGAACCTGTTTTGTCTCTGTGGCAAGATGTTCTGCTCCTGGACTGGCTGGGTGGTCCTATCCTCTACCCTATCTGTAGTTATTGTAGCTGAAGGGTTACACCCCAGGCCTGTATGTCAGGCCTGAGCTGAGCCTGGAGGGGACAAGGTGCAGTAGGGGGGAGAGGCAGCTCTTCCACACACTCACAGGGTCAGGGCTAGGACTGGGTCTGGGTGTTCCTGGAATGTGGAAGAAATTCCTACTTGGCGGGCGGAGTGGGGGAGGTGTTTCGGAGTGTTGCGGGGCATCCCAAGGGGGTGGAAGATGGTCTCACCCATGCTGCACCTGGGCTGGGACCCGGAGTTGGTCCCGCCAGCTCAGGGCAGCCTGAAGCTCTCCCACACACTCACTGGACCTGGGTTAGGACTGGGTCTGGGGGTTCCTGGAATGCGGCAGAAATTCCTACTTGGCGGGCGGGGTGGGGGATGTGCTGCGGAGTGGTGGGGGGCATCCCAAAAGGGTGGGAGATGGTCTCACCAGTGCTGCGCCTGGGCTGGGACCCGGACTTGGTCCCGCCGGTGCAAGGTAGCCGGAAGCTCTCCCACACACTCACCAGACCTGGATAGGACTCTCTTTCCTCTTTTTGATGAGGTTAGCTAGGGCTTATCAATTCTATTTAATCTTTCAATGCAATACCTTTTAGATTCATTAAGTCTTTGTATTGTTTTGTTTGTCTCAATTGCATTAATTTCTGCTCTAATCTTTACAATTTTCTCCCATGTTTGGGCTTTAATTTTTGTTTTCTCTCCATGTGCCTCACCTTAAGCAAACTCTATACCACTGATCACTTTCCTCTTTGGTCCCATAATCTCCTTTATCAGAAAATTTGGGACACAGCTGAGTTACATGATGTTACAGTACAGGTTCTCTTATGTCCTGGGTCCTCACTGAACTTGAGAAGCTGCTGCCAAAATGTTGAATGTCCTTGCAGCCCTTCTTTTTCTCTAATTTTTGGTCTTCAAACTTAAGTTGTTAACCATCCAGAAGAGAAGCTTGTTATTATTACCCTACAATGTAGGCAGTTGAGCTTAACCTCACTATCTGTTTCAATATCAAACATCTTAGACATAACATCGAATAGGTATTTTCCATCAAGTATTGATATGTTAAACTTTAAGTCCTTACAGAATATGAAGAATAAAAAAATAAAATCATTAAAATAATATTTAAAAATAGTAATAAACAATTTTATATTTTTACATAGAAATTTAGAAATCTAACCATATACAGAAATATAGTAGGACAGTCCTATGACTCTTTTTTTCTCTTGCTTTCATTTATTATCTTTTTTTTGGTTCCTTTCTATTGTTGTTCTTGAGTTGTGGTAGTTTTCGTCCCTTTCTAGCATATCGGTTTGTCTTCTCTGTAGGAGTGGTTTGGTGATTGTGAAATTCTTCAGTTGTTCTTTGTTATGGAAGTATCTCATTTCTGCATTAATTTTGATGCATGGTTTTGCAGTGTATATCAATCTGGGTTGGAAGATCTTTTCTTTCTTTCTTTTATTTTTTCTTTCCTTTCTTTTTTTTATTTTAAGGAAGGGTCTACAGGTTGTTCAGGGCCTTACTTCTGGAAGAAACTCAGTGATTCTCCTCTTTACTGCCACCCAAGAACTGAGATGACAGATGCACACCGTGCCCATTCTCAATCACCAGCTCAGCACACCCCAGGGACTGGGCCATGGCACAGGATGGCAGGCCCAGGGATCAAACCCTTGGACCCTGCGCCTGCTTACCCTTGCGCTTGGCAGGGTAGTGCTTATTCCACTGATCCATCTCTCTGGCCCCTGGAAGAGCTTTATTTCAAAGCCTGATCTATTTCACTCCAAGCTTTTGTTGACTTAATATTTTCTGTTGAGAAATCTGTAATGATTCTGATGGGCTTTCCATTACAGGTGATCTGTTTATTTTTCTTTTTTAAAACAGATTTTAATATTCTTTTCTTTTTTTGAATTTCTTGGCTCTTGATTATTATGTATCTTGATTTTTATGTGTATATTTATTTTGGTTATGGCTATTTGGAGTTTCTTTTTTTTTCCTGAAACATTTTATTTTAAAGTATCACATCATTTCATGATCAATGAACAAAGCCATTTTTACATCATATACTGATTTTTATAGACTACAGACTGGCAAACAAGAAATAGGCTAACCTAAAGAAAGAGCTCTGGTTTTAGAAATAGCTAGTACAGACCTAATACAAAAAGCCTTCTTTTCTAACTTAAGTGATTTAGATGACTTTTCCTGACTAGAATTCTTTAATAATATTTAAAAGATACCCTTTATTACTTGCCTATTTCAGTGAAAATATGCACATTTTGTCATGGAATTGGGATAGCAAGTAACCTTAAAGAGGCATCCTTTTAAATAGAGCTAAGATTTTATTTATTAAAAAGTATTTTGCCATTTAATACTTAAGATTTGTTTTCCATAGGTTTCTGCTCAAAGAAATTTTAGTGGATTTCCCCTTTTGTAAGACACATTGTAATTATAAATGCATTGTGTATTGATACTGGACCTTTTTGTTTCAGTTTAGTCATAAATTGTTTGAACAAATTAAACCAAGCAGAGATAATATCTCCTGTACCTTTATTCCATGAAAATGTATAAATGTCAAATGAAAGGATTTTATGTTAATCCGTATTCCATTGTTGTGAAAAACATCTGGGAAACAATTTAAAAAAGATAGGTTTCCATTTGGCTCATGCTTTTGGAGGTCCTTATCACTAGGCCTTATCACTGTGGGCCTGCAGCAAATGAGAGCATGAACGTGCTGGGGAGAGCATGGGAGAGGAAAACTGCTCACCTCACAGGGGCAGGGAAACAGAGAGAAATGCCTCTTTTTCAGCAAAGCTCCTACCCTCAAACATTCCAATATGAAATCATCGATAGGTCAATATAGGTTAATATGTTGATAAAGCCTCTGTTATTCAATGCATTTTGAAAGGCTTCATGGCCACCTACCTCTGCTATGGGTACCAAGATTTCAACACATGAGCTTTTTAGGGAGATTGTGGCTATTTGGAGTTTTATGTATTACTTATCTCTCTTCAGATTCTTTCCCTATGCTTGGGAAATTTTCTGCTAGTACCTCTGCAAATAGTCTTTTTTATGTCACTTGTGTTGACTTCTGCTGTTTTCTTGACACCTATCAATTCTATATTGCTTTTTTTTGCAGTATCTTGCAGTGGTTGAATTGTTATTTCCTGATTCCTTGTTGTTGTTTTTCATATTTAGTACAAGGTCTACAGGGTCTCACTACATAGATTGGACTCATAGTGATCCTCTTATTTTCAGCCTCCCAAGCACTGGGATTACAGTCAGCACCACCATGCCCAGTCTCAATCACCATCTCAGCACACCCCCTCTCTCCAGTGGGTGGAGGATGCTGCTCAGCACACTGGGGATTGAATCCTGGTCCCTGCACTCTGCCTAAGCAGGTACTTTCATTGGCTGAGTAATCTGGTTGGCCCTTTTCTTGTTATTTTTAAGCAGTCTTTCCCTTCACAATCTAACGATTCTCCACACTGATTTCCACAGTGGTTGTACCAGAAAAGGTTCATTTTCTCCCATAATCTCTCCATCATTTGTTATGAGTTGATTTTTATGATAATAATTCTTTCTTGGGAGAGATATAATCTCATTGTTGTTTTAATTTGCATTTAGAAATGAATACAGCTGGACATATTATTACAAGTAAAAAGAAAAATTAAGGATAAAATGTTATTTAATGGAAGTAGCTAGCATTTTGTATTAAATATGTACAAATAAAGATTCAAGATACTGGATTTAGTTATTTATGGTCTATTATTATAGAAAAAACCACGATAATCCTTTTCCAGTGGAGTTCCAGTTCAACTGTAATTCCTTCCTATGAATCTCATAATTGGATTTTTATCTTGATATGGTCCATTCAAACAATCCTGTGAAATTAGTTCTCTTTGATTCATTGTAATAATTCACAAAAATACAGCATAGAATCATATAGCAGTTGTGCTTCTCAAACTATTTAATGTTACAATGCACAAACATGGCAATGTTTATATGTCGTGTTTGAAGTAGCAGAAAATGATATTGTCTTAGTTACTTTTTTCTTATTGTTGTGAGAAAACACCCAATACCCAAATTTAAAAGATAAAGAGTTTATTTAGCTCAGTCTGTGGAGGATTCATTCTATAATTGGCTGGCTCCAAGGCAAGGTGGCACATGGTAGAGGGGCAGCTGTTCATGGTGGTGGAAGACAACAAAAGCAACCAAGAGAACAAAGGGAGGTAAGACTGTTTCTGGCCATTATATTGTATGCAAGCTACCAGCTCCAAGGCAGGTGTAGCACTCACACCCATAACCCCAGAACTGGGCAGTGAATCGATCACAAATTCCATATGCAGCTATTTCAGAAACTATTCTTTGCCTGGCTGCATGAAGCTTTGTGGGGAACACCTAGTCGCAAACTGTAACAGGCATGAAGGATTCAGGGAGGTGATCAGATGTACTTAGAAGCCCAGGCTTCAAACTGGCCAACTGATGTGGCTTTTTTCATGGGCCAACTCATGAACACTTTATATATTCAGAAAAAAGGTTGAAACACTTCTCTTTTTTGCAGCCACCATATGTAAGTGCTACAAGAAGAACGTGTGGCCAACTGAATTTCTACCTAAAGCTCAAACATTAGTATTTTAGAATTCAGTGTAATGACAGTGTTAATGAATGAAAGAGAGATTATCACCTACTCAGCTGTCACACTGACCTATAAATTCAAAGTCCGTATGTTACTAAGAAGTACCTGATAGTTTAGGCCCATGTATTTTAGAAGAATTTAGCTAATGTTCACTGTGTGTTTTTGCATTTGAGTATGCTTTGCCTAGTCTCAATAGGATAAATATTCTTAAGAATTTTCCTGCAAGTCAGTCTTGAAAAGATATTTAGAAATGGTCTACAAGGGCCATCCAAATAGCTCAGTGGATTAAAGTGCCTGCAAGCAGGCTCAGGGGCCAGTATTGGATCCCTGGCCTGTTGTGCCAGCCCTGCCCCGGGGGTGTGCTGAGGTGGCTATTGAAACTGGGCATGGTGACATGCACCTGTAATCCCAGCACTTGTGAGGCTGTAAACAGGAGAATCCCTATGAGTCTGATCTAGTAATGAGGCCCTGAATACCATGTAGACTCTTTCCTAAAATACAGGGAAAAAATGGTCTCAAAGAATAAAAGATAAGCCACTTTCTCAATATTGAGACCCCCACCATACCCTAATTTGAATGACTGACAATAAAGAATTTCCAAGGGGCTGGGGAGATGGCTCAGTAGAATAAGCGCTTCCTTGGCAAGCGCAAGGGCCTGAGTTCAATCTCCAGTTCTGCAAAACAAAACAAATCAAAATTAATAATAATAATAATAAAGAATCTCTAATACTACTACTGAGCCATTGTGGACAGAATTAAAGATACATCACTAATTACCAATATCTCCTAGCAG
>NW_004524596.1:18742919-18747978 GCF_000260255.1 Octodon degus
TTCCCCTTTTCACAACAAAACTGGCCATTTTTTACACTTTTGTGTAGTAAGGCATAACTTTATGTTGCTTAGCAAATGATAGCTAACCTTAAACAGACAGAGTGTTCATCTCAGGAGTGAGGTAGCTTGTTTACTCTAGGAACTGGGCCAAGTCAAACCTACATATATTTAATCAATTTTCTAGCTTCAAGGCTCCCAACATATCCAACATTTTCACTTTGTTTTTTCAGGGATGGATATTCCACTGCAGTTAGAGAAGCTGTATTTGGAGAAGTCTTTAAAGGACCTTTTCATACTTAAAACCAGTCTAAAGACTCTAGGTACTTGAAATCAGCAAAATAACAAAATATAGTTCAATACTCCATAATAGTAGTGAGTTATCAGCACAAATGAGAAATTTCTAAACTTGTTGACTTGAACCTTTTACAGCTCAGCATATTAATATAACTTTATTTTTTAATACCTCTTGGGTACACTTTTCTGCTGGATGGTTAAGACCAAGTCATAGGAAGACCTATATAAGTAAAAAAAAATGTAACTTTTGTATCAGATAAGGTCAGGTAAATCTCCTCAAGATTTATGCTGTAACCATGTATAGCACCTTGTAGATCCTTTGTCAGTGTCAGCCACCTGGATGACTCATGGCCATTGCTTCACCAATTTGCTTTCTGTGAAAGCCTGAGAGAATGTTTTCTCTTCATGTGACTCTCCTTAGGCACACTTTACATTGTCAGTCACTTTCCTCTATGACCCCACAATCTCCTTGATCATAAAATTTGGGACACCACTGAGTTACAGGATGTTACAATACAGGTTCCCTTATGTCCTCAGTCCTCACTGACCTTGGAAGGCGAGGGCCAAAATGTTGGCTATCCTTGTAGTCTCTTTATTTCTCTAATTTTTGATCTGAAAACTATTTGTTAAACATCCAGAAGAGAACCTTAATGATATATCAGCCAATAACAGAGGCAGTTGAGGTTAACATCACTATCTGTCTGAATATCAAACACCTTATATATAACATGGAACAGCTATTTTCCAGCAACCATGGATATTCCAAAATTTAAATCCCTATAGAATGTGAATAAAAGAATTTCACATTTTTACACAGAAATTTAGAAATCAAATCATATACAACATTGAGTGGAACAACCCTATGATGTTTTATTTTCTTCTCTCTTGTTTTCTTTTACAGCCTTTAAAAAAATTACTTTAAAGAGAGTATAGCAATAACTGGTACAACATTAGAAGCAGTATGCATTTAGCAGACCAAAATGACAAGTATTTCAAGGATGATTTTAGTATTACACATTGCGATCCTCAGTGTAGATGCTTAGTTCACAAAATATCAGCATATAGATTTAGTCGGGGTGAGAACTCTACCCACAAACCACTATTTTCAAAAACCTTATGCAGATTGTTAGGACCATTGCCTTAATCATCTTGTTTATATAAATGTATGGTCTTGCCCCTGCCATATTTCCTAACTTTTCTCCTTTCTCTCTCTTCATTGTTTAAAACTTAAGTTCTTGCATTCCACTTAACTGTGTTATACCTTTCAATTTTTATTTCATCATTTGAGTTCTTACCCTAAGGTTCAATACGATACTTACACATATGGATACGGTTTATTTCACTTATGGGTGTATCTTCACTTATATATGAAGGCTTTGAGTTTATTTTTCTTTATAACTTAGTAATACTCCATTGTATAAAAATACCACATCTTTTTCATCCATTCCTCAGATGATGGACATTTTGGTAGTTTCCAAGATTTGGCTATCAGAAATTGTGTTGCTATAAACACAGACACACATATATCACTATGATATGATATTTTCAGTTATTTTGGGAAGATTTCCAGAAGGGAGACAGCTAAATTGAATGAGTTTTCCAGTTTAGTTCTTTGTGGGGTCTCCACAATGATATCCATAATGGTTGCACCAATCTACATTCCCACAAACAGTGGAGAAGGGTTCCTTTCTCCGTACAGCCTCTCCAAAATTTGTTGTTGGTTGATTTCTCTATGGTAGCCATTCTTTATGGGGTGAGATGGTATCTCAGTATGGTTTTAATTTGCATTTCATGAATGGCTAGCGAGGTGGAGCATTTTTTTATGTCTTTATTTTCTTCTTGTATTAATTCCTCTGCGAAGTGTGTGTTCATCTTAGATGACTTTGTTTGGATTGGGACTTTAAATTTGGGGGCCCTAATGTTTTTCACTTTTTATAAATTCTACCTATAAGCCTTTTGTCTGAGTGCTTATTAGTTAGGTATTTTTCAAAATAAGTAGGTTGTCTTTTCAGTCTGTTTGCAATTTCTTTTAACATGCAAAAACTTCTCAGTAAGAGGAGGTCCTGGTCTGGGGAGATGGCTCAATGGAATAAGTGCTTCCCTGGCAAGGGCAAGGGCCTGAGTTGAATCCTCAATTTAAAAAAAAAGAGAGAGAGAGGAGGTTCTAGAAGTAAATACTTTCAAATATTACCCATGCCATTTGAATTTTGTTCATGAACTGCTTACCTATCCCTGTGTCTTCAAGATTTCTACCTACTTTCTCTTCCAGGAGATTTAGCATTTCTGTTTTGTTTATTTACTTACTTATTTATTTATTTTTTGTGTTTTAGGGAAAGATCTACAGGGTGTTCAGAGTCTTACTGCTGGATTGGAGTTGTAGTGATCTGTCTGTTTACAGCCTCCCAAGAGCTGGGATTACAGGTGTGCACCACCATGTTCAGTTTTAATTGCCTTCTCAGCATGTCCCAGGGGCAGGGCTGGCATGGCAGGCCTGGGGATCGAACTCCAGATGCCTGTACCTCTTTGCAAACACTTTAGTCCACTGAGCTATTTGGCCAGTCCTGTTTCTGTTCTTAATATTTAGCTTTTTAATTAATTATGACTTTAGTTCAGTGCATGGTGATAGACCTGGTTTAAGTTTTAATTTTTGAAATGTAGGGAGCAAGTTTTTCCAACACCACTTGTTAAAGAGGCTTTTTTTCTTTCAGTAAGCATGTTTGGCCCCTTTGTCAAAGATAAAGTGGCTGAGTGTGTTTTTAGTTGCTTCTGCATTTTCTAATCTATTCCAATGATCCTCAGATCTATTTTTTGCTCATACCATGCTGATTTTATCACAGTACCTTTGTAATATATTTTTGACTCAGGAAATGTAAGCCCTCCTGCCCTTCCTCTGTTGCCAGGATTGCCTTTGTTATTCCAGGTCTTTTCTGGTTCCAAATAAATTATAGGAGTGATTTCCCTAAATCTCTGAGGTATTTTGGTGGTATTTTGATAAGGATTGAATGAAATCCTCATAACAATTTTGGGAGGATGGCCATCTTCACAATGTTGATTCCTACTATACAGGAGCAGAGAATATAGTTCTGCCTTCTGAAATACTCTACAATCTCTTTTTTTCGATTATTATAATTTTGTTTGAATAGATGTTTTACTTCTTTAGTTAGATTAATTCCTAAGTATTTCATTTTCCATGGTGCTATTCAAAAAGGTATTTTTTCTCTGATTTATCTCTCAGTGTGTTTGTTATCTGGAATGATAATGACTTTTGTGTATTTACTTTGTATCCAGCTATGCTATTGAATTTGTCTATTTATTGTAGAAGCTTCTTGGTAAAGTTTTTGGATCTTCCAAGTAGAAGATCATGTCATCTGCAAATAATGATAGTTTAAATTGTTTTTAACCTGTCGTTATGCCTTTTATTTCTCTCTTTTGTCTAATGGCTCTAGCTAATAATTCCAGAACCATATTGAATAAGAGTGGCGATAGAGGTCATCCTTGTTTTGAACCTGATCTGAGAGTAAAAGATTTCAGGTTTTCCACATTTAGAAGTATGTTAGCCATTGAGTTGTCATGGATAGCTTTTATCAGTTTGAGGTAGAGGCCATTTGTCCCAATTTTCTGTAGGACTTTGAACATTAATGATTGTTGATGTTTGTCAAAAGCCTTTTCTGCATCAGTTGAGATATTCATGTTTTTTGGATTTGGCTCTATTCATGTAGTGTATTGCATTTATAGATTTGCATAGGTTGAAGCATCCTTGTATCCCTGGGATGAAACCTACCTGGTTATGATGTAAAATTTTCTTGATGATTTGCCACATTCTATTTGCTAGGATTTTGTTGAGGATATTTACATCTTTGCTCATGAGGGAGACTGGCATGTAGTTCTCTATTTTTTTTTTTTTTTTGAACCAGGGATTGAACTTAGGCCCTTGCACTTGCCAGATAAGTGTTTATTCTACTGAGCTATCTCACCAGCTCCTAATTCTCTTGTTTATTGCCATTTTTCTCTGGTTTTGGTATCAGTATAATACTTGTGTCCATTAATGATTTTTGGAGAACTGTTTCCTTTTCAATTTCATTGGAAAGTTTGAGGAGTACTGGTATTATATCTTTTGCAAATTTCTTGTAAAATTCAGCTGTGAATCCATCAGGATTTAGACTTTTCTTTCTCAGTGGGGTTTTTATCGCATTTTGTATCTCAGACCTTAGGGAGATAGCTAGGTAGAAAAGTACTTGCACGGCAAGCACAGGGTCTGGAGTATAATCCCCAGTACTGTAAATAAATAAATAAATATTTCATTGGCTGTTACTGGGTTTTGAGAGTATTTATGTCTTCTTGATTCAGTTTTGGTAATTTGTACCTTTATAGGTAAAGATTCCCAAAGTGCCTATTGATGATCTTCTGAATTTCTACAGCATCCACAACAATTTCACCATTTCCATTCCTTATTGCTTGTATTTGAATTTTTTCTTTCCTCTTTTTTTGCAATAATTTTATTCATAAACAAATAGCAATGAGACAGTTTCAAATCAAATCAGTAGGACACTTTCAATAATTTACACACTGCATGCATTCTTCTTAGTGGTTAATTGCTGTACAAGATGTGGACTTGATATCCTATTTATAAACACCATTAGAACAAATAATTCTATTCATTAACAAAATGTAACTATATATCTACCCTAACCACTTTGAATACACAGAAACAAAATGGACATTCATCTGTATACCCTTTTTTTGTTAAGTTCCGTTATTTGAATAT
>NW_004524596.1:18757903-18764842 GCF_000260255.1 Octodon degus
GTAGAATAAGCGCTTCCTTGGCAAGCGCAAGGGCCTGAGTTCAATCTCCAGTTCTGCAAAACAAAACAAATCAAAATTAATAATAATAATAATAATAATAAAGAATCTCTAATACTACTACTGAGCCATTGTGGACAGAATTAAAGATACATCACTAATTACCAATATCTCCTAGCAGCACCTCTTTATCATATATGCTGGCATCAACAAGTGTTGATATACAGTGGAGATGAGGCGTGAACACTATGGTATTTTTAACAACTCATCTGTCAAGCACCAGTGATGATCTGAGTAGGGAAAAAGGAAAGAAAAACAGTCTGTTTCTTAAATTTCTGTTTTCTCTCTTTGTTCTCTGATTTTAATTTGCATTTGATTTAATTAGGGCCAATAGATAAAAGAGTTGCCAAGGGAGATTTCTCTGAGGCTAAAATAGTGTAGATGGTAGTCAAAGAGTGAGGAATGATCACAGCCCCTCTTGTGTCACTGGGTAGTGAACAACAACAAAAAAATTAAGAGCCCAAGTAGAAAGTAACATAGGTATCATTAACAGTTTAGCTTCTCCAGGAGTGAGAAATACTTATTATTTTAACAAGTTTTCTCAGCCAAGAAGTACTCAAGGGCATTATGAAAGGGAGGATAACTGATGCTTTTTAATATGTAAGAATACACTCTCCAGGAGAGCTGGCAGTTCTGCCACCTGGGCAGCCTGCAGAGAAATGAGGAAATTTCACTACCTCACAAAACCCAAACTGCAGAACAAAGAACGATTTTCATCACTCTCTGACCTACCATCTCTTTTTATTCTCTATTATGCACAGGCCTTACTTGATATCTTCTAAATACATGGATTTAAGTTGTACTTACATACTGGCATACAGAAATATATTTGCTATTAATACTATTTATAAGTGCAAAGCTCAGTTAATGGTAACAACCATCTCATGCGGCATTGTGAGTATGTGAGTATACTTAATGATAATGTACTGTTCTCTTGAAATTTTCTGAGAATAGAATTCAAAGCATACTAAACAGACAGTCAAAAATGATAATTTAGTGAGGGGTTGGGTATGTTAGCTTGATTATGCAATACTTTTACGATATGTACATATTTTGAAACATGACATTATGCATCTAAATATTTTTAATTTCTGTCAACCATACTGCAGCAAAGCTTTCGAAGAGACGAATGTGAAGAGGTCCTAATATATCCATAATTTCATGATTATCAGAGACATGAAAATTTTCAATAATATAGATCCATGCATGGAATAATATGTGGGTATTGTAATTGTATTTTCTTCCTTAAAAGTATAATTTTTCAGAAGGATTTCAATGCATAACCATTATTATTCTACTTAAGATTTAACAAATAACGTATTCTATGTGTTTAAATTCCTGAATTTATTAACCATTTAATATGTGCTTTTTACATATTATTTACCATTAATGATATAGTTAATAATTAAGGATATTTGTTTTCGGGTTTATTTGTTTGTTTTGTTTTGTTTTGTTTATTTTTTTGGTTTT
Organism: Octodon degus; assembly: GCF_000260255.1. Taxonomy (NCBI): domain Eukaryota; kingdom Metazoa; phylum Chordata; class Mammalia; order Rodentia; family Octodontidae; genus Octodon; species Octodon degus. The sequence goes on from NW_004524596.1 coordinate 18,759,431, forward strand.
TTTGTATTTTTAGGGAAGTGTCTACAGGGTGTTCAGGATTTCACTACTAGAACAGACTCATAGTGATCTGCCTGCCTACAGTCTCCCAAGAACTGGGATTATAGGTGCCCACCACCATGCCCATTCTCAATCACCTTCTTAGTGCACCCCAGGGGTGGGGCTGGCACAACTGGCGAGTGGATCAAATCCCCAGCCCCTGCGCCTGCTTGCAGGTGTTTAATCCACTAAGCTATTTGACCGACCCTTTATTTCAGTTTGTTAGCTAAAGAAATACAGCTTTCAGTATGGTATAAATACTTTATTTCCCATCATTTTAAAAGGAAAATAAGTTCCATTTACTTACAGATTACCAATTTTTTAATGTGCAACCAAAATATAGAAATACGTTTTTTGACAAGGTAAAAAGCACACCAAGGTATAAAATGTATGAAACAGCACTTCTTCATAACCAAAAAAAATAACATAGTTGTCCCTCCCAGCAGAAGTGGCCTAGATATGTCGGCCTTCAATTGCCAACAGGTGAGATGCACACCCCCTGGATGACTGTCAGGGAAGAGTTCAGGTCATTTGCAGATAATGGCTTCAATCTGCACACCTCCCTTTGCCTTGAATCCACATTTCTCTAATTGTACTCCAAATGGACTCTGTGATTTTCTTACTAGGGACTTTTGTGTTCTGAGCAAATAATAAAATCAGTTTTTTCAAGTGTAATTGAACACAGGGAAGGATAAGGATTAAATAGTTTCTATGCAATTTCTATTTTAAAATTGTGAGACAATATTTGTCCATGAGAATATAACTACTGGAAAACAACATTTTAAATTCATATATCTACTGTAATGTAGCTATCAGCCTACTCATCATGAACACACAACAATACATCTAGTTGAGACCTAGTCCTAGCCCAGGCCCGGTGAGTGTGTGGGGGAGCTTCCCGCTACCCTGTGCCGGCTGGACCTACTGGTTCCAGCCCAGGCACAGTGTGGGTGAGACAATCTTCCACCCCATTGGGATGCCCCCCACCACTCCACAGCACCTCCCCTACCAAGTAGGAATTTCTACCGCATTCCAGGAACCCCAAGACCCAATCCTAGTCCAGGCCCAGTGAGAGTGTGCGAAAGCTTCCAGCTACTCTGCGCTGGAGGGACCTACTGGTCCCAGCCCAGGCTCAGCATGGGTGACACCCTCTTTCACCATCTTGGGACAACCCACCATCACTCCATAGTACCCCCCACACACTACCCAGAGAGTAGGAATTTCTCCCGTGTTTTGGGAACCCCTAGATTCAGCCCTAGTCCAGGTCTGGTAAGTGTGTGGGAGAGCTGCCTCTCCCCCCTACTCCAACTTGATCCCTCTAGACTCAGCTCAGGCCTGGCATACAGGCTTAGGGTGAAACTCTGGAGCTGCAATCCCTGCCAAGAATGTAGGGGACAGAACCACTCAGCTGGTCCAGGAGCAGAATATCTTGCCAGAGGGGCACAACAGGTTTACCACCAAGGGCAGCAACAGGAAGGAACTGAGCACAGCAGCCAGACACAAGCCAGGCACAGCTGGATAAATGCAAACTTTGTAGATCTACACCTGAACTTCAGTAGGTGCTAAGGCTATAACTGCAACAAAGATGTACAACAAAGGTCAGAAGACAGTGCTACACAAAATGACAATGAGAAGGAGCAAAATGCAATCTCAGAACCCAAGCCCACCCATAACAAGTCCAGAGGACACTAACACAGAACAAATTGGGAATCACACAGCTGAAAGCAATGAATCAACAGCTTCTGAAATAAAGAAACAGCTGCAGAAAGGTATAGAGGACCTCAGATTGGAAATGAAAAAAGAAATCCCTGAATTAACAACATCTGTAGTAAAGAATCAAATGCAGAAAGATATGGAAGAAACCCAGTGCCCACCCAGAACAAGTGCAGAGGACACTAGCACAGCTAATATGTATGAATTTGTAGCATCAATAGTAAATAAGACACAGCAGAAAGGAATAGAGGAACTCAGGAAGGAATTCTTTTCTACTAGCTCAGCTCAAATGTACAAATTAATAGCGTTGATAGTAAAAAAAATCAACAGTAAAAAGGTACAGAACAACTCAGAGCAGAATTATTTTCTGAAACAAAAAAAGAATTCTCAGAAATCATAGCATCTGAAGTAAAGAATCAACTGCAGAAACATAGGGAGAAAACCCAATCTGCAAAAACACTGCAGTAAAAGAATGCATAACTGCTTCTAAAGAAAAGATTGATAAAAAAATAGAGAAGATTAGAAAAATGATGGATTCCTTGAATGAGCAATATGAAAGAAATAGATCGCATGAAGCAGAGTCAAAGAGATATAGATGAAATTAAAATCTCAATCACAAACTTGCAAAACCATGTAAGTGAAAGTGAAGACAAAGATCAGATCTTGAAGATGCTGGTGCAGCTAGTGAAAAGATAATAAAGGATCTCTTAAAAACAAATAGGATGTATGAAAGAATAATCCATCACCTGCAAGTTGATGCAAAGATGAACAATGTGAGACTAATAGGCATCAATGAGAAAGAAGGAGTCAGTACAAATGACATTAAAAAATATGGGCAGAAGTAATAGCAGATAACTTCCCAAATATGAGGAAACAATTTGACATTCAGGTAACCAAAGCATACAGAATGCCAAGAAACCTCAACCCAATGAAAAACACACCAAGACATATAATAGTCAAGATCCCAGAAATTCAACACAAGAATAATAATCAGAAAGCCACTAGAGAAAAGCACATCACATTCAAATGAAAATCCACTAAATTAAAGCCGAATTGTCTTCACAAACCATGAAGGCAAGAAGAGCACGGAGCAGAGTACTACAAGTCTTCTATGAAAACAAATTCCAGCCCAGACTACTATACCCTGAAAAACTCTCTTTCAAGTTTGATGGAGAAGTGAAATACTTTCATGACAAAGAACAGCTAAAGAATTTCATGATGACAAAGCCAACCCTACACAGGCTACTAAAAGATATTCTAGAGAGGGACCAAAATGATCAGAACTCCACCAATGAGGTCAGAGGCGATCAAATAAATAGGGCAAGCAATTAAGCACAGGAAAAAAAGGAGTAAATGACAACAGGTAAATAACATGTCAATCGTAAGTCAATACATCAAAATTCTAACCATCAATGTAAATGGACTCAATTCATCAATTAAGAGAAATAGAATGGCACAGTGGATTAGGAAACAAAATCCAACAATATGCTGTATACAAGAAACACATTGAACTGAGAAAGACATTCATAGGCTGAAAGTCAAAGGATGGAACATAATACTGCATGCCCCAGAACCTCAGAAAAAAGCAGGGGTAGCAATCCTATTCTCAGGTAGTCTCAACTTCAAACCAACAATGATCAATCAAATTATAGAAGGCCATTATATACTGGTTAAAGGAAAAATACAAGAGGAAGAGATATCATGAATATAAATATATATATATATATATATATATATATGCACCAAACATGGGAGCATCCAATTACATAAAGCAAATCTTAATGGACACAAAAAATCTAATATCCAATACCACAACCTTAACAGGAGACCTTAACACAGCCTTTTCCCCAAAAGATAGATCAACCAGACAAAAACTTAGCAAAGAAATAACAGAACTGAACCAGATCTTGATAGAAATGGACTTTGTGGACAAATACAGAGTGTTGCACCCATAAACATCTGATTACACATTTTTCTCAGCAGCACATGTATCATTTTCTAAAACAGACCACATACTGGTCCATAGGTCATGCTTAAGTATATGTAAGAAAACAGAAGTTATCGCATGAACACTATCCAACCACAGTGCAATGAAAATGGAAATAAATGACAAAAGAAACCAGAAAAAAACCTTAAATACATGGAAATTAAATGATGCCCTATCAGTAACCAATGGGTCACAGATGAAATTAAAGAAGAAATTCAACAATATCTACAATTCACTGAATATTCAAGCACAACTTATCTAATTTGTGGGATACAATGAAAGCAGTTCTCAGAGGGAAATTCATAACTGTGAACACACATGTTAGGAAAAAAAAACGGGAACAAATAAATACCTAATGCTGCACCTTCAACAACTAGAATAGGAAGAGCAAACCAAATCCAGAGCCCAAAGATGGAAAGAAATCATAAAGATTAGAGCAGAAATTAGTTTAACTGAGACGAAGAAAACAATTCAAAGAATTAAAAAAAAAGCAAAAGCTGGTTCTTTGAAAGATTAAATAAAATGGATAAGCCCCTAGTTGAACTCATCAAAAAGAGGAAAGAAAAAATTCAAATGCAAGCAATAAGGAATGAAAAAGGTGTAATTTCTACAGACCCAGTGGACAATCAGAAGATTATTAATAGCTACTTTGAGAATCTTTACTCTCACATAATGGAAGACACAGAAGAAATGGATAGATTCCTAGAAAGGTAGAAATTTGGAAAATTGCAACAACAAGATATAACCACTCTCAATAGCCCAATAACAGCCAATGCAATACAAGATGGAATTAAAAACCTACCCACAAAGAAAAGTCCAGGTCTGGATGGATTCACAGCTGAATTCTACAAGACATTTAAAGAAGATGTAGTCTGTAAACACCTCAAACTCTTCCATGAAATTGAAAAAGAAGCAATCTTCCCAAAATCATTCCTGGAGGCAAGTATTATACTGATACCAAAACCAGGTAAAGATGCAACTAAGAAAGAGAACTGCAAGCCGATCTCCCTCGTGAACATAGAAGCCAAAATCCTCAATAAAATACTAGCAAATAGAATACAGCAAATCATCAAGAAGATCATAAAACCATGACCAGGTAGGATGCATCCCATGTATGCAAGGATGGTTTGTATGTTCTAAAATCTATAAATGTAATACAGTATATCAATTGAGCAAAAACTAACAACCACGTGATCATCTCCATTGATGCAGAAAAGGATTTTGACAAAGTCCAACACTCATTCATGTTCAAAGTCCTACAGAACATTGGAATAGTTGGTCTCTACTTCAATCTGGTAAAAGCCATTTATGAAAAACCAATGGCTAACATAATCCTAAATAGGGAAAAACTGCAGTTTTTACTCTTATATCTGGTACAAGTCAAGGATGTCCTCTATCACCACTCCTATTCAATATAGTGCTGTAATCATTAGCTAGAGCCATTAAACAAGAGAAAGAAATAAAAGGAATACAAGTAGGTAAAGAAAAAGTTAAATTATATTTCTTTGCAGATGACAGGATACTTTACTTGGAAGACCCAAAAAAACTCCACTAAGAAGCTACTAGAATTAATACAAAAATTCACTAATATAGCAGGTAATGAAGTCAATACCCAAAAGTCAATAGCATTCATCTACACAGACAACAAACACACTGAGAGGGAAATTATAGAAACA
>NW_004524596.1:18766182-18769728 GCF_000260255.1 Octodon degus
TATATGTGTGCCTATGTTTATAGCAGCACAATTTGTGATAGCCAAATCTTGGAAACAACCAAGATGCCCATCACCTGAGGAATGGTTGAAAAAGATGTCGTATTTTTACAAAATGGAGTATTACTCAGCTATAAAGAATGATAAACTCAAAGCCTTTATATTGAAGTGGATGCCACTTGAACATATACTCATAAGTGAAATAAACCAGACACACATGTGAAAATATCGTATCGTTTCCCTGGTATAAGAACTCAAAAGAAGAAATACAAATAGAAAAATATAATACAAGTAAAAGGAAAGCAGGATCTCCAGGACTAACTAATCAAGAGAGTGAAAGGAGAAGAGCTAGGATACATGACAATGTCAAGCCATACAGTTATATGTAGAAGATGGGCAAGGCAATGATCCTGAGAATCTTCAGAAGATTTTTGAATCTAGCAGTTAATTGGAAAGATTCTTACCCTGACTAAATATATATACTGATACTTGTGATCTGAGCAACTGCACTGAAGATTGTAGTCTATAATAGTAGTTTCATGCTTGGAATGCCTGTCATTCTGATCTTCTGAATATGGGCTGCTTGTCATGACATGCCAGTTGCTGCTGTGCTGTCTCTTGGGTAGTTGATCGTTCAAAAAGAAGGGGGCGGTGAATGAAGGCAAAAGATAGGAAAAGGAATATTGTGGGACTGTCCTGCTTCAAGATTGTATATTGTTAGATTTTTGGACTTACGTGTAAACATAAGTAGTATATAATTCTTTATGTCTATTTTTTAAAATATCTTCTAATTTTTAAATGATTTTTCATCATATTCTATAGGGACTTAAAGTTCAACATATCAATATTTAATAAAAAATACCTGTTCCATGTTATGCCTAAGATGTTTGATATTCAGACAGATATTGAGGTTAAGCTCAACAACCTAGGTTGTGTGGTAATAACAATTAGCTTGTCTTCTGGATGGTTAACAACCTAAGTTTGCAGACCAAAATTGGAGAAAAAGGAGGGCTGCAAGGAAAGCCAAATTTTGGCCCTAGCCTTCCAAGGTCACTTAAGACTCAGGACATATGTGAACTTGTACTGTAACTTCACGTAACTCAGTAGTGTCCCAAATTTTCTGATGAAGGAGATTATGGGGCCAAAGAGGAAAGTGAGCAATGATGAAATTGTGCCTAAGGAGACTCACATGGAGAGAAGAAATTCTCTCAGGCTTTCACAGAAAGCACATTGGCTAAGCAATGGCCGTGACTCATCCACATGGCTGACACTGACAAAGGTTCTACTATCTTAGGTACAGGATCTCAGGATAAATCCTGAGGGGATTTCACTGACCTACTCAGACCCAAAAGCTACAACTCTTTTTGCATAGGTACTGCTTTACCTTGGTCTTAACCATTGAGCAGAAAAGTATAAAAATGAAGTATAAGAAGTAAAGCCATGGTATTATGTTGAACTGTAGGAGACTCAGGTCAACAATTTCTGACATTGCCAGTGAAGTGGAAGACCCAATACTATTATGGACTACTGAATTCTTTTACAATATTTTGCTGAGTTTACACACCTGTAATATTTAAATAATGGAACTTAACAAACAAAAGGGGATGCAGATGAATGTCCATTTTGTCTCTGTGTATTCAAAGTGGTTAGGATAGATAAATAGTTACATTCTCTTAATGAATAGAGGGATTGTTCTAGTGGTGTTTGTAAATAGGCTATCAAGTCCGCATCTTGTACAGCAATTAAACACTAGGAAGAATGTATTTAATGTTTTAATTATTGAAACTGTCTTTCCAATTTGTTTTGAAACTAACTCATTGCTATGTTTTTCTCAATAAAATTATGGGGAAAAAATGAAGTAAAGCCATGGTGTTATGTTGAGCTGTAGGGGACTCAGATCAACAATTTCTGACATTGCCAATGAAGTGGAAGACCCAATACTATTATGGACTACTGAACTCTTTTAGAATATTTTGCTGAGTTTACACACCTATAATATTTAAATGATGGAACTTAACAAAAAAAAGGGGATACAGATGAATGTCCATTTTGTATCTGTGTATGTAAAGTGGTTAGGATAGATATATTGTTGCATTCTCTTAATGAATAGATGTATTTGTTCTAATGGTGTTTATAAATAGGATATCAAGTCCGCATCTTGTACAGCAATTTACCGCTAGGAAGAATGTCTGCAATGTGTTAGTTATTGAAACTGTGCTACCAATTTGCTTTGAAACTGTCTCATTGCTATTTGTTTCTCAATAAAATTATGGAGAAATAAAACAATACATTTAGTCGCTTTCAATCATTTACTGTTCAATTCTCTGTAATTCTGAGCCATGCTACCTACAATAGGTGTTAAAAACTGTCCTTGGTGTCACAACAGTGCCTGATTCTATGCCACCACATTGTAAGAGCAGAGTGCTTCTTTTTGCACAGATCCAAATCTACCCTATAAAGCACGTGCGACCAGCTTCACTTGCTCCATCTGTGCATTCTTGAATGAATCAACATAGAAAGGACAGTGAAGTGTCTCATTAGAAATTGTGGATCAGAGAATCCATCTTTGTGCAAAAGCAGAATCAAGAGACCAAAAGTGAATTTATAGAAACTAAAGGTTCTAGAAGTACAAAATTGAAAGTAACAGATTTTCATCACACTCCATATTTGTAGTGACAGTTCATGCATCTCAATTACTGGTGAGACAGCAGTGAGATTTCATCCTTCTGCCTTCTTTCTCAGATCAATAAGAAATAAACCCAAACATCTAAGTATCTTTTTCAAGTGGCTTGAATTGTTGGAATATAAGATGTCATGAGAAATTTTCCTACAATAGAGCAGTTCATCAGCAAGGAGAAATTCATGTCATGTGTGCTTTCTCAGGATTTTTAGCCCTGATTATCTATCTGAGCCATCTTAATGCAGGGTGGGCAGCTCTGTCAGCATGAGACATGCACTGGGAGAGACTCCGCTGTACTGTTTTCTTTCTTGCCTCCTTCTATTTGTAAATAGTAACAATGTAAGTTGAGGTTTCAATATATACATCAGGAGAAGAAATGTATCTGTTGCAAAATTAAAATTCTTTATTACTATAACTTAATTGAGTTGTTATACTGAAATGATATTTTATGAAGAATAAAAGAAAAGAATAAGATTTTAAACCATGGAAATTCCTCATCTTTAAAAAATATTACTATATTTTCTATGATGAAACTGTCTACCATATCTGAACAAACCCAAGTACAAAATGCCATGGTATCAAATAAGAAATAATTTTTTATCAGTACCTTACTAAAAGGTACCTGAGACAAGACTAAGAAGATGGAAGGAGCTTAGCCAACTAATCTCCTGCTTAGTCAAGCACAGGAACAGGGTACCATCCCCTGCACCACATACCACACTGCTCCATCCCAGGCACACTGAGTGGGCCACTGAGACCGGGTCGTACTGGTACACTCTTGTAATCCCAGCACTGGAGAGGCTGAAAACAGGAGGATCACTATGAGTCCAAGCTGCCTAGTGAGACTCTGTACCAAAAATATAAAAAAC
>NW_004524596.1:18769828-18776323 GCF_000260255.1 Octodon degus
AACAATTTCTGACATTGCCAATGAAGTGGAAGACCCAATACTATTATGGACTACTGAACTCTTTTAGAATATTTTGCTGAGTTTACACACCTATAATATTTAAATGATGGAACTTAACAAAAAAAAGGGGATACAGATGAATGTCCATTTTGTATCTGTGTATGTAAAGTGGTTAGGATAGATATATTGTTGCATTCTCTTAATGAATAGATGTATTTGTTCTAATGGTGTTTATAAATAGGATATCAAGTCCGCATCTTGTACAGCAATTTACCGCTAGGAAGAATGTCTGCAATGTGTTAGTTATTGAAACTGTGCTACCAATTTGCTTTGAAACTGTCTCATTGCTATTTGTTTCTCAATAAAATTATGGAGAAATAAAACAATACATTTAGTCGCTTTCAATCATTTACTGTTCAATTCTCTGTAATTCTGAGCCATGCTACCTACAATAGGTGTTAAAAACTGTCCTTGGTGTCACAACAGTGCCTGATTCTATGCCACCACATTGTAAGAGCAGAGTGCTTCTTTTTGCACAGATCCAAATCTACCCTATAAAGCACGTGCGACCAGCTTCACTTGCTCCATCTGTGCATTCTTGAATGAATCAACATAGAAAGGACAGTGAAGTGTCTCATTAGAAATTGTGGATCAGAGAATCCATCTTTGTGCAAAAGCAGAATCAAGAGACCAAAAGTGAATTTATAGAAACTAAAGGTTCTAGAAGTACAAAATTGAAAGTAACAGATTTTCATCACACTCCATATTTGTAGTGACAGTTCATGCATCTCAATTACTGGTGAGACAGCAGTGAGATTTCATCCTTCTGCCTTCTTTCTCAGATCAATAAGAAATAAACCCAAACATCTAAGTATCTTTTTCAAGTGGCTTGAATTGTTGGAATATAAGATGTCATGAGAAATTTTCCTACAATAGAGCAGTTCATCAGCAAGGAGAAATTCATGTCATGTGTGCTTTCTCAGGATTTTTAGCCCTGATTATCTATCTGAGCCATCTTAATGCAGGGTGGGCAGCTCTGTCAGCATGAGACATGCACTGGGAGAGACTCCGCTGTACTGTTTTCTTTCTTGCCTCCTTCTATTTGTAAATAGTAACAATGTAAGTTGAGGTTTCAATATATACATCAGGAGAAGAAATGTATCTGTTGCAAAATTAAAATTCTTTATTACTATAACTTAATTGAGTTGTTATACTGAAATGATATTTTATGAAGAATAAAAGAAAAGAATAAGATTTTAAACCATGGAAATTCCTCATCTTTAAAAAATATTACTATATTTTCTATGATGAAACTGTCTACCATATCTGAACAAACCCAAGTACAAAATGCCATGGTATCAAATAAGAAATAATTTTTTATCAGTACCTTACTAAAAGGTACCTGAGACAAGACTAAGAAGATGGAAGGAGCTTAGCCAACTAATCTCCTGCTTAGTCAAGCACAGGAACAGGGTACCATCCCCTGCACCACATACCACACTGCTCCATCCCAGGCACACTGAGTGGGCCACTGAGACCGGGTCGTACTGGTACACTCTTGTAATCCCAGCACTGGAGAGGCTGAAAACAGGAGGATCACTATGAGTCCAAGCTGCCTAGTGAGACTCTGTACCAAAAATATAAAAAACATTTTCACTCACAAGACAAATAGTTAAGTTAAACCCAACTGAACATGTTGTAGGGTAATAATAAGTTTCTCTTTTCTGGAGGGTTAACCTAAGTTTGCAGACCAAAAATTAGAGAAAAAAGAGGGCTGAAAGATCAGCCAACATTTTGGCCCCAGCCTTTCAAGGTCAGTGAAGACTCAGGACATAGGAGAACCTACACTGTAACATCAAAGTAACTTAGTTGTGTCCCAAATTTTCTGATCAAGGAGATTATGGGGCTACAGAGGAATGTGATCAATGATGTAGAGTGTGCCTAAGGAGAGTCACAGGGAGATAAAACATTCTCTGAGGCTTTCAGAGGGAGCAAACTGGCCAAGCAATGGCCATGACTCATCCAAACAGCTGACACTGACAAAAAATCTACAAAGTGCAGTACAGGGTTTCAGGCTAAATCCTGAGGGGATTTGACTGACCTTATCATATACAAAAGTTACATTTCTTGTTATGCAGGTATTGCTTTATCTTGGTTTTAACCATCCAGCAGAAAGGTATAAAAACGAAGTATAAGGGGTGAAGCCATGTTGGTATGCTGGGCTGTAAAGGGTTCAGGTCAACAACTTCTGACATTGTCAGTCCTGTGGATGACCCACTACTATTATGGACTACTGGACTATCTTGGAATATTTTGCTGAATTCATGCACCTACAGTATTTAAATGGCAATGGAATATCCACCTCTGACAAAACTAAACAAAAGAAGGGGATATGAATGAATGACCATTTTGTATCTGTATATTCAGAATAACTAGGATAGATGTACAGCTACATTCTCTTAATTCCATGAATAAGAAGATTTGTTCAAATAGTGTTTCTGGACAGGATGTCATGTCTGTATCTTGTACAATGAAGAACCACTGAGACTACAATGTGCAATGTATTTATTATTGAAACTGTCCTACTGATCAGTTTTGAAACTGTCTCATTGCTATCTGTTTCTCAATAAAATAAAAAACCTAAATACATAAAAAAGAAGGTAAAAGGGCAAAGAACAATGAACTAATAATGTGATGAATCCAGTTAAAACTGATCAATAAAATATTCAATTTTGTCAGAAAAATTCAACCAATGGTAAAATCAAAGTGATCCTTATATGATACAGAAATTAAAAAGTGATTAAAGTTTTCAGAGGTTTTGAGGTAAGCTAAGGCTCCAAAGGAGATGGTGAGATGAAAAGCATAGTTCACAAAGCCATGTAATTTCAAAAGGGGCATGAATCATTTTGGCTATAAGAAAAGATTCATTCAAAATATTATGTCATGGCCTTATCTCTCCCTCTGGGACAAATACATGTCAGTTTAAAAGAAGAAACATTTATTTACCTTATAATTTCAGTATCTCAGGTCTTGGTTTGCCATCCCCAAATCAGACATATAACGGTGAAATCCTGTGGTGGGATACAGCTGTGGAATTCATGGAAGAGACCCGGGCAACAGCCAGAGAGGAAGGTGAAAGAGAGGAGACACAGTTCCCAGGACTACAAGCACAAATCCCAGCCTCCACCCCCACCCAGAAGTGCACTTTCTTTTGAAATCCTAATTATATTAATAGGCAATGCTTCTGGGAAGAGAGGAAGGGTGAGAGGAGATTATAATGTTTTACTTTGTGTGTCCACTTGGCTAGTCATGATATTCAGTCACTCAAACACTGTCCCATGTGTAATTCTACAGCTGTGTTGTAAGCATAACACTCACAATTGATTAAAATCCAGTAAATGAGAATGTTCTCCATTGTTATCTGATGAATTAAAAGACCTTAAGGGATAAATGATTTTTCCCTGAGAAAGACAGTACTTATGACCATTAACTTGAAATCTTGTCTGACACTAAGCAACCTATCAACCCTTTATAAAAGAAGACAGACTGGCCAAAATCATGCAATCTTGTAAATGAAGGCCAAATGTTTGAAATGAGAGAGAGAGAGAGAGAGAGAGAGAGAGAGAGAGAGAGAGAGAGAGAGAGAGAAATTTCATGGAAGAAGGGTCAATGACCTTGGTACATTTCCATGACCCATTCCGACACATCTAGAAGTATAATTTACTATTCTCCAGGTTGCTCCCAAGTAATTCAAATTGACAATTAAGCTTAAATATCATAATATAAAATTTATTTATAACTTATAAATTATATGATATATGTGATACACATAAAGAAAATCTACTGATTATGTTTATCTGATGGATAAAGTAATTCACTATCTTTTATTTATTCTTTCATGTCACAATATATTTGCCTCAGCTTAACAATACACCACTTATTTTCCTTGCTCTGAGTTGTGGAAGAGCAGATGAAATTCCTAATATATTGCATCATACTAAATTTTTTATTTAACAAAATTAAACCTTGATGTTTTTAACAAATGGTTACTAATATGGGAATACAAAGCACTAATGTTCACTTTCTAAATCAAGACTGCATATTTCATGATTATTAATAAACTAGTTTAACTTCAAGGATATTTTCTTCTCTTTATATACTAAATCAATATTACAAACATTTTCTAACCCCCAAAAGTGTTTTTTCTCTATTAGTCTGTCCAATAAACTCTGTCATGATCACTGCTTTATTTGCAATTTTATTTTTCAATACAATTTCTCACTGATAGACTGGTATCATTTATTATTTTTCCTTGTCATTTTAATGCATGAAGTAATTATTTCTAGTGCTTATTTTATGCCACTCTTTCATTTATAAGTTTTTGAAATCCCAAACTAATCGATTCCTTTGTTTAAATAAGGTGAGAAAATAGGGTTAAATTTATTCTTTTGTGAATTCTGATTTATAACCTAAATTCGTCTTTCCATTTGTTGAACCAAAAGCATAGGATAAGTCTGGATTTCTGTTTAGATTTCTGTCATAGAAGCCATCTTATGTCATAATCTTCTATAATTCTCTTCAAAGGCTATAGAAACACTTAAGGGCATGCTGGCCTAATTTTACTATGAAGTTTTATGGGAAGTCCTTTTACTGCTTTAATTTGTTACATTTCACATGACAAAATTTTAACTGTTATCCTAATTTTATTTTTAAACTCATGCAAGAATTGAAAAATTAAAAAAAAGTCAAACAATTGGTGATGATGTCAGGTAACAAGTTAAAAATTAAAGCCAAGAAGCATATGGCAAAGTGTTTATTTCTGAAAAAGTGTGCCATGTAGAGTCATTGAGATAAGAGGGGATGCTCTTCACGGTCATTAGGAAAGGTCTTGCAGTACAGTGGGAACTTACCTGAACTATGAAGAAAGGTGGGCATGGGCAGCTCCAAGGGCACTATTGGCATTATTGGATTGAGAAACAAAAATCTATCAGAAAAATAGAAATGAGAAAATATTTATTTCCTATAAGTTGTTGTGTAGGACAGAATAGCCTTTCAAAAGTATGGGAGAGGAGGTAAGATTGGACTACTACAAAAGGTCTCATGTTTATGAATATAACTTTTTGTACTTGATCTAAGAAGCAATAGGAGTTTTCTTGAGTTAGTGACAAAAAGCATTCAATTTCTGTATTCTACAGAAGCTTGAGTAAAATACTAAAGTTAACTCACTATTTTTTATATTGGATTATATGCTGAAACTGTGTTTCCCTTAGAATCTCTGAAAAGCAAAGATAAAGAGACTGCCCTCAAGTCTCTGCATTCTCACATGATCACTCTAACAGGTGGGTTATTATCTAAGGAAAAACAGTTAATAGCTGTCAGTGGGTCGCCTGTGCTTCTACCTGGCTAAACTAATGGTCTGCAAAAAACTGTCAGAAGTTCTATCTGATTTGGCATTTTCTTTGCACGTATTCCTATTACTCTGAAATTAGTACATATTCTTGACTTCAGTGAAACTTGTTGCATTTTTATAGCATCTGTGGCGATGTGTTGGCTCATTAAGCTTAGCATCTTAAAAGATTAATTGCTCTAACTCAATAATTTCCCCAGTAGCAAAGGTACTGATTCTTTATGATGATGCAGGGAATTGTTTTAATCTCAAACTGCCACATACTATCGATTCTAAAGTTATTGCACACTAATTACAGCCAAACCTTCTTTGTTGGGTCAGATGAAGATCAATCCATATAGCAGTAAATGACATGGGTCTGACAGCGATATTGCACAGTCTCTGCATAATCACTGGACTTGGCTGACATCTTGGCACCTGTCAGGATTTGGGGATATGAGCACAGGTTGATGTGGTAGCCTTCTTGAATGGTAGGAAGGTAGTTCGGAAATAGCTCTGTGGTCTAAGCGCCTGCCTTCCAAGCTCAAGGACTGAGGACAAGCCCTGATTCCTGAGGCTGAGACAAGAGGATCACCAGAAGTCCAAGCTGCACAGAGAGACCCTGTACCAAATAAATAAATAAATAAATAAATAAATAAATAAATAAATAAATAATAAATGCATGCTTGATGATGGGAGGACTGAAGCAGACAAATTATAATGATGTGTTACTACTGGCAGCGACTTTTTGACAAGCAGCAAAATATTCTGTAGCTTGTTTTTGAATTATCTTCCATAAGACATTTTTATAAAATTGCTGCTTGGGTACACAACTTCGTTAATTACTGTTAAATGTCATGAGAAAGAAACACCGTGCTTAATGCAAAACATTAGTGCCAAGCATTACTCTAGTTGCCAATTTTTCTTTCAAAATATTACAATCCTACTGTATGTTTTGGATTTTATTTACTCTTTCAGGTTGTTAAACTAGGGAGAAAACAAGAAAAGAAACTGATTGAAAAGAAAGGGGCCAGGGAGATGGCTCAATAGAATAAGCGCTTGCCTGGCAAGCACAAGGGCCTGAGTTCAATCCCCGGTTCCGAAAAAAA
>NW_004524596.1:18777038-18779273 GCF_000260255.1 Octodon degus
CTCCACACCTGTTTCTTTAAACCACTATTAATAATGTTAACACATGTGCTTTTACAAAATTAAAAATGATGTAAAAATACGTGACAAATCCAGAACAATCCCTGAAAAGGAAAGAGAGACAATAAAATGAGTAAATGTAAGAAGACTTCCTGTAAATTTTCCTTCCTTCATTCATCTAGATCTTGATTATGGAAGGCATGTCTATCCTATGAAGGTATAGAAACACAATTAAAGAGTTCTCAAGAAAATATGGTGAGGAAAGTCTTATTATTGTTTCAATGTGGGGCATCCTACAGAATATGCATGGACCCCCAAGGAAGACAATAAGTTCTGGAATACTCCTATTACTTCCAATCTTTGTTGGATAATTTGTACAGCTACCACCAGAAAGAAGGCATGTGACACTGCAGAGCACACCCGAAATGGACCCTGGGAGGCTGCAGAGGCAGGTGAGTCAATATGGACTATGGAAATGGAAGCACTGAAAGCCCCGAAGAAGCACTCTTCATAAGACAATCTTCTAAGGTGTAGTTTCAGTCTTCACTTGTGTTGCAGAGCAGCAAATGGTGTCACTGCCACAAGATTTCTTTTTATGGCTATTTTGCTCCAGCAGAGGGCAAGACAATAGGTTGTCTTGCTCCTTATAAGCTACTTGGGAAAATCGTGGGCGTGAGATCTGATGAATGAAGTGGGTGGCAAAGTCAACTTTCCACCAATTTGGACTGTGAAAAGAGTGAATTCCCTCCAAGCTTTCTTTATCTGGGAAGGATGGCACGGCTGTACTCTGCCTTAATTGCTGTGGCAGCCTTTACCTCTTGTGCCAGGGCACTGGGTGGTAGTGCGAAGCTGGCCTCTTTTCCTTTTATTGCACTGACTCACTGAGAACTCTCCTGGCGATAGTCCAGATACATGCACAGTCCCTGCCACAGTGCTGCCAAGTTCCCTAAATGTTTTTTCCAGGATATCTTTATTTTGTTCTGGTGTGTGCAAATAAGTTTTAATGTTCAGCTTCCAAAACTAAAACTAAAACTAAATACAAACAAAAAGACCCAGATTTACTGCACAAGACTGATACATGTAATTGTAGGTTGAGTACACTCCTTTTAACTTTCAGATTCCAGTGGTTCTTTGGAATGGTCTTTCTACCACTGTGCTGCCTATAAATACCCATGCATTCAAAATCTCTGGATAAGTATCTCCGAAAGAATTGTGGTGACTCTGTAGCATATATTCAGATGAAGATCTAATGTGAGACTTTGTGTGTAGTTCCACAAATATTGTAACTTAATATTTGGCATATTATAATACCTTGATTCTAGGGGAAATGATTTAATGTCACTGTAATTTTCATTATATTACCAGGTGTTCTCCTTTTTGAAGAATCATAAAGTAACTTCATCTTCACAGTGACCTATTTTCAGGGCTTGGATCCAGGTCCTTGAGCTTGCCAGGCAGGCACTTTTGCCGCTGGGGTATCACCCTAGCCCTTGACTCCTTGGACTACATTATTTTTGGAATTTTTTTCTATCATCAATGTGAAAGATTAACAAAAAATTTTCATAAAAATTGAACATGTCTTGAAAATAATATTAAAAATGGATCTGATTTGAAATTTTTTTTATTTCATAGAATAAATTCAGGTGACCTAACACCTTTGATTTCTGAGTAAATAGAAAAATTTGAACAAAATTTTTCATAAATATTTTTACTCATAGAGAGCTCATCTTTCTGTCTCACCCCTCTATGATTGGATGATTGGTATATTACAATTTCTACCATTTTAAAACACTTTGTAGGGGCTGGGAAGATGGCTCAGTGGAATAAGCTCTTCCCTGGCAAGCGCAAGGGCCTGAGTTCAATTCCCGGTTCTGCTTAAATAATTAATTAATTAATTAATTAATTAATTAATTAATTAAACAAAACACTCTGTAAATTAAATGACATTCTAAAGAAGGGATACTTAAGGTTAGCAGAGAAAAATACCATTTTAAGAATCTAATTTAGGGCCAGCCAAATAGCTCAGTGAGTTAAAGTGCTTGAAGCAGATACAGAAGACAGGTTTTGATCACCAGGCCTGCTGTGCTGGTCCTGCCCATAGGACATGCTGAGATGACAATTGACACTGGACATGGTAGTGAGCACCTGTAATCTCAGCTCTTAGGAGGCTGTAAACATGCACGTCACTATGAGTCCAATCTAATAGTGAGACCCTAAACACTCTGTAGATCCTGCCCT
>NW_004524596.1:18780982-18782619 GCF_000260255.1 Octodon degus
AGCACTGTTCAGAATGTAGTATTTCTTTCATGAGTTCAGGATATTGTAACAATCCTCAGTTTATCACCATGTTCCTGGTACTGGCACATGCAGAGATAGGCATGCAGAACTGGTCCTTGGACTCTGCTTGTGTTTTGTGAGAACAAGGCTTGGAATGTACTACACGGGAAGAAAGTAAGCGTGCAACTGTTGTAGCTCTCCATTTCTTTAGCTGGAACTGGGCAGCCGAGTTTGAGAGCTTTGAATTGAATTCCAACAACAACAGCAGCAGCAGCAACAACAACATCAACAAAATAGTCCTGAGTAAAATTAAATAGAAAGTCCAAACACTTCTAATCAAGTGTAAAACATGTTAGTCTTTTTTTTTTCTATTTTCCTTATTCTAAATTTTGTTTTTATGAAAAAACTATTGTTCTCTATTTTCTATATAATAACAAAACTCAAAAATAAGATCCTGGGAGGTAGGATATTTTAGGCAATGAAGAATACTGGAAAAAAAAAAAAACTAGGAGGCTACTGACTTGTATTGTAAATTAAACAATTCAATAGATGGGACATTCAAAGGAAACAGCAATAGTCACAGGGCAGAAGGCATCATTGTCTTCAAAGCTGTTCTTGCCTATAGCTTTGATGACTGCCTTCACAGTAACTTTGTTCTGTTGGATACTTGAGCCCTAGTTTCCCTAGTATATGAACTCAAAAGAAGAAATACAAATAGAAAGCTATAAAACAATTAAATAAGTCATTTTTTTTTTCTTGTGGAACTGGGGATTGAACTCAGGCCCTTGCGCTTGCCAGGGAAGCACTTATTCTACTGAGCCATCTACCCGGTCCCTTAAATAAGTCTTTTCTAACTGAAATTTAATTTAATATGTTATAATTTCAGAAGCCATTTTAAAAAATGCATAGAACATATAATTATAGTAACATTGATTGAATATTTTCCTCCATTGTTTCTAAATGTCAGCTTTGTTACATATACTTTTTCAAGTCTGTTCTATTACTTGGGTGTACTTAATCTCTGCAGCAGAAACATTCTGTCTGTGGAGTGTCCTCCATTTTTAACATCTTAAGTATCGAGTTAATTGTACTCAGCTTCTTCACACTCACATAAACCTTAGAATCATCATGTTATGCACTACAAAATATTCTAATGAATTTGTTATGTGATAAAATTAAATTTATAGATTAATTTGAGGACAACTGACACCATTATGACTGATTTTTTCAAATTTCATGAATGTGCAATAATTTTTCTAGCAAATGTTTGATTTATACTGTTACTTTTTATTTTGTTTCTTTAGTAATTTTTTCCTTAAAATTGTTTTACTGAGTGCTAATTATAGAAAACTTTGTTTTTATATTTAGCAGTTTTATGAATTTTTGTACTTATTATTTTCACTCAGTCTCAAATTTGTGTTTTCTAGGAAAATAATTCTATGTTAAGGAAGTATTTATGTATTTACATGCTGTGCATCTGTCGCACGCTTCTTGACCAGCAGGAAGACGCAACACACAGCTCTTCCTTCAGCGGTTTATTCAGGCCCCTGATTACAAGCTTCTTCTTTTTTTCCAATCCCCCAGCCCTTGGCTAATATATACTCCCGAGCCCAATCCCAGTGTGCCACGTGGGGATC
>NW_004524596.1:18782719-18787881 GCF_000260255.1 Octodon degus
ATTGAATAATAAAGTAACAGTTAATAAATTAATTAATTTGATTTCAAATCTACAACTTTAGTAGATAATATTACATTTTTCTCAGGGTCATATAAATTAGATATGGCAGATATGGAAACATGACAGTCAAGAAAGAAGAATTTTTTTTTTTTTTTTTGCGGAACCAGGGATTGAATTCAGGTCCTTACGCTTGCCAGGGAAGCGCTTATTCCACTGAGCCATCTCCCTGGCCCCTTGAAAGAAGAAATTTATAACCACAGACACTAGAAACCACAGGTATCATTCAATGACATACACAGAAACACCAAGATCTGTGTGAGTACAGAGTGGAAACTGTGACTAAGAGCTTTCACCATGGGATCTACAAGGAAAGCATAAATAATGGACAATTGGCTTAGAATTGACTATGTTTAGGAGTTGTAGTGGAGCGTCAATTGTAGTAGCTGTCCTGTGCTGTCTGGCATCTGGCCATGCAATGTTATGGTTGGCAAATAGTATCTTGGAGTGCAAAGCCTGCTAGGTTGGTTGGACTCTGCATTGGGTAACTTACATATTGCCTTGATTATTCTCTCATTGCTGGGAAAATACCCGACACTCAGAATGAAGGAAGCAAAGGTGTATTGAGTTCACAGTTAGTGAAAGTTTTAGTCCATACTCAGCTGGCTCCAAGGCAGAGTGGCACATGACAGAGAGAAGCTGTTCATGGTGGCACAAAGAACAAGAGAGCAAGAGCAAATGGGATTAATGCCAACAGAGAGAAAGCTTGTCTCCCTTATGTTGCATTCAGGCTATCTGCCGAGGCTGGGTGAAGTATTCACACCTATAATCTCAGCAGCTCTGACACCCATAATCCTAGTGAACCATGAGTTAATCACAAACTCTAGAAATCTGGCCATGACTGCTTTGGGGGAACAACTAGACACAAACCATAACACATATGAAAGATGGCACATTGTTCATGAAGTCTAAAAACTGATTTCAGGGAATGGTCTTCCAGTGTCTGTAAAGCCCTAACAAAGTGAATGTCTATATAAACAAACATGCTTAATACAGGTTACATGACTTGTCATCTGTTATTTTTGTTTTATTACTCTTTTGGGGGGTTGAAAAATCCTCACATCTACTGAGTATGATTCTAAAATAATCACGAGAGAACATCTCTAATTTCCGCTAAAAGACTTTGAACCATTCCCTAGAATAAAAATTAGTACCAACCTGACCCCTATTAATGTTAAGCATTTCCTAAGTGGCCTCAGCTAGTTGTACAAACAATAGAAAAATTAAATCCCTTATTAATTCTCTAGTGGTTATTCTGTCAAACACATTTGCAAAATGGAATCTGACATATCTGCATGATATTCTTATTATAAAAATACGATGTTTTATTTATGTATAATTAATGTATAACTTGTAGCTGATAGACACTAATAGAATAGAACAGCATAAAAAGAGTGAACCATAATATTTTAAGTGTTTTTAAGTAACATATTTTAAAGTAAATTTTAGTTGCAAACTGGAAATTCTTAATTAACTTGTATTCATCTATTACTTTTTTATGTGTAGATAAAGCCTGTGTATATGTGTAAGGATAAAAGGTCAAAAAATAAAACAAAATATTAATAAAATTAATATAAACTCCTGAAAAAACACAATAAATGCAGTACTTTCTGGCTTCTTTGCTATACTGTACTATATAGAATATGATTAGCAATAGTTTTAAAAAGCTAATGTCTTTGAAGAGTTTGCTCATAGGAATTGGATCGACATCAGTTTAGGGCTTAGGTAGGTCTCCTTTATAATTATCCTATCTAGAACACCAGCAAATGTTATTTTCTTTTCTCAGTTAGCAATTAAAGGCTTATGGTTCCAACTAGTCTCCAACACAATAAAAGATTCTTTAGATTTGTACCCACAGAAGCTTTCCCTGCATGCTTTCTCACTTCTATGCACTCCACTTATACATTTTTTTATCTTTTTAAAGAGAGAACAAAATTGAAAAAAAGTACATTGGAAATAATACAGAACTTCACTAAAAATAATAGGAATTCAACAATGGTTGTATTACATAATGTTATCTTCAAATGAGTTGTTCAGATTACCAAATATAAACATGTAAAATTGGTTTAAAAAAAAGAAAGAAAAAAGAGAAGAGGTCTATAAGTTTTTCCATCCAGAATTCTACAATCATTTTTTACGATTTATTTTAACTTCCCCAAATCTAACATGTTTTTAAATTATCCATGTATAAACTAGAAAACTCATATAACTAAGAATGTCTCCACTATTCAAAACTATGATTAGAAGATGCTTATTTTTATGATACGATCCTTTTCTCTATTCTACATATAGAAATGAATGGCTAGGGTAACAGGAAAAGAATGGGTGGGAAATCACAGTTTTGTCTCTAAGTTACTCCTTACTTGTGATACCCAGGTTAATTATCTACACAAATCAATGTACAAATTAAAGTGCTTTTATGGTTCTAAAATTTCCCTTCCCACGCCTCATGTGTTCAGAGGAAGGGTTGCACCCATCAATGGATTGATCCACTGACAGGTTCCTGAAAGGGAGTGCTGTGAGGAGGTAAGATCTATTCTGAAAAGGAGCTGGTTATGATGGGCACACCCTGGAAGGGTACATGTCCACATTCCTTGCTCTTATTCCTGCTTCCTGATCACAAAGATGTGACCACTTTGTTCTCATGACAGAACCTTTCAGTATTCCCTCCCCGCCTTAAAACAGCCATGGGTAGACTGAAACTTTCAAAACTGTGAGTTAGATAAATCTCTCTTCTTTAAGTTTAGGGTCAGGTGCTGTTGTCCATCAATAAGAAATGGGCTAAGATGATTAATGCTCCTTTGAATAAAATCATGAGATTTGAGCAACTACTTTGAAGACAGAAGTATGCATGTAATAACTGTTGTTGAATTACCATCACCTTGTTTTATGAAATTGTGTATTGTTTCTAACCTTTCATCTAATATTTTATTTCCCTTCACAATAAAATAAAATAAAACCATGAGACTTCTGAGATTATTCTCACATTGCGGTGTCTCTAATGCTCTGCTTATCTGCTCAGCTGGAATTTCTGGGATTCTGTTGATGCTCTTTACAGACTAATTGTTTTCTAAACCTTATTAGAAAGTGACTTAAGTTGTAATGCCTCTATCTATCATAAGTTTTTTTTTTATTTTTAAATAAAATAAAAGCGATGGCACAGGATACATTGAAAACATAAAATAATGTATAACATCATCTGCCATCAGGAAAATGAAAATTGAGACAAAGTCCAAGACACTGAAAGCACCAAAGGCTGGCAAAGATTTGCAGGAAGAGGAGCTCTCATTTACTGCTGATTAGAATCAAAAGTGGAACAATGTCTTTGCAAGACAATTTGACAATTTCTTACAAAACTAAACATTTTTACCCTAAGATCTAGCAATCATGCTCCTTTGTATTTTACCCAAAAGACTTGAGGAAATTATGCACTAAAACAGTACACAACTTTATATAGCAACCTTATTCATAATCGCCAACAGTTGGAAATGTCCAAGTTGTCCATCAGTAGATAAGGGGACAATTGAAGCATCTGTACAATGGAATAGTGTTCAATGCTGAAAATAAATCATCTGCTAAACCATGATGAGACACTAAGAAAATCTGTGAAAAAAGCCAATTTGAAGGGATTACACATTGTATGGTTCTAACTTTTTGACACTCTAAAAAGAAACTAAAAACAAAATAAAAATATCAATAATGTCTAGGAGTTAAGAGGGAGAAAATAGTAACGCAAAGCAACCTGCAGATAAACTACTCCATGATACTATGAAGGTGGCCTTTATATATTTATTAAAATCAGAGAATGTACAACACCAAGAGTAAACTCTAATGTAAACAATGGACTTTAGATTATAGTGATCTGTGACTATAGAAATAATCAACTGTAACAAAGGTATAATGAGAGCTATACATGCCTAGGAGCTACATGGACTTGGTCTGCATATTTTGCTTAATTTTACCATGAACTAAAACTGCTCAAAAAGTAATATCTACTTAAGAAATACTAGAAAGTTGTATAAATGATACCACTACTATTACTACTACAACTACTGCTACCACCACCAAACAACATTGTACACACTGATCACAGTCATCTTCAATTTTAAAATGTAAATATCCACATGTAATTAAAACCTCCTTGTACTTGTATTCTTCTGACTCCTCTCTACCAAGCGATGACATTGCTAAACATCTTAATCATGACAGAAATATATGTGTACCCTTTTACAAGACCTGTTCCACATTTAATATTTAGTACTGTTTACATATTTTGAAAATCCCCGCACAAAATATCAAAATAATGAAAAAGCTTTAAATGTATAAAATGTGCCTACTTAATTGATGTGATACTCTTATTAAGGTTCTTTTCATTATTCTAAGTGTTTTAACATGTAAATTCACCATCGTTTACTGGTATATTTTGATAGACATTGACCTCATACTTTTTCAAAATATTTTCACTTTAAAATTTCACAATTACAGTACAGTAATAAACCGAGAATAGCATAATACACATTCTTAAACATAGGCTTAAAATTAGAATAGCATTGTCATAAGGATTTGTCTACTAAACATTGTTAGATAAAATGCATTCCCTAAAGTTGTTGCAAAACTTATAGAATAAGTAGCAACACACAAATATTCCCACTGCTTTATATAGTTGCTCAGGTTTTTTGATGTCAACAAAATGTTTTATTGTCACATTTTCCTAATTAATATTATCAGTTCTGTACTTACTGAGCTCCTTATTTTGTAAATATTTAGTTTAAATCCATTGATTGTATTTCTATATTACTTATCATTTCCTTAATGGTTTATAGGGATCTTACCTGTCATTTATATTAAGTATAAATACACAAATTTATAGCACATATTTTGTCTAAGATATTTCTTATCTGTTTACCTATTTTATAAACACTTTTGATTAGTAGTCATATGTAGATAGAATTCTTTATTCCTCCTTAATCTTTTAAGATTCTTATGGAAGACTCATTTTTCCTAGTCAAAGGTTATAAAATTCCTAAGTGGTCTTAAAGTTTTGCATTGCAAATAAGTCTTTTCTTTTTTTATTATTATAGAAATTATTTATTACATGCCCATCA
>NW_004524596.1:18797001-18814721 GCF_000260255.1 Octodon degus
GGCTTTTATATATCATTAAGTTTATTGGTACATTTTAGACATATTTAATGATTATAATAGGAAGATATCTCTTGTTATGTATAGGAAGAACCAACATAGTGAAAATGGCCATATTTTTAAAACTGCTGTACTGATTTAAAGCCATGCCAATTAAAACACCATTAACATACCCCCACAGAATTAGAGAAAACATTCTTACATTTCATTTGGAACTAGAAGAGACCCAGAACAACATAAACAACTCTAGGCAATATGACAAGACAGGGGGCATTCCAATTCCTCGCTGACAATTATAATACAAAGTTACTGTGAGAAAAGAACATGGTACTAGCAAATAAAACAGACTTGAAGATCAAATGGCACAGATTAGAAGATGCAGAAACAACTCCAAACACACTCAGCTACCTTATTTTTGGCAAAGGAGCCAAACATACTAACTGGAAGAAAAATAGCCTCTTTAATAAATAATTCAGAAAAAACTGAAACTAGACTAAAACTAGACCTATGTCTATCACCAAGTATCAAGTGGCTTCTTTTTCTGAATAAGTTATCTACTTCAATGAAACACTTTGGGCTTTCTAGGCTCCCTAGACATACATGTACTCTCAGGGCTAGGCACCAAGCTAAGTCTTCTTTTGATGTGTCATTCGAGTAAGGTTGTTAGATGAAACACATATGTCTTTCATTGCCCAACAGTGTACTCATGGCAACTCAACTTGACTTCAAAGTAACAGACACATGATCGTGACCTAAAGCCTAAGCTCAAATTGGAGAAGCACTATTTCTGCTAGGTTATTTCTTTTTTGTTGTTGTTATTGTCTTTTTTTTTCCCTAGGTTATTTCTGACAAGTCAAAAAATTAGTTCAGATTCAAGGGAGGGAAATTAGCCACATATATTTTGGGAAGTAGTTATGAAATCACACCGTTAAAGAGACATGGATTTGGGTAAAGTGATCAGTTTCACAATGTACAGCATGATTATTACACTTTCTTTTCCTTTCCTTCATACTTTGTTAGCATTTTGTTCAATTTACAAAATAAAGGAGCACTTTATCATGTATTCTTCGGTATAAAATTTCTTATGGTGATTGACCAAGTCATTTATAGTGTAAAATCTGGTTTATTATACAAAATGTGACAATGAAATAAATCATTATATGAACTGATAGTGACAAAGAATATTTTGATATCTGTACGAAAGTCTTCATATTACATCTTATTGTGTCTATATATATATCTTGCACACCCAGAACCATGCTGATTCAGATGGGTGTAACAAATTGGCCATTAGTTGACTCATCAGAGTGTGCTTTACATTACCCTTTACATTACCATGCTCTCAGGCTTTCTTTTTTGCTTTGACACTGTTCTCTTATTTATATCTCTAGAAATATCTCTCTTAAGTACAGTTTTACATGTGACTTTTTGTCCCAATTATCTATGTGTTTAGCTAGTTTTCTGAAAATTCATTTTTTTCTCTTTTCCAATTTGATTAAATCAGATAATGTAAATAAATTTGATAATGTAACAGGCAGTTTTCTCTACTATTTCAAATACTTGAAATATGGTTCTGTTGTAAGGCAGCCTACTGATGGAAAGTATGTAACAGAGCATCCTGATCATAGGATCACAGATGGGAAGCAAAAAGAGAAAGAAAGGTACTGAGGTCTACAATCTCCTTCAGTTGTATGTATCACTTTCAATGCCCTAAAGTCTTCTATTACATCCACATTTTAAGGAATCCCCACCTCCAGTAGCACTCCAATATTTTAACACATTGATCTTTGAGGGAGTTCTCCAAACCCTAGCAAAGAGGTCAGCTTTTTAATCACCTCTGGTTCTTACAATTTTCGTCAGTGAGTTCTACTAAATGTCAATTAATCAGCAGTGTATTTTACATGCCACTGTGTGATGGAAATTGGAAAAGTATAATCAATAAATACTGTTACTCATGCTCCTATAAAGCTTACATCAAATAAATTAACATAATTACATCTTTTGAAACATAGTCACCCACATTCCAGGTGGGAGCAAGCCTTTGTTTTTTTCTATGCAATCTAATGGTGTTTGTGAAGAGCTTCATTTGTGCCAGACAGCACACTGGTCCTGCAACAAGTACTGATGCTAAAATGATCAAAATTGCTGTTATTTTTCTTGCAACCATCTAAGCCTGGGTAAAGAGAAAAAATGTGGATAATATTTTAAATCATCATTACTATGTTTATTTTTAGATCAATTTTATCAGCCAACATGAGTCCAAATTTGCCTACCTCTTTTTCAATTTAGATTTTTTTATTGGTTATAATTTACACAAATGAGTATTGGAGACACTTAGAGAAACCACAATAGAAAAGAAGAGTCCAGATTGCCAAGTTTAACACTAATGCTTCACTTTCACTTCATAATGGAGTAGTCTGCACAGAAAGCTCAGCACGGAGTGACTCCTCTCAGGTGTTGGGATCACACAATGGTGTAGAATCCCGGTGGTTCAGCGTACCCTATTGCTGTCCAGAGCCTTATAGTCTAAATCATATTAGCCTGAGAGTTCTTTAAATGCCAGAGTGCTTTATTATGTTCAACTCTATTGCCCCATCCTACAGCAGTTTCTTAAAAATATTCATTAGTATCTGATAAAAGAATGGAAAAGGAATTTTGTTTGCATGAAATACATGAAATAAATGCTTAATCATTCAGATTGTTTTGGTTTCTGCATACTATAGAAATGTGATTAGTAGCTAATTACAACACATAAGACACTCAACAACATTCATTCTTCCAGTCTAACATTAAATATATTTCTTGGGTAATATTTTTTAATGTTTAGTACAGGGTCTACAGAGTCTCACTACATAGATTTGACTCATAGCAGTCCTCCCACATGCTGGGATTACAGGAGCACACCACCACATCCAGCCTCAGTCACCATCTCAGTGTGTCTCAAGACTAGGGCCAGCATGGCATGCCAGGGATCTAAACCGATCCCTGTGCTTGCCTAACCAGCCACTTTAATCTGCTGAGTTATCTGGCCAGCCCTTGGGTAACATTTTTTAAATGAGGAGGGAAAATTATTATTACTTCAATGGCTTCTTATAGGGTAATATTTAGAGAAAAATAATGTGGAAAATTCAATTTCATGTGTATTATATGTGACTATGTCACTGCTGTTTCCTTAGTGTCATCTGTGAGAATTATGTCACATTTCAAATACATTTTTGGAGGCCAGCCAAATAGCTCAGCAGATTAAAGCACTTGCAAGCAGGTGCAGGGGACAGGGGTTTGATCCCTGGGCATGCTGAGACAGCAATTGAGACTAGGCATCATGACACATGCCTGTAATTACAGCTCTTGGGAGGCTGTAAACAGGTGAATCACTCTGAGTTGGATGTAATAGTGAGACCTTGAACACCCTGTACACCTTTCCTTAAAATACAGGAAAAAAATAAAGAGAGAGAGAGAGAGAGAGAGAGAGAGAGAGAGAGAGAGAGAGAGAAAGAAAGAAAGAAAGAAAGAAAGAAAGAAAGAAAGAAAGAAAGAAAATAGAAAAGAAAAATACATTTTTTGGGTGAATACATTCCCTCCCCTCCAAGATACAAAGATTGTTCAAATACCAATGTTAATTTTAAATCTACCTAGCCAAAATCAGATCAATTATTCTTAAAGAAATGGAATACCTGATCACTGAGGCATCTATTTAATGTATAGGCTTAGTGGAAAGTTTCCTGCATTTTTAATCATAAAGTAAACTTACCACAGACATACAGGAATTGATTTAAATTCTATTCCAGCACACACACACACACACACACACACACACACACACACACACATACCCCACTGAGCGGGATCCCTTTTTCCATGACTATGATGATTTTTGTAATAAGGTAATATACAATATATTTTCACCCCTTGTGTTGATAGATGAATTTAATGGTCACACAATGTGGTAATGGTTTCAATTCTAAATTCCTAAACAACATGCTTATAGTAGCTTACTCTCACAACCTTTAGAGATTTTGGTACAGTTAGTGACTTAGACGTACTCCTACTGCTGGTAAGTGGAAAACCCATTGGGTAAGTTCCAGGACTAAAGTGTTTATTATTACTTTCTCACCATCTTTATAGCATTAATCTAGTTTTTTTCAAGGCACTTCTGCCAATAGTCTCACCTTTGGTAGAATTTCATTATCAAGGACTGTTTTGTTGTAACTGGATTTTTAGAATATAGAAAAAGGTTATTAAAAAAGAACTACATTATAGACTAGCTTGAGGTTGTAATGTTGTTCAAAACTCCAATACTCAGTGCTCTGGACTTAATTTGTGTTAAAATGTCTTCCATGGAATGGACCATAATCCATATCTTTCCCAATGAAGTAAGTCCATTCATTTAGCAGTGTAGATACTAGATGCTTACATTAACACCTTGACAACTATTTTGTGGCTGCTGTTTATTAATTGTCATTTTCAAATGAATACATTAGCTCATTATGTCATCCACCTCAAAATGGAAAAAATCAATACTGCAATATTTTATTGACCAAATATGTACTATTAGTGACTTAAAAATACAGCGAAGTTTTATTTATTAAGATTAATTGCTTAAAGTACAATTCAAATTTTTAAACAAAAGTTACAATCATTGAACAAATCATATATTTCTGTTTTGTAGTGATGCTGATTATTGTTAATAACTAAAATATTTTGCAGAATTTTCCACTTCATTGACAATCAATTTTTAGACTGTGGATGTCTGTGCTTGGTTTCCTCAATATTTGCCTATATATAATTAGTAAAATTGATAATTTTTTTTGAGTTTTTGTATTTGGTATAGGGTCTTCAGGGTCTCACTACATAGATTGGACTCACAGTGATTCTCCTGTTTTCAGCCTCCCAAGTGCTGGAATTACCAGTGCACACCACCGTGCCCAGTCTCAATCGCCCTCTCAGCGCACCCCAGGGCCAGGGCTGCACAGCACGTGAGGGATCAAACCCTGGGCTTGGGCTCTGCCTAAGCAGGCATTTTAGTCCACTGAGCTATGTGGCTGGCCCTTAAAATTGATAATTTTTAAAGTGCTATAAGTTTATGGATGTATTTATTGAATTCTTGTCAACATGAAATAATATCTACTACTGAATAAAATCCACTAACTCTTCATTGAGTTTAAACTCTGATATGGAAGTACTAGAAAATAGCAAGTGACATTTGGTAGAGGAAAAAATAGCTGTGAAGAAATAAACATAGGAAAAATAATAAACATTAAATTTTAAATAAATGATAAAAATTGACATTAATATGAGTACTGGCACTTTCATGAACAAAGATACATACACCCTGGAGATAGGAGATTTGATTACAGCCAAGTAAACAGAGATAGGAATGGTAATTCTCATCATGTCTCTCCTGATTTAGACAGGGTCCTATTAGGAACCATTTAAGAATCCCTTTTCCTTAGCATTGGTAGAAAAGAACAGTACGTAAACAGGCTATAGTCAGGTGAAGAGCTATTTTGAGTAATTCTATTTACAAACACAATCTGCACCATTTTCCATAACTTTAAGACATCACTATCATCATACTACACAGGGAAATGGCTACCAAGATTAACATAAAGTGAACCTTGGGAAAAGTTGACCATGACACAGTTAAAACTAAAATCAGGAGACTGGGATAAAGATTCATATGTGTCACAGGAGACTACACTGGGCTAAGAGTACTCAGCAGCATACTAAGACAGTACAGAACAGTGGCATTTTGAATGCAGTGGCAGACAATGAATGGAGCCATGTGAGGTTTTGCTGTGGAGGGGTCTAAATCAGCATGCTCCTTCCTCCAGGACTCATGGAATTCTGGACCCCAACATCCCCTAAGACGGTCACAGTCCCTGAATGCCAGTCCTTCTCTGATCCTTGCTAAGGCCCTCAGAATGAAGACTAAAGTCTACAGTCACTGCCAGCAGTGTCTCTGAAAGCAGTCTGGAAAACTACAAATATTTAATATTTGTTCTGAACATACAAACTACATCCAAGACAGATTCAGGAGACATCCCAGATTCTTTGACCTTTCAACTCCTACATTTAGAGAAGTTTAAGTCTTTTAAGTACTGAGGAGTCAGGATTAACACATCCTTTTTTTCCATTCCTCAGTTGATGGACATTTGGGCTGTTTCCAAGATTCAGCTACAACAATTTGCACTGAGATAAACATAAGCGCATATACATCAATGTGGTATGATGTTTTCAGTTCCTTGGAAAAATTCCCAGGAGGGGACTATCTGGGTTGATTGGGATTTCCAATCCTAGGTTACTGAGGAATCTTCACAGTGTTTTCCATGGTGGTCATACCAGAATAGACTGTGACCAACAGAAGACAAGGGTTCCTTTTTCCTCACAGCCATGTCAGTTTATTGGCTTACTTCCTGATGATAGCCATTGTTTCTGAGGTGAGACAGAATCTTAGTGTTGTTTTAATTTGCATTTCTCAAATGACCAATGATTTTGAACATTATGTCATATATTTATTTGCCATTTATATTTCTTCATCTGAGAAGTTTATATTCATCTCAGATACCCATCTTTGAATTGGGTCTTCCAATTTTGGAGGCCTAGGTTTTCTCAATTCTTACATGTTCTAGATAGAAGCCTTTTGTGTTAGGGACAGTTTGCTATAGTTTTGTTCCAACACATGGGTTTTCTTTTTACTCTGTGGTGGTTTTTATGGAAGTGCAGAAACTTTTCAAAAAGAAGAGATCCCAATTATAATTCTTTGAATGATTTTCTGTGCCATTTGGTCTTTGTTGATCAACTCACTGACTCCCTTGTATGGCTAAGATTTGTACATATTTTCTCCTTCAGAAGATTTAGTGTTCTGTTTAAATATATAAATGTTTGGCCCATTTTACTGTAGTCTAGTGCATAGTGATAAACCTGGGTCTAACTTTAGATGTTGACATGTGGAATGCCAGTTTTTCCAGTACTACTTATTAAAGAGGCTGTCTTTTTTCCAGTAAAAAATATGTAGCCCCTTTGTTAATAAGATACCTGAGTGTGTTTGTAGTTCTTTCTTCATCTTCTAATCAATTCCATTGATACCCAGGTCTGTTTTTCTACCAGTACCATGCTGACTTTATTACAATAGCTTTATAGATTGGGATTGTGTTGCCTCCTGCCTTTTACTTGTTTCTCAGGAATACTTTTGCTATTTCAGGTCTCATCTGGCTCCCAATGAATTGTACAATTTTTTTTAGACCTTTGTGGTATCCTAATAGTATTTTAATTAGAATTCTATTGAGTCTGTATAAGAATTTTGGGAATATGACCATTTTCACAATGTTGATTCCCCCTATCCAGGAGCAAGAACTATCTTTTTATTTACTGACAACCTCTTTGATCTCTTTTATCAGAGTATGTTAATTTTCATTCTATAGATCTTTTACTTCCTTTGGTCGATTAATTCCTAAGTATTTCATTTTTTAGATGCGACTTCAGTATTATTTTTCTAATTTCTCTCTCAGTGAATTTGTTAGCTGTGTAGAGGAATACTTTTGATTTTTCTGTATTGAATTTGGATCCTGCTATGCTACTGAATCTGTCTACTAATTCTAAGAGCTTCCTGGTGGAGTTTTTTTGAGTTGTCCATGTACAATATCATGTTGTCTGCAAATAATGATAGTTCAACTTCTTCCCTACCTATTCTTACTCCTTTTATTTCTATCTTTTGTATAGTGGCTCTCGCTAATGTTTCCAGAACTACATTGAATAGGAGTGGTGATAGAGGACATCTTTGTCTTGTACCTACTTTTAGTAAAAGCTTTCCATTTTTCTCTATTTAGAGTGATATTGGCTGCTGATTTCTCATAGATGGCTTTTAACAAATTAAGGTAGATACCATCTATTCCTGCTCCCTGTAGTGTTTTAATAATGAATGAGTGTTCCACTTTGTCAAAATCCTTTTCTGTGTCTATTGAGATGATCATGTGGTTTGGGGTTTGGCTCTATTGATATGGTGTATTACACTTATAGATTAGTGTAAATTGAACCATCCTTACATCCCTCAGATGAATCCTACCTGGTTGTGGTATATAATCTTCCTGATGTTTTGTTATATTCTATTTGCTAGTATTTTATTGAAGATTTTTTCATCTATGTTCATGAGTGCGATTGGCCTATAATTCTCTTTTTTGGTTGAACTTTTCTGAGGCTTTGGTATCAGTATAATACCTGCCTCCTCAATGAATTGGGGAGCATTGCTTCCTTTTCAAATTTGTTGAAGAGTTTAAGGATAAGTGGGATTAAAACTCTAAATTTCTTTTAGAATTCAGGTGTGAATCCATCAAGACCTGGGCTTTGCTTGCAAGTTTATTACAGTTTCCATTTCATTAGTTGATATTCTGTTAGAGTTTTTATATCTTCTTAATTCAGTTTTGCTAATATGTACCTGTCTAGAAATCTGTCCATTTCTTCTGTGTATTTGATTCTGTGAAAGTAAAGATTTTTCAAAATAGCTATTGATGATATTCTATATTTTCATAGGATCTGTAGTACTTTCATCCTTTCCATTCCTTATTGCTTGAACGTGAGTTTTTCTTTTCTCTTTTTGTTGATATTGGCTAGTGAGTTACCCATTTTATTTAACCTTTCAAAGAACCAGCTCTTTTTTTTTCCCATAATTTTATTGAGAAATAAATAGCAATGAGAGAGTTTCAGACCACATTGGTAGGACAGTTTCAATAGTTAACACATTGCATACATTCTTCCTAGTGGTTACTTGCTGTACAACATGCAGACATGATATCCTATTTACAAACACTATTAGAATAAATCCTTCTATTCATTAAGAGAATGTAACTATATATCTATCCTAACCATTTTGATTACACAGATACAAAATGGACATTCATCTGTATCTCCTTTTTTCTTTGTTTATTTCCATTATTTGAATATTATAACTCCAGTTAACTGAGTTAGAACCAGCTCTTTGATTAATTAATACTTTATATTGTTTTCTTTGTCTGAATGCATTAATCTTTTTTTCTCATCTTTATAATTTCCTGCCTTCTTTGGGCTTTGGGCTTGGCTTCCTCTTCTTTTTCTGAAATCTTGAGGTGCTGCATTAGCATATTTGTTTTTTCTCATTGTTTTCCTAATGCCTGAGTTCACTGCCATAAATCCTTTGAGAACTGCTTTCATTGTACCCCACAAATTACAGTTAATTGTGTTTGGATTTTCATTTGATTGTAGATATTGTTCAGTTTCTCGTTTAATTTCATCTATAACCCATTGGTTGCTGAGAAGGGTATCACTTGATTTCTACGTATTTATGTTTTTTTGTGGTTTCTTTTGTCATTAATTTTAGTTTGATTGCACTGTGGTCAGATAATATGCATGCGATAATTTCTATTTTCTTGCATTTACTTAAGTATGATATATTGGCTAATATGTGGGATATTTTAGAGAATAAACCATGTGCAGCTAAAAAGAATGTGTGCTTTGATGTTGGGTAGAACACTGTAAATGTCCACTAAATCAATTTTTTCAAAGCTTTGGTTCAGTTCTGATACTCTGCTAATCTTTTGTCAATTTCATCTATCTTTTTAAGATAAGGATTGTTAATGTCCCCTGTTAAGATTGTGTGACTGGTTATCATTATTATTATTATTATTATTATTATTATTATTTTAATTTAGGACAGGGTCCACAGGGTCTATAGGGTTTCACTGCATAGATCTGACTCAGTGATCCTCCTGTTTACAGCCTCCCAAGTGTTGGGATTACAGGTGCTTGCCATCATGCCCAGTCCCAATGGCCACCTCAGTATGCTCCAGGGACAGATCTGGCATAGCAGGCCAGGGGATCAAATTCAAGGCCACTGCATCTGCCTAAGCAGGTGCTTTAATCTGTTGAGTTATTTTGCCCGTCCTGGTTATTATAATTTTAATGTCCTTTAAAATTTGTTTTATATAGTTAGGTGCCCTCATATTTGGTGCATACATATTTATGACTATTATATGTTCCTCTTGAAGTTTTCACCTAACAAGTAAGTAGTGACCTTCTTTATCTTGTCTGATCATTCTTGGTTTGAAGTTCAGATTGTCAGAGTAGGTACCCCAGTTTGTTTCTTTTGTGTGGAATGTGTAATATTGGTTTCCATCCTTCTTCTTTAAGACTATGAATTTGTTATTGTGTTAAATGTGTTTCTTGTATACAGAATATTGTTGAATTTTGCTTGTTTATCCAGTTGCCTATCTATTTCTCAGGTTACATGCCTGAGATTACATTTTACTCCTTTGTTCTGTCATTTTTATTTTAAAGAGCACTTTTTATTTTGATTTCTATGATACTTTTTTGTGTAAGTTTGATAGTTTAATAGCTGGATCACTGGAACCAGAACCTCTCTGCAAAGATTCTGCTCTTTAGGCATCTTTTCTGTGTCAGTTTTTTGTGACTCTAGATTCTGCCCTCTATACTGACAGTGTATTATGGGTTTCCATTTGTCACTATCCTCCGTCCTTCGGTACAGGGCTTTGGTGAGTTTGTTACTCAAGTGCTTCCTTACTAACCAAGGGAGGGTGTGTGGTTAAAACAGATATGATATTCTAGTTATAATATTACCATTAGCAATGCTAATAATAGCAAATGAGATTTAGAAATTAACAAACTTTGGTAATTAATGTTTTTGTATTTTAGACCATGGGCACAAACACTATAGCTATATAACAATGCAGATCATAAATCAAGAATTTGTATGTAAATTCGTTCCCCTGAGCTCTGTCTGGGCACTTCACCTTCATGTACCTGGAGTCTTCCAGGCATACTAGTTCACCTAAGTTACCTCCTTCCATGTCTGTTACTGGAGCATCTTCCTGTGTTCTGGGCCTAACACTATGCCTTAGCTCACTGGAATCATTCTCTAGCCTCAGCCTCTCCTCCCAAGATTATGTTGCCAAACTCTACACACCATGCCACAGACTAGAGCTCTTCTGGGCTGCTGAACTCCCTCATTTGATTTTTTAATATCTATTAAAATTTGAAGGACTGGTGAGATGGCTCAGTACAATAAGCACTTGCCCAGCAAGAACAAGGTCCTGAGTTCAATCCCTGGTACAGCAATAAATAAATAAATGAATAAATAAATAAATAAAATTTGACATACAATTATGTGCTTCTACATTTGGTACAGATATATTTATGATTGGCATCCCTTCCTCTTTCAGTTTTTGCCTAACTGTACTGGGCCTTTCTCTTTTTTTTCTTTTTACTTTTTTTTTTTTTTTTTTTCCTTTAAGGGAAGGGTCTACAGGATTTTCAGGGTCTTACTATTAGATCAGACTTGAAGTGCTCTGCCTGTTTACAGCCTCCCAAGAGCTCAGATTACAGACTTGCACCACCATGCCCAGTCTCAATTGCCATCTCAGTGCACCCCAGGGGTGGGCCAGCATGGCAGGCCTAGTGATCGAAACCCTAGCCCCTGCATCTGCTTGCAGGTGCTTTAATCCACTGAGCTATTTGGTCAGCCCTTATCGTGCCCCTTTTTAATCTCTTTTAATCATTCTTTGTTTGAAGTTAACATCATCAACAACCAGAGTCGCTACACCAGAGTTTTTCTCATTTCCTGTAACTTTGAATATTGTTTTCTATCGTTTGACTTTGAGTCTGTGAGTTTCCTTTTGAATTAAATATGTTTCTTGTATACACATATTTTTCATTTATTTCTTGATTCACCCTGCCAATATGCTTCTTTTGATTGGTCATTTATATTGATGGTTATAATTGAAATATATTTGCTTATATTTTTCATGTTATTTTCCTGCCGTAGGTTCCCTAGTTTCCCTTGTGTTTAATTGCATGTTCTGCTTAATGGTTATTTTCTATTGTTGTTCTTGAAGTTGTTGTCATTTTTGTCTCTTTCTAGAATAACTGTCAGTCCTCTTTGTACTTTTCATTTGCAGATCATGAATTTCCTCAGCTGTTCTTTGTCCTGAAAGTATCTTTTCACTCCATAAAATTTGATAGCTTAGTAGTATACAACAATCTGGGTTGTAAGTTGCTCTTTCAGGACCTAATTATGCCACTCCAAGCTCTTCTTGATTTCAATTGTTTGTGTTGAGAATCTGCCTCGATTTCTATTATAAGTGATCTGTAACAACTTTAAATATTCTGATATTCTGGAATCTTGATTATTATTTGTCTAGGTGGAGATTTATATCAAATATGGCTAACTGGAGTTCTATATACCTCATGTCACTGTATGTCAGATTTTTTTCCATGCTTGAGAAATTTTCTGCTACTACTTCTGCTAATTGTCTTTTTATGTTATTTGTGTTGATTCCTGCTGTTTCGTTGTCAACCATTGGTCTTACATTGTTTTGCTTTGCATCATCTTTGTAGCTTCTTAATTGTTATTTTCTCATTCTTTGTTATTTTTAAGAGATTTTTCCTTTCTCTTAATAGCTAAAATGCTCTTTCAAGGTCTGAAAGTCTATCTTCAGTTTCATTCAAGCAGTTTTTCCAGCTTTCATTAGAATTCTTAATTTCCTCCTTTTTGAATCTATTTCATGCATTCTAATTCTTTTCTGGTTTGTTCATTCAATGCTTCTATGATTTTTCTATTTCCTCTATTTTTTAATCTATGTCTTTTTTAGATGTACTAAGCATTTCTTTCATGATTATTGCCTTCTTTTGTATTACCTGAATTATTTCTTATCTCTTCTATCATCTCATGGAGTTCTTTGTTAATGTCAGTTGCTATCATTTCAGAAATTTCAGGTGTGTGACTTTCAAGTTCTTCTATGTCCTTGTCTCCTGGACTTGTTCTGGGTGGTCTGTAGATCTAACATAGCCTCTTTCTCCTCCATTTTAATATTTTTGAACCTCCCAAAGTTTACCTGGACTCATCAGTGAAAGTAGGGGTGTGGGGTGTTGGTCAGCAAGGCTTCTGAGACTGTGGGGTATGGGGTAAACTCACCAAAGTGACTGGTCTCCAGGGATCAGTGTAGCTTCTGCCAAGGTGATAGGCAAAGCCATAACTCACAGAGGTTTGATGGTGATGAGGGTGTGGTCTAAATTTGCAAGGCTCTTGTGATGGTGTTGGTATAGGGTAGTGACCACTAGATAGCTGTATCTGTCCAGTGTTCACCTGTCTTCTCTGATGGTGGGAGTGGTAGCCACATCTCAACAGATTTGTAATGATGGTGGTCTTCACTCAAATTCTTTTAGGTTTACTCAAACTTGTTTAACTGCGTGAGTTAATGTTTTTCTTGCTGAATATTCTCTCTTAGAGCAGCCAACCATGGAATGAAACTGTGAGCCAGATAAACATTTTTTCCTTAAAATTGTGAATACTAATATATGCAGTGTATTATTTGTTGAAACTGTACTTCCGATTTGATTTGAAACTGTCTCATTGCTATCTGTTTATCAATAAAACTTTGAAAAATAAAAAAATAAAAAAACTCTACGAAAAGACTTACAGATTTAATAAGTAAATTTAGTAGCATATTTAGATACAAGGTTAACACTCAAAAATCAATAGCATTCCTATACATAAACAACAAACTCACTGAAAGAGAAATTAGGGCAACCACAGTCTTCACAATGACATCCAAAAAGTGAAATACTTAGGAATTAACCTAACAAAAGAAGTAAAAGACATATACATTGAAAATTATATGATAACGTAAATCGTTTGATAATAACAATAAGCTTGTCTTCTGGATGGTTAACAACCTAAGTTTGCAGACCAAGATTAGAGAAAAAGGAGGGCTACAAGGAAAGCCAATATTTTGGCCCTAGCCTTCTAAGGTCAATTAAGACTCAGGACATATGAGAACTTGTACTGTAACGTCATGTACCTCGGTAGTGTCCCAGATTTTCTGATCAAGAAGATAATGGGGCCAAAGAGGAAAGTGATCAATGACGTAGAGTGTGCCTAAGGAGAGTCACATGGGGAGAAGACACTCTCTCAGGCTTTCACGGAGAGCACATAGGCCAAGCATTGGCCGTGACTCATCCACATGGCTGCACTGACAAAAGTTCTACGATCTGAGGTGCAGGATCTCAAGATAAATCCTGAGGGCATTTCACTGACCTTCTCAAACCAAAAATCTACAACTCTTGTTGCATAGGTTCTGCTTTACCTTGGTCTTAACCATCCAGTAGAAAAGTATGAAGATGAAATATAGGAAGTAAAGCCATGTTGTTATGTTGAGCTGTGGGGGACTCACGTCAATAATTTCTGACATTGCCAATTAAACAGAAGACCCAATGCTATTATGGGCTTCTGTACTCTTTTAGAATATTTTGCTGAGTTTACACACCTATAATATTCAACAACGGAACTTAAAAAAAAATTGGGGTATAACTATGAATGTCCATTTTGTATCTGTGTATTCAAAGTGGTTGGGATAGATATATAGTTGCATTCTCTTAATGAATAGAATGATTTTTTCTAATGGTGTTTGTAAGTAGGATCACAAGTCTGCATCTTGTACAGCAATTAACCACTAAGAAGAATATATGCAGTGTATTATTTGTTGAAACTGTACTTTCGATTTGATTTGAAACTGTCTCATTGCTATATGTTTATCAATAAAACTTTGAAAAGAAAAAAAAAAAAAAGCAATACGGGGGCTGGGGATTTGGCTCAGTGGTAGAATGCTTGCTTAGCAAGTTGGAAGCCCTGGGTTTGGTCCTTGGCACCAAAAACAGAAAATAAACCTCCCTTGAAAAACAAATCAATCAAAAAATACAGTAAAATGAATTTAAGCAATAGGGTGTGGGAACCTTCTGATAATCGTGAGTTGGTATGGTAAGTGGAAAAAAACTGGGATAAACCTCTCACAGTAGCTAAGGCACTGAAGGAAAAATGTATTGAATGAACAGTGAAGTTCTTCTGAGAGAGAATTAAGTGCCTAAATTCCTTGTACATTTAAACTTACAAAGTGAAATAATGCAACTTCTTCATGAATCAGGGTTTTCATTGAACATCTACTATAAAACATTTTATTAAATATAGTTTTTTCCCCATTGTAAAAACACTCATCAAATGGTAAGTATTCCTCAGCACACTCTGATATTCTCCATCTTTCAGCACACAAGCACACTCTTTAGACCTCTGAGTTGAGGAGCATTCTGTTCTCATGGTGAAGTTACATCTGTGTTACTGTGGGCTAAGTACTTTCCATAGGTAGTTTTGAGAGGAAAATACCAAGAACATCTCCACTGGTCGTCAGGCCACAGCTGCTTTGGGCAGCGATTCAGAGCACTCATGTGTCTAAACTGAGCCCATATTAAGGATCTCTTCAAAGCAGGGAATTTCTTGTGAACTCAGATTTCTAGATATTGACACAAGCATTAAAGCTAAACTGACAATAGTAGACATTGATTCATCCATAACTTCATAGAAACTTGCACAATAACCTATAATACTAAAAATTAAAGAAACTTGAAAGTAATATCTATACTTAAATACCTAGGAAAAATCTGAACTCATCAGACTTTTCATTTGTAATAATTCTATCCATTCAGTCAAGAAACTTACTGAAGAGGATATTGATCTATTAAGCTCCTCAAGATCATAATGAAATAATCACTTTATACTTGCATGTGATCTTAAATACAAATACTGTCCAATTCCCTGGGTTTAATTATAAATGACCTGTATTTTGCACTTCCAAATACCACTTGGGTAAGTATTCATTGATTAGTTCCTTTTCCTGGGACCATTGACAGTACATCTGGCATATCAAAGTGTTCTCTTTCAAAATTCTTTATTGAAAATTTAAAGAACTTTTAGTACCTTCATGTGGATGACTTATTGCTAGGTTTTAATCATGGAAGGAGGTGTTCCTTTTTTATTATTTTTATTTATGTAATACTTAAATGCTGATAGAATTTAACATTGCTAAGGAAAAGTATAATTTTTAAAAGAGAGAGAGTTGCATACGAAATAATTTATCCAAAGAATGACCTTCTGTCATATTTATTTATCTATTTATTTATTTTTATGTGTTTGGTACAGAGTCTCACTTTACAGCTTGGTCTCGTAGTGATCCTTCTCTTTTCAGAGTCCCCAGCACTAGGATTACAGGCATGTGCTACCACACCTGGTCTCATTGGCTGGCTCAGCACACCTGGAGGATGGGAATGCGCAGCATGCACTTGCCTGAGCTGACCCTCCCTTGTCATTTCTGAAAGGTTATAAATCATTCAGATATTTGTGATCTCTCAGAGACCATTAAGACTATCTTGGAATTCCACTTTTTCCAGTAGACAATGATTTCCTCTTTTTTTTTTTTTTTTTGAAGTTCACCTGCCTATATTTTACACATAAAATTCTTTGGTAACCAAAATTTTCCCTTAGAGACACAAAATAAAAAAAGATTACACAGTTTAAAATGAGGCTTTCAATATCTACCAATTGTCAGACTACCTTACTATGATTCAAAGTTCTCAACCTATGAGTAACTGGGTGCCCTGGAGTTGCCCTGTTATTACTCAGTTTCATGTGAGTCATCAGTTATCAACTGGAGCCATAGAATTTCACTCACACCCGTGGCAGAAATGTACTTATTTTGTCACTGTGTAATAGCAGTGGCACTTAAAATAGTAAACTCTATGCTTCTTTATTTTAGAATTTCCCTAGCCATAGATTCTCCCTAATGGCTTGAAAATGTTTTGCTTATACAATATTTTCAGAAAGTAATCTTGCACTTGCACACCATATAATTTTATTAGCTTGTCTTTAAAGTTTCCATTTGTAACACTTTAAATCCTGCTAGTTTTTTCCATTACATGAACAATGAGAAACTCATAGCTGCCTACTGCTTTATCTGAAAGTACTATATTTCTTTGAACAGATTAACTGAAACATTTCTAATAAATACACATTTAATCCTGCTTGTTGATGTTTCATATTTTAAGCTTGATACTATCAGGTAGGACATGTCTTAACAAATCTCATCTCATCCTAGCACATGGCTCCTTTTCATGGAAAAATCTTCCGAAGTAGCATATTTCATTTTTTTCCTGAGATAGATAAGGGGTTTATGTGTTCTCCAATAGCATGTATTGTGTACTTATCAGGTAGTTGATGGTTTGGAAATGCTTGGAAGAAAGTGTGCTTGATTGTAATCAGAAATACAACTAAAAATTGATAATAGATTAAAGAACTTTGGAGCCCTCTAAACTTTCCTCTAGAAGTGACTGATGTGAAAGTAAAATCCACACAAAAAGAAAAACAGAATGAGATTAAAGTAAATTAATTGAAAGTTCATTTTTAAAGTAGATAATCTTCACTAAGATCCTAACCTGAGTGATAACCTGACAGGCCAAACAGTTTAAACAGTATACAGGTATTTTTGATTCTACTGTCAAAAAGATATGCTACAACTAATGCTACAAATTGCATGAAACTTATCTCTTGCACATTAAGGAAACTGTTGACACTGGTAAGCCTTAAATAGAAACATGTGACAACTTTTAATGGGAGTGTTAATTGTAGAGAAAATAGGCTACTGCAGTCAAGTAGCATTTCTGGAAGGTTTGACTAGAGTTGTTGACACTTTTGGTGAGTTTCTCATCAGTGACCAACATAGTTCTGACATAAGAGCAAGAAAACAATGGGGAAAAGAGTTTAAATTTCAGAGTCTTCTCAAATACCTCCAGACACCACTATCTAAAAATACCACTAACAGATTTTTTAAAT
Organism: Octodon degus; assembly: GCF_000260255.1. Taxonomy (NCBI): domain Eukaryota; kingdom Metazoa; phylum Chordata; class Mammalia; order Rodentia; family Octodontidae; genus Octodon; species Octodon degus. The sequence goes on from NW_004524596.1 coordinate 18,814,700, forward strand.
ATAGTTTTTAATTTTTACATGT
>NW_004524596.1:18814821-18825253 GCF_000260255.1 Octodon degus
CACAGTTTTTAAACTATAATAATTATACAAATTATTATTCATTTACTGACACAAACAAGGATGAGCAAGTGCTTCTCCAGCATCAAAGTGTTATGATTGAGATCTATAATGCCCTCCTAAAGTTCTCATGTATGTGCAAGATGACTGAGTCACGAGAGTGCTCTGCTCATCAGTGGTTGAATGTGTTGCCTGCACTTGGGGCCTAGCTGGCGGTGGGTCACCAGGAGTGTGACCTGGAAGTTCTTTCCCTGTCTGCTTTCTCTCTTTGCTTCCTGGCTTCAGGGGGCTGAGCATCTCTTCATCCGTCCTTCTGCCATGCTGTTTCTGCCTTTGATCCAGCTGAGCATGGACTCAAACTAAATCAAAATAAATTTCTCCTTCTTTAAGTTGTTGGTGTTGTCTTTTATACTAGAGATGTAAAGTAACTAAGACAGAAATTGGTTCCATAGTACTGGGGTTATTATTATCAGTCAACCTGATATGTGGCTTAGAAACCTTTGAAAATTGTTGCTATAAAGAGGAAAATTTTGGAGATACGGACTGGAAAAATTCTAGAATACTGTAAAGCAAGATTGATGGGAAATTTATGTAGAAGCTCAGAAGGCCAGGATGATTGTTGAAACAAGATAAGGCCAGGTTCAGGAGGTTTCTGTTGGGAATAAGGATTCCATTGGCAGTGGTATTGGAGGCCAAGTGCATTTTGCTCTAACAGAAAACCTTTGTATGTTTTATGCCTGTCCTGATACTTTGTTTAAGCCTGAGATTCAGAGTGGCAGACTCTGGAGGATGAAATTTCAAAAGGATCTACTGTTTAAACTGTGACGGATACTACTGGCTGCCTTTAGGCAGATCAATAAAGAAAATCAGCAGGAAATATTAGACTGAAAACATGGGAAATGGTTACAGTTTCCATGGGAAAGAACCACCTTCTAACTGGGGACATGAAAAGTATGGCTACTAAAAAGATCATCATTAGTGAAGTATATTGAATTAGGGAAATAGAAAAGCTGCTTGGAAACATCTCAGGAATCAGAAACATCCTACATACCCTTAAAGGTGCCAAACTGAAAAGCATTCATTTTGAAGGAGAGATCTAGGGTGCTCTGGGAAAGTCAAGGATGTGAAGGAAAATGTTTCCTGAGTTCAACCATCCAGGTATTTAGAGGCCACTACAACCATGATCCAAGAAAACCTGTCAAGCTGATAACAGACATTGGCATAATCCACATTGTGCAGATTTATAGGGATGCAAGATGCAAGAGTTGTGGGATCAAGCATGATTCCGATCACATCTCAGAGAAAGACATGGGAGGCCAACTAGTACATTCCTCAGAATTCAGTGAGTGAGTCAGTGATTGTGGAGATGAAAATTCAGTGAAGACCACAGGAAGGTTGAAAGACCAGGAACTTGGACCATCTTCTGAGGAAAGATAAAATACTGAGTGGAACCTCCTCAAGACAAAGGTCATGAGGGCTGAAACCAACAGCCCTAACCAACTGGAGGAATAGATGCATCTATCCCCTCATATTTCACCACAGCATGCATTGTGCAATACACATAGAGCAACAGGATTCAGCGTTTGCACGGCTGGGTTGGTTTTGGTCTTCCTTTGGTCTCATTCCTTTCCATCTCTTTATCTCTTGGTAATGGAAAGGGAAATTTGCCATTTCTCTATGTGTTGGAAGTATCTGTTTTTCGCTTTGATTTTTACAGGTGCTCACAGCAAAAGTTTGCTTTTTGTTTAAGAAGAGAATCCACACTTGGGCTTTTTAGCAGTGCTAGAACTGCTAAAACTTTGAAGATTACTAAAGATATGCTAAATATATTTTGTACAATGAGATGAATGTGAACCTTCTGGATGCCAAGAAGAGAAGGTCATGGTTTATCTAAAATGTCTTCCAAAAATTCTCATGTGTGTGAAATGTTATTGGTTCAGGGCGGCACTACACTCATTGGAGGATCCATTCACTGGTTAGTTCAGTATCTAAATCAACTGCTAGGAAGCAGTGTTTCTTTGGACATGGGTCCTCGTAGGCATGACCTGGAAGGTTATATTCTTATCCTGTGCTTTTCTCTTTTCTCTCATCTTCCTGGCAGCCAAGGGTTGGCACTTGTTTTTCTGCTCCCCCTCTACTTCCTCTACCATGGTGGTTCTGCTTTGGAGGCAACCAATCAAGAACTCAAACTTTGAGCCAAAATAAACTTTTGTCTTTAATATTGTATGTGTTGCATATTTGTCCAGAAATGGAAAAGAAAAACTTGAAGACAACCATTTTAATGGAAATGCTATTTATAAGTTTGTGAGGCTTTGCTGCTTATTCAGACATTTTGCTTTCAACATAGAAGACATTTGGATTGTTAAGCTAAAACAAACATTATCAAAGCTTTCAGACATTATAGGAAATCCAGGTGTATGGACTTTGTGTTTAATGACAGTCTAATTCATTGTATTAAGAAACTTATGGGCCTGCCCTCCCCAGATGCCCTGGCTCCTGCGCCTGCCCTAGTGATGGTGTGGGGGGGGGCTGTGGGGCGCTGTCCCTGTGTGGATCAGCCTGTGGATGGTGCAGATGCTAAGCACTGGCCCATTCCATGACCATTCCAGTGGTCGCATGGAGCAAGGACTGGGGCTACCTAAAACCAGAGGAACCGAGGCTGGTGGTGGCCTGGCTTGCAGCAAAGCTAGCAGTTCACATGAATGCCTGAAAGATCTGCATGAAGGAGCTGGAGCAGCAGCATGTTAATATAGCTTTCCTCTTTATACCTTGTTGTTACACTTTTCTGCTGGATGGTTAAGACCAAGTTAGAGGAAGACCTATATAACCAAAAACTAAAAATCTGACTTTTGCTATCTGACAACATCAGCCAAATCTCAGAATTTACCCTGGAACCATGTACAGCATCGTGTGGATATTTTTTCAGTGTCAGCCATGTGGATAAGTCATGGCCATTGCTTAACCAAGTTGTTCTCTATGAAAATGTGAGAGAAGTTTTTTCTCTAGGTGACTCTCCTTAGGCACACTGTGCATCAATGATCACTTTCCTCTGGGATCCCACAATCTCCTTGATCAAAAATTTGGGAAACCACTTAGTTACAGGTTGTCACAGTAGAGGTTCTCTTATGTCCTGTGTTCTTACTGACCTTGAAGGTGTAGGGCCAAAATATTGGCTATCTTTTTAGCCCATCTATCTGTCTAATTTTTGGACTGCAAACATTAGTCATTAAACATCCAGAAGAAAAGCTTTCATTGGCATATTTTTAATCTTCTTGTATATTTTCTTTCTACTTTGCAGTTATAAATATTAATAACTACATATTTTTTGTTGGTTGTTTTATCTAAGATTTCTATATGGCTAATAGCTTTCCTATTTCATTGTGCATCATTGTATACTAATAATGGATTGCCCTGCTATAAGTTTTGAAGGATTTGAATTAATATACAAATAAAGCAGTTGGTTTTCTTGCTTTTCTCTTTTAAATGGCAACTAACTTATATTAAAAGCAGCTCAATCTTTTTTATAAATAAGTTCCATATTTTGATCAGTAGGTTCAACCTAATAAAAGACTTTTGAGATAACAGGACAACCAAAAGTCCATAAAACCCTATAATATAATGTTTAGAAGAATGACCTTTGGAGTGGTTAAGACTTTTAATTGAAATTGCACCAAAAATATATGAGAAACATTAGAAAGTAAATGTTATATGTTTGGATGTTACATTGCATTTATAAGTCTTTCAAGAGAGCCATAATACACCATCAATCCCATTTTTTACATTAAATTTATCTACATTCTTCTTTTATAAGCAAATAACTCCTTAAATTATTTTAACTGATATTTAACTTAATTTATACACATTAAGCAGACTGTACATAGGAGCATATAATTTTACACTTATGCATAAATATATTATGGAATATCTATAGCTAATTAACATATATTCAACTCATAAATGTATATGTCTGTGGTGAGAGTATGTACAATATTATTCACATTTATGTGGGTGGGTAACAATACTTGACACCCACAATTCAAGGGAGGGAAGGTTATTTCAGCTGTTTTCAGTCCATAGTAAGTCAGTGCTGAGGCAGAAATGGCATTGGAAGAGCCTGGTAGAGGAGAAAGCTGCTCCTTTCATGGTGGCCTGGAAGAAAATGAGAAGGGAGGACCTGGGGAGGGAGTGCTCCCTTCCAGCTCAGAGCCCTGGGGCCCACCGCTTCTGCCCAGGCCCTTCCCAAAGCAAGTCAGCTGTATTGAGGCCATGATTCAGCCATCTTCCAAAGGACTCCTTCCATCATGCTTTTGCTGGACATTATTCATCTACCCCTAACAAAATCTAATCTCATTATTTCAGTAAACAATTGGTATTATTTATAATTGCCATACAGTACAATAGTCTAGTTGAAGTTTTTGATATTGAATAGAAATTTTCTCATGTTGGATTACTATTGATAAATCATAGAAAAAATCACCAAAACCATTTGTGACATTACAGAATGTGGTGTTTCAGCAGAAAAAAAAAATCACATGATAGCACTAATGACTGGTTCTGGATTTAAGTGTCTGTTATCTAAAGACTGTATGATTTTACATAGCATCTGGGCTTTACTTCAGTATGTCTCTATTTTTCTGACTGTTTTACTTCTTACCAAAAGATACCTTTAGAAATTTAATTCAAATCAGGAAATCTTGGAAATTCAATTTCAACTTTTTAATTGTTTAAGGGCATTTTATTGTGAATGAAGGCAGGAGACAGGAAAAGGAATGTTGTGGGACTGTCCTGCTTCAAGGTTGTATATGGTGAGATTTTTGGACTTATGTGTAAACATAAGAAGTATATAACCTTTATGCCAATTTTAAAAATATATTCTAATTTTAAATGTTTTTTCATCATATTCTGTAGGGACTTAAAGTTCAACATATCAATACTTGATGAAAAATACCTGTTCCATGTTATGCCTAAGATGTTTGATATTCAGACAGATAGTGTGGTTAAGCTTAACAGCCTAAGTTGTATGGTAATAACAATAAGCTACTCTTCTGGAAGGTTAACAACATAAGTTTGCAGACCAAAATTAGAGAAAAAGGAGGGCTGCAAGGAAAGCCAACATTTTGGCCCTAGCCTTCCAAGGTCAATTAAGACTCAGGACATATGAGAACTTGTACTGTAATGTCATGCAACTCAGTAGTGTCCCAAATTTTCTGATTAAGGAGATTATGGGGCTAAAGAGGAAAGTGATCAATGATGTAGAGTGTGCCTAAGGAGAGTCACAAGGAGAGAAAAAATTCTCTCAGGCTTTCACACAGAACACATTGGCCAAGCAATTGCTGTGACTCACCCACATGGCTGACACTGACAAAGGTTCTACAATCTGAGGTACAGGATCTCAGGATAAATCCTGAGGGGATTTCACCGACCTTATCAGACCCAAAAGCTACAACTCTTGTTGCATAGGTCCTGCTTTACCTTAGTCTTAACCATCCAGCAGAAAAGTATAAAAACGAAGTATAAGAAGTAAAGCCAGGCTGTTATGTTGAGCTGTAGGGGACTCAGGTCAACAATTTCTGACATTGCCAGTGAAGTGGAAGACCCAATACTATTATGAACTACTGGACTCTTTTAGAATATTTTGATGAGTCAACACACCTATACTATTCAAATAACAGAACTAAACAAAAAAAGGGGATACATATGAATGCCCACTTTGTATCTGTGTATTCAAAATGATCAGGATCGATATATAGTTACACTCTCTTAATGAATGGAGGGATTTGTTCTCATGGTGTTTGTAAATAGGATATCATGTCGGCATCTTGTACAGAAATTAACCACTAGGAAGAATGTATACAATGAGTTAATTATTGAAACTGTCCTACCAATTTGGTTTGAAACTGTCTCATTATTATTTGTTTCTCAATAAAATTATAGGGAAAAAAGAAAATAAATCGAACTATAAGAAAAAAGGGCATTTTAGTTTTTTCATTTTCATGGTTTAAAAGATTTTCAAAAATGACAAAAATATTAAATGCTAGAGTTCACATTATAGAACAATAATTAATGATGTTAGATCCTCTAGATCTCCTTTACATGAAATTGTACAAGTGATTATTCAAAATTAGTGTTATAGGTCTGGCAATAGCTATTGAGGTGAGAGCTTTTGCTGTTTTAGAATAACACGTTGATTATGTACCCAAGTATCTTAGACTCCTTTAGAATAAAAGAGATCAAAGAAACAAAACAATATAATTAGATAATTTGGTAAATATATGCTAAATTTATTTAGTTAAATCTATCTCTGCACACATTTCAGATAAAGGATCACATTTGTTCTTTTCTTTTTCTTTTTTTTTTTCTGTTTGGATATATTTGTGTCCCATCTTAGAAATTAAATGCAGAGCTCTTCTCATAATCCTTGTTTTTATGATTTTTCTTGGTTACAGTATTCAAGTGTGTGGTTACAGATACATAAATGGATTGCTTAGTCATTATAGACTCTATGCAGTTGCTGAACCATCTAAATCCAACAAATGATCATCCAACATATTGGGGTACAAATAGTTGTTGCAATTGCTGCTATGAAACACATCCCATGTGACTACATCAATTAGGCTTGAAAAAGAACGAAAACTGGTGGGAGATGACTACTTAGAGACAGTGTAAGGAATTGTTTACATGTTTGTGAGTACTGTCTAGGAGAATGAAAATCCATAGGTAGGCCACCTGGAAGGATTTGCAGAAACTCTCAGTGTGGGCAGAGGTTTCAGTTAGTGGGTGGAACTTCTTCTTTGAGGAATTCTTAGCTCTATTTTACTTGCTCCAGTTACAGAGCTGGGGATTGAACCCAGCACCTCATATATGGAGACAAAGTATTCTAAGACTGAACCATATCACCAGTCCAATATCTTTTTTACTTTTAAAGATTTCCATATTTTAGAAGTAGAAAGTGCAATAGAGGGGCATAGTCTTAGTTAGGATACTGCAGACTAGGCCTGGGGAGATAGCTCAGTGTTATAAGTACCTGTCTGGTAAGTGCAACGTCCTGAGTTTGATTTCCAGTATTGAAAGAAGAAAAGAAACAAATAAAAAAACAACACACACACACACACACACACACACACACACACACACAGCTTGATTGTATGAACACTTAGAGATCTTATTGATTATAGGCATATTTTCATTTATTGTATGCCCTCTCGTCTTTTCCAGAGATTGAAGTTTTTGAAACATGGGTCAATCGAGATAGCTCGGTGGTCTAAAGCTCCTGCTTAGGGAAGCTCAGGGACCACGGTTCAATCCGCAGCACTACATGCAGTGCCAACTCCACCCCTAGGCAGATTGAGACTCAGCATAGTGGCACAGTCTTGCAATTCCAGCACTTGGGAGTCTGACAACAGGAGGATCACTGTGCGTCTGACTTGTGTATTGAGACCCTGTAAGCCCTATACTAATTACATTAAAAATAAAAGAAACATCATTTTCACTAATTCCACTTGGAAGTAGCCATGGGAGTCTCAAACTATCATTTTACAAGTTGTCTCACTGCTTTTTTATTTTATTTTATCCTGCTTTATCATTTTATTTTGTACTAGGAATTGAATTCAGGACCTTGGGTTTGGCAGGCAGGCACTCATATCACTCAGCTATATGTCCGAGCCCTCACTTCTGTTTTAGACACTTCTGATTATATTGATTTTGTATGCAAAACCCAGGATTATATCCTCAAATTCAGATGATTATCATCCTCAAATCATCATCTTAAATTCATATTTGCCATGTAACAGTATATTTAGAGGATATGGGGATAAGTAATAGGCATCTTAACACAATGACGTTAACTCACTGAAGTGTGATGCCAATATTTATAAACCATATTTTTATAAAGTAATTTGCCATCTCTTAGCTTAGGGTAATGCATAATCAAAAAGATCAATGAACATTGCTATAAACATAACAATTATCTTACATTGAGTTTAACCATGTTAGGTACCTCCTCCTCTTCCTCCTCCTTCTCATTCTTCTTGCTTTTTGCTAAGAAGTCTAGATGTTGAGCATATGTATATATGTTTAAGTTAAAAGTTGCTAAAAGCAAGCAAAATTAACCTTTATGGTTTTTTTTTTTTTTTTTGGGGGGGGGAGTGCAAAACCGGGGATTGAACTGAGGCCCTTGTACTTGCCAGGCAAGCACTTATTCTACTGAGCTATCTCCCGGTCCCTAAAATAACCTTTCTTGTTTCAATACACCCTTCCTTCCTTCCTTCCTTCCTTCCTTCCTTCCTTCCTTCCTTCCTTCCTTCCTTCCTTCCTTCCTTCTTAGTTTACTTTATTTATTTATTTATTTATTTATTTTTACAGAAGGGTGTTCAGGGTCTCACTACTAGATTGGACTCAGAGATCTGACTGCTTACAGCCTCCCAAGAGCTGAGATTACAGGCATGCACCAACATGCCCAGTTGCAATTGCCTTCTCTGCATGTCCTAGGGGTGGGGCCAACTCAGCAGGCCCAGCGAGCAAACCCCTGGCCCCAGCACCTACTTGCAGGTGCTTTAATCCAGTCCACTGAGCTATTTTGCCAGCCTGTCTGTCTGTCTGTCTGTCTGTCTGTCTGTCTGTCTCCCTCTGTCTCTGTCTCTGTCTGTCTTTCTGTCTCTGTCTCTCTTTCTGTATTTGTTACAGGTTCTCACTACCAAACTCGGACTCATAGTAATCCTCCTGTTTTCAGCCTCCCCAGAGCTGGGATTACAAGTGTGTGTTATCATGCTCAGTCTTGGTGGCCTGCTCAGTGCACCTGGGGTGGGTCCAGCATGGCATGTGGTGCTGGGTATTGACATATTTATTTTTGTTTCTTTCCTAGAATTTTTTACTATGTAGCAAATGGGTTGGAAATACATGTGATTTCTTTCTTTGTTTTGTTTACCTATTTTACCTTTTAATTCTGTCCATTTCTCATTAGAAATTTGACAGAAATAAAACAGTTTTTATTCCTTTACTATCTTGAAGCGTTTAATAGCTCTGAAGTTTCTATAAGGCTCTAATCAATACTTAATTACATAATTTTTTAAACACATTGTATTCTGCTGGTTGTGGTGGCACAACGCACACGTGATCCTAGCACTCAGGAGACTGATGCAGGAGGGTCTGAGGATCACAGTGATTTCAAGGTTAACCTGGGCTGCAAAGAGAGTTCAAGAACAGCCTGATCTGCATAGTAGAACCCTGTCTCAAAAAGACCAAAAAAATTTACATTCTTAATGTTAACTTTTGCAAAATGATTATGCAAATCATCAATCTTGAAATACATGAGGCACAGGCTTCTGGTGTTCAGAAGGCCAGTAGTTTGTCCCTTTGCATGTAAGTTATAATTGTCTGTAAAATCCACCTATCTGAATGTTGAAGTTTAGCTTCTCTAGAGATGATTAGGATGTATAAGAAGAGTTGACCATTGCTGATAGTATGCATCCCAACTGTGCTATCTTTTGGGAAACAAATATTCTCATGATTAAATACTTATTCAACTCTATCAAAATGGTAGATGTGAAAGTACAACCTACAGCTTTCAAAGTAAGAATCCTAAACAAATACACTATAAAAAAAGAAAATGGATGTTGCAATGCATGTCTTGAGATATACTATTATCAATTAATTTTCTTGACTATGATTCCAATAACAATGCAATTTATTAAATGGGAAAAATTCTGATTTGCAAATGCTTGGGGTCAGAAAACTATCCCCTTTTCACCAAATACAGCATGCTACACCTTTTTTTTTTTTTTTTTGGTGGACTTTAAGGAAAGACTTTGTTTTAAATTTTTTAATTTATCTGAAGATGTGAAGAGAAAATCAATGTGAAAACTATATGAAAACAAAATTCCCATAAAGGTATTTTATTTTTAAGAACAGAGTCATGTTCATTCACTTGTATATTTTCTGTGGTCATTTCTATGACCTACTGGCAGAACTAAGTAATTGTGACAGAGACCAGTTGGCTCACAAAAGAAAATATTTTTGTCTGTCTTGTTTCAGATATTATTTTTGATATTTATTCCCATTAAAGAGTTAAAATTTCTGGATCAGTGGAAATTCATGGATGTATATAGTCATGAAGCATATGGAGCAGTTGAATGTGTTCTTGGGCAAGCTTCTTTGCATTCCTCTAATAGCATTCAGTATTTTATTTGACTTTAATTATATCCTTGTGCTTGTATATTAAAGATCAATGATGAACTTAGTTTAAATGAAGATTCACAGAAATGAGAAGAAACTGGAGAGCAGAAAGCATAATAGTGGAAGATTTCACTTTTTTCCTGTAAACATGTTCTAAGGATTTGGAAACATGTTCTAAGGTGTGAGGAATTTCAGTAAGTGTAGAATATCTTTCCCAGAGGATGCATATCACTGCCACAGTTCTTGAATATCAATGGAATATATA
>NW_004524596.1:18825353-18839210 GCF_000260255.1 Octodon degus
TTGTATATTTAATGTGCAATGTGCATAATATCATTTAAATAATGCAAATATCTATGTATTACCAACATATTCACATCAAAGACAAAAAAATCACACCCAATATTTCCTTAATTCTCTAAGCTTTTTGTTTTTGTGGTAAGAACATTCATTTATAGGTATATAACTTTTCTTGTTACATTTATTGTGTATGTTTCCTGAGCCTCTTGGATCTATTGTATGATAAAATCTTAGAAAAATTTTCAGGCATCAATCCTGGTATTTCTTCTGTTTTTTTCTTACTTGTGGCATTCTTTCCACATGTTATAATTTTACAATTCTCCAACAGTTACTCAGTATTTCTGTTTCTAACAAGAAGTCTCAGGTCAACAATTTCTAACATTGCTAGTGAAGCAGAAGCCCCAGTACTATTACGGACTACTGAACTCTTTTAGAATATTTGGCTGAGTTAGACACTTATAATATTCAAATAACAGAACTAAACAAAAAATGAGATACAGATGAATAACCATTTTGTATCTGTGTATTCAAAGTGATTAGGATAGATATATACTTACATTCTCTTAATGAATAGAGTGATTTGTTCTAATGGTGTCTGTAGATAGAATATCATGTCCGCATCTTGTACAGCAATTAACCACTGGGAGGAATGTATCCAATATGTTAATTATTGAAACTGTCCTACCAATTTGATTTGAAACTGTCTCATTGCTATTTGTTTATCAATAAAATTACGGAAAAAAGAAGTCTTTTTGTTTCTTTCTGAGAATGTTCTATTGCTGCACATACAAACTCACTGGGTTTTCTAGGTTGTTGTCCATCTTCTGATGAAGCTATTCTTTTTGTTGTTGTTGTTTTAGTGGTTTTGAATTACATTTTTCCATCGGTTTCTTTTTTAGAATTCTAATCCTTTTGCTCCTATTACCATCTACTTTTGCATGATGTCACCCTTTCCATTAAATCTCTTAGCATATCTATCATAGTTATGTTAAACCCCTGGTACGCCAACTCCAAAATATCTTCCATATTTAAGTCTAGTTTTGTTGTTGACTTTGACTATTTCAGCCTGTGATTTTCTAACTTGTAAATACGCCCTGTAATTTTTTTTTTGTTTGAAAGGAAAACAATTTAGACATTTATGTGTTATGGTTTAAGTCTTGCAAATAGAACACAAGGTAACAGTTACTTAGTCTTAGGTTTTATGTTTATCTGGCCAGAACACTGGGCTTTACTGATTGGGCTTTTCTGTTGTTGTTTTCTGGTACTAGGGATTGATTTTGGGATCTTAAACTTGCCAGGCAAGGGTTTATGCCCCTGAGCTATCTCCCTGAGCTATCTCCTTGGACTTTTTTAGTTTTTGCTTTAAACATGATGCCCATGGCTTGTGTTTTGTTTTGTTTCTTTTTTCATTTTTTAACTTGCTTACTATGTTTTCTTTTTTTTTTTCCTTGACATCTCTTTTTTGAATGGAATCTGTTCTCATTAATTCACCTTGTAATTTAGTGGCATGCTGCTGAAAATCTTGTTAATATTATATTGAAAATGTAAAAATTCACTATATTTTACCAACTCATAGTTACATTTCGGTGATTTTTTTTTTTAAGCACAAAATTTTAGACCGTGATTTTCAGAATTATTAATCCCCAATAAAATTTTAAGCATGTTAATATAATATTTATTTATTTATTTATTTATTTAATACAGGGTCTTATTATGCTGCCTGGACTCATAGTGATCCTCCTGTCTCAGCATTCACAGTGCTGGAATTACAGACATATGCCACTACACCTGGTTTCGGTGGCCTGCACAGTGCACCTGGGGTTCCAGGGCCAATACAGCATGCAGTACTGGGGATTGAACTGGGTTCTTTATACTTTCCAGGCCAGCACTTAGACCACTGAGCTATCTCCCCAGCACTGTTATGCTTTTAAGTAACACAGTACAAAATACTTTTTAGGCTGATCAAGCTGCAATACAAAAATAAGGAAGTAAATGCCTTAAAGGTTTGTAAGTTTTTGTTTCCAAACTGTTACTTGTTAAGAGAGACCTAAAAGCTCATGACTGTGCCTATTTCAAATAGACTGAGATATAATATTATATCAATATATAAAAGCCCAAATAAGTTAATTTTATATTTTTGAAATTTAAAAGTTGAAGACTAATAAAAACCATTGTCTCGCTGCATATCTAGACACATGCCCGTCTTAAGCTCCATGTCTGGCCTGCTGCATAGTGCATACGAGGCCCCCCACATTCCTGTTTCTCCAGAAGGTTCCTGACCCTTCATTGCACCCCCTACGCACAGGCCTTCTTCACCTTCACTTTAGATAATGGTTTTCCTTCAGGTTTACTAGCAATTCCTTCAAGGTAGGTACAGGAAGAAGACTAAACTAATAATTCTCTGTATTAAAAAGTGAAGAGATTCATTTTTTAAATCAATATACTTTATTGGTGCATTTTAGGCATGCATAATGATCAAGTTCATCCTAGAGCATTTGTCTCTGATTTCTTCATTCTTTTCTGCTCATCCCCCTTTCCAACTCTCCTTCTCCTCCTTATTTACAAAAGTTTTGTTTCTATTTTGTCTTCCTCTTTCATTTTTTTTCTTTTTCTCCCTTCTTTTCTCCCTTCCCATGCCTACTTCCCTTTTATATTTGAACACTTTCTTCCTGTATTACAATATCAACTATAAATTTTGGTCAATATTTACACTTTCTATTTCCCAGACCAGAGAAACAAGGTGATAGGAGAACTCACTTGAGTGCCCTTTCGTCCCTGTCTCAGACAGAAGCTTTCTTTCCCCCAATAAATAAATTCTGCTTTTAAGGCCCATTGTTCTTAAAATTCATTTTTCCATTTTAGCAGATATGAACTTGTCCCAGGTATTTTTCAGTTTGGAAGTTTCATTCCACTGTATCATTTGTAGGTCTCCTACCAATATCATTAGACAGAGGTAAGAGTTTGATTTTGTATAATAGATTCTGGATTGGGACTCCTTAGGTAATACATTTCTATTGTTATTATTACTATTATTATTTATTTTGTATTTTAGGGAAAGGTTTACAGGGTGTTCAGGGTCTCATTACTAGATCAGACTCATAGTGAACTGCCTGTTTACAGCCTCCTGAAAACTGGGATTACAGGCTTGCACCACCAAGCCCCATCTCAATTGCTGTCTCAGTGTGCCCCAGGACTAGGACCCAACCCATGGCCCCTTCACCTGCTTGCAGGTGCTTTAATCTGCTGAGCTATTTGGCTGGCCCTAAGTAACAATTTTTCTTTCTTTCTTTCTTTCTTTCTTTCTTTCTTTTTTTTTTTTTTTTTTTTGGTGGAACCTGGGATTAAACTCAAGCCCTTGCACTTGCCAGGGAAGCATTTATTCCACTGAGCCATCTCCCTGGCCCCAGGTAACAAATTTTTATGCTTCAAATTTTGAAATGTCTTTGCTCATTGCTTATAATTGCTTATGTTTTGTTATGCAGCTCTGTTAAAATGTGATAAATTTAAGTTGAACCATGAAAAGATTATAAGGTTATGATATTTCTTTAATGGAATAATTTATTACTGCTTTGTTCTTGTATATGTTGCATTTGAATTAGTTGCTAAATTTACCGGTACTCCTTGCTTGAGGTTAGAAAATAGTGCTAGAGAAAGTAACTTTAGAATGCCCTTTAGTGGACTTTACTATAAACTTCTGCAAAATGGGTCTTTTAAAACTTAGCTCAGACTTAGAAAAATATGCATAATAAAACACAGGATTCCTTGCACCAACTACAGGACATTAGGTCAGTAGCTGTTCTTAGACTTGGAAGACAAGTGTCACTGGGATGGCCTGTCTTTGATTCTCCTTTGCACCCTAGAGGAAATGTCAAGCCTGCTCTGCTTCAGTTTCCTTTCTTTCACCTTGCTCTTAATTTTTTCTACCTCACTGTACTTTCCTTTGTAGAGGTATGTACAAGTAGCAGAAAAATCCTCTACAATGTTCCAACTAAGTGAACTAAGTGAACTAAGTGAAGCCCATAGAAAATATAAATTTGTTAACAAGGAAGGCAGGGAATTCACTTTAATTTTTATTTTTACTTTTTTTTTGTATTTTAGTGAAAGGGTCACAGGGTGTTCAGGGTCTCATTACTAGATCAGACTCCTAGTGATCCTCCTGTTACAGCCTTCCAAGAGCGGGAATTACAGGTGTGTGCCACAACTCTCAGTCTCAATTACCATCTCAGCGTGCCCTGGAGGCGGGACTGGCACGGCCAGCTCAGGGATTGAACCCTTGGCCCCTGCACCTGCTTACAGGTGATTTAGTGTGCTGAATTATTTGGCCAGCCCTAGGGAAGTCACTTTAGAGGAGGGATAAATACTCCATGTCTGGGTTACTCTTCTCTCATTGCTGAGACAAATACCTGACACTCAAACTGAAGGAAGGAAAGTCTTATTTAGCTCAGTTACTGGAGGTTTTGGTTCTTACTCAGCTGGCTCTAAGGCAGAGTAGCATAGGACAGAGAACAACGTTTCATGGGAATGACGAAGAGCACAAAGCAAAAGGGAGGGGCCGCAGTTCAGGCAGCTAGCTAGCCTTTCTCCCCTCCTTATAGTGTAATGCAAATTACCTGTCCCAGGGGAGGTGCAGTATCCACACCCACAACAATCAATCACAAACTCCAGAAGCCGCCCCATGACTGCTTGAAGCTTTGGGGGAACACGTATACACAAATCATAATACCCTTTCTCTGGATCAGATGAGAAATACCCAATTATGGGCACCAGGAGACCACAGATAAAGGCCATGTCCTGGCTTAGTGTTCTGGGCAGGTCTTGTTCAGGAGGCTAAACCTAAGACACAGTGGAGAGAACTGACTTCTGTGTGACACCAGAAAGAGCTATCTCCAAAAGCAGAGCATGTATGTCACCAAAACACATTCAGGCTATGGAAGAATCTCCAACATTTCTTCTCTTAGGTCTAGCAATCATTTAGGTGTTTAAGAAAATACTTCAAAAAAAGTTGTGAATGTTAAAAACTTTATTTTATTTTATTTTTTTTTTTTTGCTTTTAATCTCTTCTCACTTTATTTTTATTTATTTATTTATTTATTTTTTTCTCTGAGTTTGTTTTTTTTTCAAAGTTTTATTGATAAACATATAGCAATGAGACAGTTTCAAATCAAATTGGAAGTACAGTTTCAACAAATAATACACTGCATATATTCTTCTTAGTGGTTAATTGCTGTACAAGATGCGGACTTGTGATCCCATTTACAAACACCATTGGAACAAATCATTCTATTCATTAAGAGAATGCAACTATATATCTATCCCAACCACTTTGAATACACAGATACAAAATGGACATTCATAGGTATACCCCATTTTTTCTAAGTTCCGTTATTGAATATTATAGGTGTGTAAACTCAGCAAAATATTCTAAAAGAGTCCAGTCGCCCATAATAGCATTGGGTCTTCTGTTTAACTGGCAATGTCAGAAATTATTGACCTGAGTCCCCCACAGCTCAACTTAACAGCATGGCTTTATTTCTTATATTTCATCTTCATACTTTTCTACTGGATGGTTAAGACCAAGGTAAAGCAGGACCTATGCAACAAGAGTTGTAGCTTTTTGGTCTGAGAAGGTCAGTGAAATGCCCTCAGGATTTATCCTGAGATCCTGTACCACAGATTTGTAGAACCTTTATCAGTGCAGCCATGTGGATGAGTCACGGCCATTGCTTGGCCAATGTGCTCTCTGTGAAAGCCTGAGAGAGTGTCTTCTCCCCATGTGACTCTCCTTAGGCCCACTCTATGTCATCAATCACTTTCCTCTTTGGCCCCATAATCTTCTTGATCAGAAAATTTGGGACACTACCGAGGTACATGACGTTACAGTACAAGTTCTCATATGTCCTGAGTCTTAATTGACCTTAGAAGACTAGGGCCAAAATGTTGGCTTTCCTTGTATCCCTCCTTTTTCTCTAATTTTGGTCTGCAAACTTAGGTTGTTACCCATCCAGAAGAAACACTTATTGTTATTATCAAACGACTTAGGCTATTAAGCTTAACCTCACTATCTCACTGCATTTCAAACATCTTAGGCATAATAAGGAACAGGTATTTTTCATCAAGTATTGATATGTTGAACTTTAAAAACTTTATTGTAAAGTGCTAGGTGATCTTGTTCAGGCTTTAATCTATCCCTTATAGAACTTCGACAAACAGTGGTTACTCTGCCAGCTAGTTTAACACTTATAGAGCAACTGCCACTCTAAAGCAGAATCAGGTTTCCCAATCACCTCTTTTTTGAATCCCCATTGAAGCCAATGGATGATGGAATGTTGACTATCGAGACAGCTGTATTCTTTTCTGGAGACTGATCTCTGGTCATGTGGGCCAATAGAAACCAGAACAACTGAAGGATCATGACCAGGGCTACTTGGTGGTGAATACACAAAGATTCCTAGTGAAAACTGGCTCCTGACCACTGACAAGTATCCCCTTAGCTACTGTATTTCTCTCTCTCTCTCTCTCTCTCTCTCTCTCTCTCTCTCTCTCTCTCTCTCTCTCTCTGTAGGTAAACTAGGAATTGTACCTGAGCTTTTCAGTGGAACCATTTACTTATCCCCATTCAGAACTTAGGATGAGGAAAATTGCAAAAATTTACAGTCCACAGCAACTATCAGGGGAATGATTTATATTTGTTCCTTAACTAAGAGTAAGAAAAGAAATTTTAGTGAGCCTTAAATAATGTGCTTTTACTGGAAGGTAAAAAATGATTGTCAGATAATAAATACAAATTTCACCTGTGAGCTTCAACATTTATGCAAAACAGTCTTGTCTTTTACTAAAATAGTTTGCCTCAATGACTAGGTGGAGAATATAATTACCTGGAGATGCCTTTGTCCTAGTACATGAGGCAGAACTCCTAGAGGTGATCTCCTTTGTAGCCTGAAAAGTACTTTACTTCCAACTCACATTTAATATTTGAATATCTTACTACCAAATTATACTTTCCTCTTTAGACAGTCCCATGACCAGGAAAATTGTAGCTTGTGCTTGTAAATGTCCAATATGAGTGACTACACAGATCATGAGCTCATCCTGGTAGGATGAAATCATATGGCAGTTTGAAGGTAGATAAGCTAGTTGAATTTTTGTCTTCCAATCTCTCCAGATGGTATCCACCAGCCCTGAAGTGGCATATACTCAAGGGACACCTCTGAGGATATGGAAATCAATTAGAAATGGAGAGATGATGCCCAAACTATTTTCCATGTTGATATAGGATTCTCTTGGTCAAAGTTGTTGAATGATGTTTGCTCTTGCCTCTTTAGAGAGACTCTCTAAAGCCAAACTGAAATGCAGAAGAAAGTATTAATTGTAATATGCCTTTACAACTAGAAAAGTATTATTAAAAAAATCGTCAGAAATGCCTTGTGTGTAGATTTTTTTTTACATTAAGAAATAACCATCATTTAGTTTCAAAATATAGCTATGAGCCACAGAAAAACAAGACACCTCAGGCTTCTAAGGCATTCACTATTCCAGAGCCTGAGGCTGTTCCTTCCGAGACTTTGGAGCCTGAGGACAAGCCAGCCTTGGTCAAATACTCTCCCACCATTACAAAATCAAAGTTTTCCCCTACTTTCCCTTTTACCCTAGAGGAAGGCTTCTAGACCAGCTGCAACCCAGTCCTCTCCAGGGCTACACCTATCTTAGCTGAGTTTACGTAAGCTCCTCACAGATAATATCCTTTAAAGAAGTTAATAGACAATCTGGAACTTGCAGAGTTCATGTGTTTTTTTTTTTCTTTTAGTGACCTAAAACAAATAAAGTCAGATCCTGGAAATTTTTTAGATGACCCTGATAAGTATACTGAGGTCTTTAGAGGCCTCACTCAGACCAATGAGCTAGGTTGGAAAGATATAATGTTACTCTTAAATCAAAAATTGATTAAAGACAGGCAGCATTATAAGCTGCTTTTGCATTTGGAGACGAATATCATGAATATAATTTCAGAAGGCAGGAAGCCAGGGGAACTGGTAGTTCACACTGCAGGTAAAGCAGTCCCTACCTAAGACCCCCGCTGGCCTAATAGCCATACAAGAGCAGGAGACATTTTCAAATGTGTGTTCTTAAAGGTCTAAAACTGATCCTTCTAGCTATTTTAAAATTTCAGCTATTTATCAGGATAAAAATGAAAACCCCTCTTTTTTTTCTTACAACATTTAATAAGGGCACTGGTAGAACAGACTTCCCTAGATCCTAATTCAATAGAGAGACAGATTATTCTTACAGATAAGTTCATTGTTTAGTCATCTCTAGATATAGAAAAAAAACTATAAAAGATATGTTTTGCTCTAGATAGCTCACATGATACTGTAGTAAAAACTGCCTCCTTAGTATTCTATAATTGGGAGTGGGAGAAAACCAGAGAGAAAAAAACAAAGAGATAAAAATTTGCCTTTGCTATGGCCTCAAAATAAACAGTCCCTAAGTCTGATTCTTTGGGCTCCAATCAAAGATCAACATTTAGGTTCATCTGTGACCACTGTCAAAAGCCAAGCTAGCTGGAGAGGACTGCCTTAAGAGGTCGTCCCAAGCCAGGCTCTGACTGCCAAGGCAGCCAATCAGAGTAAGGCTGTGCTCTGAAGTGGAGGCCCCAGAGTTCATTCTCAGCTTCCCAGTGGTCCAGTAGGACTGAAGGCCTCAGGACTGCCTCTTCCCCTGGCTGAACTGCTATCTCTACCTGTCATCACTATGGAGGAGCTCTGAGTAATAATGACTAGAAGGAAAAAAGCAGCCTATTACTGAACATTAACACCATTCTCTTTGTTCTTCTTCAACCCTGACCTTCCTTCTAGTCACCGTACCTCAGGGAAAACAGTCATTAAAAAAAATCATGTTTATGCTGTAACTGGGACAACTTTCTCTTGACCCATTCCTTTTAGCTATGCCTATAAGCCCAACTGTCTCATCCTGGAGAGATTTTATATATATATATATATATATATATATATATATATATATATATATTCCAATCTTTGTACATGCCTCCCACTTAGCATAAAAATGGGTAGATGTTAAACTGTCATGATTTTATTCAGTATTTATAAGAGTTTTCAAAGTAAAAGACAGTTCCCTATTCTTTTATTACAAATATTTTGCAAATTTCTAAATTTTAAGGTTAAAAGCAAAGATAATGAGTTTTAACTTAAAAACATACAACTAAAAAAATAAAGTACATATTGCTATCATATTTTATCACAAGGTGTAACCAGGAAAATCTGCCAAGCTGTACTTACACTACTTAAAAATCATTTACAGGAAAGGTATTAATCTGGTTTTTAAGTCATTAAAAATTTAGAGTCAATTAGAACTACAGCTAGCGGGACTTACATCCAAAGGTCAGACTCCATCAATAAACGGGCCTCAGAACCAGTGAGCTGCAATTTGTATTCCTTTAAAATAGCTCCTAAACTTACTTGTGAGCTCTAGTGCTCATACTTCATTACACATACTCTAATTCCTCAGGTAATTTGTTCTTGATTACAGAATACCAGATCCCAGTACCCATACAGGTAAACCTATAACAAATATTCTATATTACTTTTAGTTTTCTTTTACTGGGATCCACCAGATTTTATTGAAAATGATAAAATATATGACAAAAACATAATATATGTCACATATTAAGGTTAACTATACTCAGCTGACATCAAGTGTTACCACAGCTGGTGTCCATTTCCTAAATAAAACACCACAAAGTTAGTGAGACAGGCCATTCTCCACAAATGAATGGCATTAGACATTCTAAAAGCAGTACAAGACATACTTGTGCAGTTATAAAAACTGAATGTTGTGTTTACATTTCTGATCCTTCTGCTAATGTCTTGATAGCTGCTCAAGATATTAAATAAAAGAGTAATAACATGTTACACTCAAAATTTCCCTAGACCTTATCCTTGTCCCTTTTATAAAAAGTTATTATTGTCTCCTCTTGGTTAAAATCTTTGTAGATTGACTTTGTAGATTAATGTTATTATTTGATTCATGCATACTTAGCTGTTCCTTTGGCCTTGTCTCCTCCATATTTAAAGCTATATGCACACCTAAGATAAAAATGCCTGGTGTCTGTTGTGGGCCTTTAAACAGAGCCTCTAGAGAGTAACTCTGACTGCCAATTCACAATTACAACTGGGTCAGCCATATAGCTCAGTGGATTAAAGGACTGCAAGCAGGAGCAGGGGCTGGGTTCAATCCCTGGAAATGCCATGCTAGCCCTGCCCCTGGGGTGCACTGAGATGGCAATTGAGACTGGGAATAGTGGTGCCCGCCTGTAATGCCAGCTCTTGGGAGGCTGTAAATAGGCAGATCGCTAGAAGTCTGATCTAGTAGTGGGACCCTGAATACCCTGTAGACTCTTCCCTAAAATACAAAAAAAAAAAAAAAAAGCTACATCCCCTTACAGCCTAAAAATGTCAGAGCAGTCATGACAAATTATTCTCTCATGGAATTTTGGGTTACTTCTTCAGAGGAGGGAAAATTGTAGGCAGCTGAGTTAAATAAAAATATTATAGGTAGTCAGACAGGTATAGACCCTCACAGGACCCAATATGGAAGACAAAATACCTTCAATTGTGGGAGAGAGACAGGCACCTCTGCTGTGGCTGGACCTCAAAACAAAAGATTAAACAAACACAACCACAACCTCCCTAGGGATAGACATCAGGGACTGATATTTTTCAACAGGAATCATTCACTTTGAAAAAATCACTAACTCAACCCCTACAGAAAGAGCCCATGTTCTGTATATTCATGCCCACTTACTATGTGACTTGCTTCCCCATTTCATCCTCATTTAATCAATTATACCTGAACAATTATGTTTATAATGCTATTGGATGACCACAGTTTTGTCTCAGCTTATGCCTACCTACACAAGTTCCCATGTCTCCTACCTTAGATTTGCCTTACCTTGTGGTTTTGCTCTATAAAAAACCCAAAAAGACAGGATTATTGGCAACCAGCTCAGGTCCTCTTTTTCCTCTCTTAGACAGCTTTTATTCCCCATAAGTGAATTCTGCTCTTAAAAGAAAAAGAATGTGCTATTTACACATGTGTTTTCTATTTATTTCCCTTAAGATTGTAGTTTTAAGATGTATCTGTTTACCTAGAAATGACTCAGATATTTCCTTTATGGCTAACTTGTATACCATTAGGGAAAAACCCACACCTTCTATATACATTTATTGGATTATGGGTATTTGGGCTATTTACAAAGTTTAGCTATAACAAGAAGTGTAAATGTCTGTCTGTCTATCCATCTATCCATCTATATCTCTATTTATATCACCTGTAGTATTATGCTTTTAATTCTTTTGGAAGGCACCAAGAATTAGAATAGCTGGGTCAAATGGAAAATATAGTTTTAGATTTTGAGATACCTCCACATGGAATTCCACAGTGGTGCAACAATTGAGACTCCCATCAAAAACAGAGAAGGTTTTTTTTTTTCTCTACAATTCTTTCTCTCTAAAAAAGAAAGAAAATAACAATGAGAATTTTACATCAGGCTAATAGGAGGATAACAATAATTACTAAGTTATGTATTTTTATCTTCATAGTATTTACTTAGAGCACAAGATATAGCTATGAAAGACAAAGATGATTTCCTTTTTCTTCACAGTCCCTGCAACATTTGTTATTTTGTTGTCTATTGATAATAGTCAAATTTCCCAGAAAGTTTGGTTAAGATGAAAATAGGCAAAGATTTCATCTGGAAAGTTAATCTCAACATTGTTTTAATATGTATCTCTCAAAAAACCAATATTGTTCAACATTATTTCATATATTTATTTTCCTTTTGTACTTTCTCATCAGAGTAGTGTGGTTTATTTTGCATTCTCATTTTTGGTTTTGGTTTTTACATTTTGAGGTAT
The DNA here is from genome assembly GCF_000260255.1 of Octodon degus. NCBI lineage: Eukaryota > Metazoa > Chordata > Mammalia > Rodentia > Octodontidae > Octodon > Octodon degus. Next base: position 18,837,281 of record NW_004524596.1, read on the forward strand.
CTGATCTTTTCAATTTTTTAATATATTCTAGATATTAGTCCTTTGTTTGAAGATCAGGTGTTAACATATTTTTCCATTCTGTTTGTGTCTCTTCACTCTGTTGATGAATTCTTTTGAAGTACAAAAATACTTTAATAAGATGATACTTTAGTTATTGATTCTTTCCTGTGCAATTTAAGTTTTGTTAATAAAGTCTTTGTCTATAGCTATGTCTTCAAGAGCTCTACTTATTTTCTCTTCCAGAAGATTTAGTCTTTTTGTTTAAATATTTATTTCTATTTCCTTTAGTTCCATTTAGACCCATTTTCATTTTACTTCAGTTCATTGTGAGAAATATGGGTATAGTTTAAGTTTTGGGCACATGGCGAGGCAATTTTTCCAGCATTATTTATTAAGGAGTCTATCTTTCAGTGAAGGTGTTTGACTCCTTTGTTAAAGATAAAGGTGGCTGAGTGAATGTGACTGGAATTGTTTCTGCATCCTCTTATCTGTTCCATTGATCCTCAGGTCTATTCATTTTATTCCCTCAAGGTTTTTTTTATGTACTGAGTGCAGGGTTTCACTAGGTATCTTGGACTCACAGTGATCTTCCTGTTTTCAGTCTCCCCAATGCTGGGATTACAGGTGTGTGTCACTATGCCTGGTCTCCGTGGCTGGCTCAGTATGCATGGGGGCAGGGCCTGTGCAGCCTGTGGTACCAGGGATTGAACCCCTCTCATGTGCTTGCCTAAGCAGGTGCTTCATTTGCTGAGCTATCTTTCTGACCCTTTCCCACCTCCCCCACTCAAGTCTTTAATCACAGAAGTTTTGTAGTACAAATTTCAAGCCAGGGATTTTGATGTTCCCTGCTCTATCTTTGTAGAAGAAATCATCCAGAATTGTTTTTTGTTTGTTTGTTTCTTTGTTTTTTGCAGTTGTAGGTCTCTTCTGGTTCCAAATGAATTTCAGGATTGTTTTCTCTAATTCTGTGAGGCATTTTATTGATATTTTCATTGAGACTGCATTAAATCTGCATAGCAATTGTGCAAGTGCAGCCATTTTTATTTTGTTGGTTCTTTGTTGTTATGGTTTGTATGTAGATGCCCACCACGGCCTCATGTAGTCATAGGATGCAGGTTTGCTAGCAGTGATGGAATGTAGAGTTTTCATTGATATGTAGTCCAACGCTGGGACTATAGTGTTGGTGCTACACCTGTCCTAGGCAGGTAGTCTGAATACAATATAAGGGAAAGAAAGACCTTGTGCTTGCTCCCTTTTCCCTCCCTTGTTGCCTTTGTTGTCTTTCACCACCATGAACTGTTGCCCCTTCCATGTATCAATTTGCCTTGGAGGCACCTGATTATGGACTGAAACCTCTAGAAACTGAATTTTGGATATTTTCCTCAGCAATGAGCATGGTAACCAAAACATTTCTGCTTAAGAAATCTGGAATATCTTTCCATTTCTTGCTATGTTCTTAGATCTCCTTTTTGAAAGCACTATAGATTTAATGTAGAGGAATAGTAGATTGATTCCTATGTATCTCTTTTCTTTCAATGCTAATCTGAAATGTGTGCTTTCTCTAATTTCTTTCTTGGTGAGTTTATTATTTGTGTACAAAAATGCTATTGATTTTGAACTGCTGACTGAAGCTATGCAGATGAATTTGGTTATCAAATCTAGAAGTCTTTTGGTGAAATTTTTTGGGCCTTCCACCTAGAGCATTAGGTCACCTGAAGATAATAATTTAGCTTCTACCTTTCTTAGTCTTCTAACTTTCATTTGTTTCACTTGGATAATTATTCAGGATAATATTTTTGGAACTATATTGAATTGATGAGAGTGGTGAGAGTATAGATCCCTCCCTTGTTCCTGATTTTAGAATGAAAACATTCAGTTTTTGACTACTTATTATATTAGCTGTTGGCTCATCATAAATGGCTTTTTTCAG
>NW_004524596.1:18840580-18844773 GCF_000260255.1 Octodon degus
TAAATCATCTATTGAGTCCATTTGCTCACAGTTTTGGCTCAGTTCTGATATTCCTTTGTTGATTTTCTTTTCAAGTTGATCTGCCTGTTTATGACAGTGGGTGACTGAGATCCTCCATTGACTTCTTTCTTTCTTTCTTTCTTTCTTTCTTTCTTTCTTTCTTTCCTTCTTTCTTTCTTTCTTTCTTGTTGTACTTGGGATTGAACTCAGGAACTTGTGCTTGCAAGGCAGGCACTTATGCTGTTGAGCTATCTCTCCAGGCCCCACCATTAAAATTGTGTTAGTGCTAATTTGATTTTTTATGTCTATTGCTATTTGTTTTATATCATTGGTTCCACTGGTATTTTTTTGCATATGGATAAGGATTTCCTGTCCAAAAAGGAGAAAAAAAATAATACAGCCAAGGCAAAGGTCCTCTTACAAGATAGTTTTAATTTATAAGATGACAATCCCAAAGCTATTTAGTGATCAAAAGCATATTCAGAGCTTTGTTTTCTGTTGTTGTTATTGAAAAGTTCCATTGTGTTCCTATACATTATGAAAAACAATAAGTAAGCTTTAAAGAAACTGTAGTTCTTTTCTGGTTTTATTTCTTGATTTCAGTTAACTATTTTTTATGTTTGTATAGGATAATACTACATATCTCATTAATTTTGTTTGAAAATGACTGAAATGAATTGAAGTATTATATTTGTAGTATGCACTAGTTTTTTAAGGAATTTTTTTTATTTATTTTTTTTATTTTGCTACTTCAGGGTGCCTTAAGGGCAGGTCTGGTGCAGCTTGTGGAGCTGGAAGTCGAACTGTGGTCTTATAACTGCATTTGCCCAAGCGGTGCTGTAAACAACTGAGATATCCGGTGAAGCCCCAGTATGCGCTAGTTTTTGAAGCAGTTTTGACATGATAAAAATAGATATTTAATTCCTTTTTAATATTAATTACGTATTTTCTCTTTTTTCATTCTTTTTTTGACCCTCCAAATCCTAAATGAGCCACTCCAGGATATATTCATGCTAGATGTTTAATTATTCTTTTTATCTCAAATAAAGCTAAAGACAAAAGAATGAAATTTTGGACATATAACATGGTGAAGTCTTCATTTAACCTTTGTCCTTTAATATCTCTTTCATCTGGTATATAGTAACAGAGCTGAAATTGCTAAATAACTAATTGCTAAATTTTAACAAATCTCTATAAATGTCATTTTGATGTCATTTTCTTAAAAGTCAAAGTACTAAAATCAGTGAAGCATAAGTAAATGACATTAGAGAGTTCACCTCCTTGAACAGGATAAATCTCTCCAGGATTTTGTTGCTCATTATAAATCTCATTAACCAATAATACCTGCTATGAACAGAGTGCATATGTACTTTGTCATTCAAACTTGGAATTTGGTGAGTAAGAAACCTATTAAAACTTGACACTGAAAAAAATGTATAAAGTAGAACTATGAAAAGGATAATTGGATTGAAGTTTACATGTATGCTATATTTAATAGAGGTAGCATCATGTAGAAGCTAACAAATCAGTCTCCAGTATTGCAAAGAATTAGGTTTATTGTGCAAGTATATGATACCTGTAGGATTTAAGAGAAATTTTCTTACTTTTCTGAACTTCAGTCTTTCATTGGTATAATTTAGCAATCATCACTATTGGACTCTGTGTTGTTTTGAGGATTCTGTGAAATCAAGCATATAAGTTGTTTATCTTAGGAGTTATGCACATTTGTAGCATGTTAGAAAAATAGACACAGAATTAATGAGTCTGTTACTTTTACCATTTTAAATTATTTTGTAAAAGAATAAAGAATTGATTAAAATGGATTTAAAATCATAGAGTTAAAATGGAAACTATGTTCATAAATACTATGATAATAAGAATAAATTTTGCTTTTTCTTTTCTAAAAGTAAATGAATATGGTTAACTTTTTTTGGTACCTGATCTTAAACTTAAGATCTTGTGCTTCCCAGGCAGGTGCTTAAGCCACTGAGCTATTGTTATTGAATTCCTATTACTGTATATAATGAAATTTTGTATCGTTTTTAACATTTTCTGTTTTTTTAACATTTTGTATTAGTCAGAAAATTCAAATTAAAAAGTAAATAATTAGGCAGCAGAATTAAAGATAATGAAAAGAACTTAAAATGCAATAGACATAGTTTTAAGTACTTCGTTAATATTAACTATTTTAATCATCTCAACACTATGAAGAGCCACCATTAGGAGAAACTTGAGACAGACATGTGAATGAACCTACTCAAGGTCACTCAGTAAGTAATTGCTAAAGAAAAGGTGCAAAGCAAAATAACATTTTTTATAGTACTGAGAAATGAACACAAGGCCTTCTACAGTAATGCTTTAGTTCATCTGTGCTTCTGGTTTCCAATTTGATTTGTAAACAAGAGCATTCTGCAAAATTTTGCTTCTATTTGTGAGCTCTGCATCAGATGGCAAATACAATCCTGGCCACTTTCCCTACACAAACACAAAAGCAACCATCATCTCCAAAATCATAAAACAAATTAAGTTTGTAAACCAAGGCATTACTGTACTCACTAAATAAAGGTTTTGCCACTGAACATGATTGGAGCTTTCTCTTTTCTTGGGCCAAGCACTAACATTTAAATAGGAAAAGAGGAAATTGTTCATCTGATTCTGGTTACAAGGCAGAAATGTCATGGCGAAAGGGCCTGGAGGAGCAAAGCTGCTTATTTCACGGCAGCTGAGAAGAAGAAAAATAAACAGTCCATTGAAAGGGACCAGAGACTACATATAGACACAAGTTCACAGCTTAATGATTCCCGCATACATATCCAGGAATGTGCTTTATGAATACCTTACGAGACTTTCAAGCAAATCGAGTTAACAATTAAGTTCAACCTTCACATCCCAATCTTTGTCGTATTAACAGCCCAACATATTTTATTATATCATACTTACTATTCAAATAAACACAATAATAAGTTAATAACTCAGCCAAGCTTAATACAACTATGTTTCATACAACCAAAAATTAAATAATCTTTTGTCTACATTCTCAAAAATTAGAGCCTTGTTGAAAAGTCAAAGAGAAAGTTTCCTCTGAGACTCAAGGCAAACACTTAACTGGGAACCCATGTAAAATTTTAAAGGTAGAGTACATACTCAGGAGGCTGAGGTAGGAGGAACATTGTGAGTTTGAGGCTAGTTTTGGCTCCATTGTGAACTCGAGGCCAACCTCAACTACCTAGGGAGATCCTGTCTCAAAAACCAAAATGACAACAACAATAACATCATCATCATCAGAAGCAGCAAGAATATTACATACACAGAAAAGAGAGATTATAGAAATAGAGAAAGAGATAGATACCAAAAATACAATGCTACAGTGTAATATTCCTATGATAAAGGGGAGAAATAGAAGAATAGAAGAAAATCAGAAGAAAACAAGATTGCATTTCAATAGGGCAAACATAAATTACTTTAGTTTCATACATACCACCCAGAACATGATGATGAGATACTTGAGAAGCCTTACCCATATGTCATTGCTAGTTTCAGCCCACATAGCCTCTCTTTGGCTTGCTTTGTTGCTATCCAGGAGTTTTCATCTACAGATTTCTCATGCTTTTGTCATTAGCTGTGGTTTAGGTGATGGATATCCCTCAAGAACCTTATGGGTGAGAACTTTAGAAGCAGATCAAAGAATGGAATCCTGTAAATAGTAGTGTATCATTCCATTCCTGGATATTAGGGGTTGGGACTTGATTAGAGACTGTTCACTGGGGGTGTGATATAGAAGGGAACATCTTTCTTCAAGGTCCTCATGGCTATTTCTGACTCCTCAATGTAATGATGTAGGGAGATTTTCCAGGTCCTCCTTTGCAATCTTGATGGAAATTACCCTGATTCCACAACACTTGCACTTAGCATCATGTAAAACCACTACCACATGGATGAAACAAAGGGCTGATGTTAGTGAGAGCAGCATCTGGGCCCATTTAATCATGGATACAGTGGCCTCTTAGCACTTGAATGACTGACACAATGAAATGAATTCTGGAAAGTAATTTATTAAGTATCCCTTGTTGAACAAGAGGCCCAGTGACCCTTTCCTCACATGAAAAGTGAGATTTTTGCACCAGTCACCCTGTTATCAGTGGGACTTTGCTGATTTCTGAGATGCTCCCAATTTGTGTTTCCTTTGTTTCTTT
>NW_004524596.1:18854888-18889386 GCF_000260255.1 Octodon degus
TATTGCTTAAATTGGAATACGAATATCTGATAGTTTTGTTGTAAGGTCAGTAATATATGTTCTGAATCTTTTATTGTTGGTCAACTGTCTTTTTCAATATATTTGAGAATTTTTGGCTGTCTGGCATCAGGATTCACTCTTGTTGCAATACTTACATGTACACACTATCCCTCTTTTTCTATCTAAGGACTGTTCTCACAAGAGTTGGTATCACATGTGCTTCAGCCCATCACTCATGGGCTTATTCTTTCTTGCACAAAATTAAACTCCAGTCTATTCTCATAGTAAGGAAATTATGGTCTTCAAAAGGTCTTAATTAACAAACAAATTTTTTTCAGTTTTTTTATGTAATGGATGGACTAGGACAAGCAAGACTTTTCTCATTAGCCTTCTCAGGGACCTACCCTCTGCATTTATCTCTCTCATCTCTTTGCTTGCACTCATAGACTATAAAATCTTAATAAAAATGTTGATACAGAGTATGGAATGCTGTATCTACAAGAACAACTCCAAATCCTTCTGTGACTCTCTTTGCTTCATAGAAAGGATCTGGAAAGTTCTTTGCAAAAATGAAATTGGGCTTACAGTCAGACATAAGAAGCTTTGTGAAACCTGAAGAAAGTTTAACTCAAGGCAGTTTTCTTAAGAAACCTTAAGAAAACAAAGGTTTCTTTTTGAGAGGAAAGGAAGTAGTTCAGAAGTAGAATCAGAGTGTAATACAGGATTATTGTGATTGTCAAAGGAGTAGCGGATTAAGGGATTATAGTTTTGAGTTGGAATTTAGAGACATAAAAGAAAAGGACAGTTGTATTTTTTTATTTGATTTGACTACTACAGATCTGACAGAGGCACTATGCAGCTTGAAAGTCTTTGGAAGTTTTATCCTTGCAGTGACAATAAAAAGCATGGGCTAGCCACATAGCTCATCATATTAGAGTGCCTGCTTAGGAGCCAGGTGTTCAATCCCCAGGGCTGCACTGAGACTGCAATTGACACAGGGCGTGATGGCACATGCCTGTAACCCCAGCACTTGGGAAGCTGAAAACAGGAAGATCACTAGGAGCCCAATCTGTGTAGTGACACCCTGAAGACCATGGAGACCCTGTAATAAATACATACAAAAAGAAAAGAAAAAGAAAAGAAAATTTTGAACTTTTGTAGGGAGGGTTCTAAGTTTCTTTTCAAATGCATAATTGCACTTATAGAAAAAGACATCCATTAATATTATAAACATCCATTAATATTATAAATTTTCTGTAGAGAAATTATGATAAATAAGAAGGTAAGTACAAAAAGATAGAGTAATAGCACATAAAGGTGATGTCATTCCCAGAAATAGTGTAGATTTTGACTGAGATGCCCTGTATGAATTGGAGTCTCACTGCGCCCCCAGACTGCGGCCAGTATGCACGCCAGGTATTGACCACCTGACTCCTAAGCAGGTACTCTAATACGATGAGTTAAAAATAAAAAGCCCATGCTTTTTGTTTTCACTGCAAGGATAAAACTTCCAAAGACTTTCAAGCTGTATATTGCTTCCGTAAGATCTGTAGTAGTCAAATCAAATAAAAAAAAAAAAATACAACTGTCCTTTTCTTTTATGTCTCTAAATTCCAACTCAAAACTATAATCCCTTAATCCGGTACTCCTTTTACAAAGTCAATAATCCTGTATTACACTCTAATTCTACTTCTGAACCACTTCCTTTCCTCTCAATAAGAAACCTTTGTAATCTCAATTGCCTTAAATTAAACTTCCTTCAGGTTTCATCAGACTTCTTATGTCTGACTGTAAGCCCAATTTTATTTTTCCAAAGAACTTTGAGATGAAACTCTCAAACTCTAGCACCAGTTAAGTAAAAATGGGCACATATCATACCATAAGCTGTGATTTTATTGGTTAATTATCTTTAATTTCAAACTTAATGGACTTATAATTCTATCTGCATACAGGACTTCTCAATGTTCTTCTTCCTAGACCCAACTCTTATGAATAAATTTATTTATTTTCATAAATTTAGATAAGGCTGTCTGACAGGTTCTAACAAGGCAGGACAGATGGCCCAATAGACATTTCTTCCAAAATGCTTGCTTGGCATGGCTTCTTGGATTCAGCAGCTGTGGAGTTAACTGAAAATATGGATTCATTAGATCTATGACCAATTTCTTCCCTAAGAATTTATTCATATGAACTTAAAAAATGAATATGCTGGTGTGTTTGTGCCTGTGTTTGTGGGTATGCATGTTTGTTTGTTCGTGTTACAAGTAAAAGTCATGTTTTCTCCAAAACTAAGAATTTCAGATCCAGTAAGAGAATAAAATAATTTCAAAGTAGTATTTCTCATGGATGGCACTCAGAATGAGCATCTCAGAGAGTGAAACCCTAAAGAAGAAACTGGCTCTTAGACCAATATAGAACTTGCTTCAAGGAAGTAATTGCACATCCTTGAAAGGTGGTTCAGGACTGTGCAGTAAAAATGCTTGCTATTTAGGGTAGAAGATATTTATTTATTTATTTTCAATTCATGATTCTTTTCTTTTATTAGTATATATTTGCAGTACATAATGATTTCATTCACTGTTGGGGATACATGTGCATAACACATTTCAATTCCGTTCTTCCTTAGCCCTATATACCCTTTTCATTTTTTAGCATCAGATTGATTTATTTATCTTATGAAAGCTTATAAAGTAACTTATACAGGTTGAAAACCAGAGTAATGGCCCAAAGAACATATAAAGCATGTAAAACAATTGTACCAAGTCAAGGTACAATTTTATGTATTTTAATTTTTTTTTACTAATTTTAATGAGAAAGAAATAACAATGAGATAGTTTCAAAACAGGTTAGTAGCACAGCTACAATAATTAATACATTAAGTACAAGAAGCTAATAAATACATGAAAAACTGTTCCACATCACTAACCATTTGAGAAATGTAAATTAAAACAACATTGAGATACCATCTCCCCCCCAAAAAAAATAGCTATCATAAAGAAATCAATCAAGAACAAATATCAGAGAGGGTGTGGGAGAAACAGGAACAATTCTTCACTGCTGGTAGGAATGTAGACTGGTGCTACCATTATAGAAATCAGTGTGGAACCTTTTTAAAAACCTAGGACTGGAAATCCCATTCAATCCAGCTATCCTCCTTCTGGGAATGTTCACAGAGAAACTGAAAACATCATATCATAGTGATATGGGTGCACCTATATTTATAGCAGCACAATTTGTGATAGCTAAATCTTGGAAACAACCAAAATGCCCATCACAGGAGGAATGGATGAATCAGATGTGGTGCTCTTATACAATGAAGTATTACTCAGCTATAAAGAAAAATAAACTCAAAGGCTTCGTATATATGTGGATGCAACTTGAAGGTTCAATTTCAGATACATTAATTGCAGTCTATTATCTTTTTCTTTCTTTTTTCTTATCTGTCTTTTATTTCATAACTTATGCATAATTCATATATCTTTGTTGCTTTGGATTTGCGTATTTTACTTAACAAATTGAGTTGAATGAGGACTGAAACACCTCTTGGATTTGTGTATTTTACTTAACAAACTGAACTGAATGAGGACTGAAACAGATTTCTCCAAAAAATCAACATCAAATTTGACCATTGAATTTGATTATATCCTCCTCCAATTCGGTTTGCAACCAGAACTATGGAAAGAATTGAGTTCCTGAACCAAGGTATCATTACATACAAAGTCTGACCACAAAATTATATACACATTTTTGTAGTTTTCCATGCTAAGAAATGTCTGGAAGGTAATGACCACCATGTTAAGCACCTTTTATAATTGTAGATGATAAAGATAACATCAATTTCATGATAGTGCAATAAATTTAGTATAAATATATATACACAAATATTTTTTATTAAAGTGTACTTTTTGGGCAAATTTTTTGTGTGTATCGTTACAGTAAACTGGACTGAATATTGATGAGCTTGCTGGTACTACTTCCATCTTCTAGGCACAAATATTTCCTGAAGAAAACATATTTTTCTGGTCTCAGTATTATTTAGCGTAAAAACAGGAAAACGAATAATACAAAATATAGATAGGTAGACAGACATATACATACATACAAACATACATACATACCCAATTACTATGACAGAAGAATGCAAATATCCTTTTGTAAAATTTTGTAGATATTTCTCATCAGTTACAGGTTTATAAGAAAACTTGAGAATACAGTTTCAGAGACTCAACTTTCTTAGTTCCAACTACTATATTGCATACATCTGGCATATTTATTAGATTCATAACCTGACGTTAATACATGTTATTGGTATAAAGCTCTCTCAGTGTAGAGCTTGCACTGTTGTGCAGTAACTTGCATAGTTCTGACAAACACCTAATGAATTATATTCCTTATAGGAACCCACGTGTCATTTCAAGATAAGGCTCAGTGATACAGGACTTGCCCAGAATGAGTAAGAGCCTGGGCTCAATCTCCAGCAACACACACACACACACACACACACACACACACACACACGCATGCACGCACGCACGCACTCACACATCTATATAATGTTCTACCTGTTCATCTCTCTGTATCTTTGCAGAAATATCTGGCAATCATTCATCTGTATATTATCCCCAAACTTTTACCTTTTCCAGAATGTCATATATGAGATTCACACAGTAGATCACCTCTTGAATTTGTGTATTTTACTTAACAAGATACATTGCCATTTCCTTCATATGTTTTCATGACTTCATAATTCATTTCTTTTTAATACTGAATAATGTTCCACTACCTGCAAACAGATTTTGTTTGCTTTTTCTCTCTGCTTTCCACATTTGTTTCCAATCTTGGAAGTTACAAGTAGCTGTAAGCACCTGCATACACATTTTTTGTGTGAATTGTAGGATCACATATAGTGAATGGTTATTTTTTTTTGTAAGAAACTGCCAAATTACCTTCCAGAATAGTAGGGAATGAGTTCTTGATTTTCCACATCCTTATCAGAATTTGATACTATCAGTGCTTTGGGTAGAGATATTCTAAATAAGATGTACTGGTCTGTCACTGTTAATTTGCAAATTCCTAATTACCTATGAGGATGAGAATATTTTCACTTGCTTGTTTGTATGGATGTCTCTGGCGAAATATATATAAAATCTTTATTTGTAGTTGATATTTTTTGTTTACTTTTTAAACAACGAAAGGTAAATGTTATATAGGATTTTTAATATTCCAAAAACAAATAGGCTACCTAGCTATCTGAAGTAGAGCACAATAGATTCAAATATGATATAAACAGTACTCCATTATTTTAACAGTTAATATTTTTTCTCATAAATTTTATTTTCTTTTTTTAGAGAAGGAGAGAGATGTAAGTCTTTACTTTTCTCATGTTTTTTTTTAAAATTTATTTCAGGGTCCAGGCTAAATACCACAGGGAGTTCCTGGCCTTTTACTTTTGATCGGCTCCTCCAGCTATCCAGTGCAGCTTTACTAAGCTAATTTTTTCTCATTATAAAAAAGCATAATATGTAATAAAAAGATGAGCTATAATGTAAACTAGACAAATAAATAATAAGCCAAGTAAAAGAAATCCATTAGTTGGTACAAACTACAGTCTTATTTTTTGTTAGAATCTTGATAAGATGCAAAATCATGCTGTAATGAGTAACTTTCTAAGATTATTTAAAATGAAGTCCTTCTATACATGTAAATGATTCACTAGGCTGGGGAGATAGCTTGGTGGTCAAAGTGTCTGTATGGCAAGCACAAGGTCCCAAACTCGATCCCTGGTATGCATGCCCCAGAAGCATGCTGATCACTGAAACCTTGTGTGGTGGTGTGCCTGTAATCCCAGCTCAGGGCAGGCCTAGACAGGAGGATCACTGCAAGTCTGAGCTGCCTAAAGGACCCTGTACCAAATAAATAAATGAATGAAAAAAATAAAAGATTTTAAGTGATTAACCAATATCTCAATAATATTTATATGATTTACATGGAGCATATATATGTTTATTTATAAACACATACAAATAAAGGTAGAGACAGGTATAGTATAAAGGTATACTAATAACATAAGCAATATACATACACACGTGATATAATACATATAGAAAGTACTCATGTATACACTCTCGTCTGTAATAAACCAAATTCATAGCAAACATAAATTGCCACTTTTTGGAAATGAAGAACATAAAAGCATAGTTGAACTATGCTTAGCTTTCCTCTTTGTGGCCTTAAAGCCCTTACAATCACTCAGACATATCACCTGCCATTCTTTTCTACTTTTCAGTGTACCAATTATCTTGACCTCAAAAAATTATCTAAATTATAAAACAAGTCACCGCAACAAAATGCATCAGTATTTTTTTTCTTTTCTTTTTCTCGATATCTCCTCAAGTCAGAACTCTGTAAGAAAATAGGAAGATGGGCTTGAAGCAACAATATAAATACTACAACAGGGACTAACAGGCCCCTCTTCTCTACTCCCTATTGAATCTGTCCTTTTTACTCACCTTCACCTGGGTAACACTTCAGGTTAACGTTCACTACCCATGTCTTAGTCTTAAGACACAGAGGCAAAGATAACAAATCAAAGACCACAAACCTGTCCCCAAATGTTTAAAACTTCCAAATAGGATGCATGTGTACCAGACTTGCTGGCATGAGCTGTAATAATCTCTTTTCATGTGGAGTCCACTGAGGGCTCATGCATATGGAGTGCATTTCAAACATCCAATTATAATAGGGCAAGTTATGAGAACAGACATGCACAAAAGACGCAGCTGAAATGACTCAGCACCTCATGGTTCATGTTACCAAGTGCTCTCTGAAAGAACCCAATGGGATGATCCCCAGAACATCCCATTTGATAGCATGAGCCCGCTCACTATGAGCATTCTATTGCCTTATTAAATAAATTGTGCTGCTTTTTCCTTACCAACATGTGTCAGGTCCAATTCTTTTTCATCCAGGACAAGAACCTACAAACATGTTCTGTACCCCATCACACATGGTAACAGCAATATACAACATTTTCTTGGACTTCAAATACAATTGGACTATTACTGTGAATATGTCTCAGAGAATCTTGGAGCTACAAGTAAATCATTGACAGTGAGACATTTTCCGAGCTCTTCTTTTGTGCAAAATAAATATCACAGTTGTTTCCAAACTGGATACATGTAGTCAATGTCAATCAAATCAGCATTAGACAAATTCTTGACTCTTATTTGCTCTGTATTATTATTCTAAGTGCTCTAAGAAATACTGTTGAAACAAAAATGATCCCAGTCCTCAAAAGAATGAAAACATGGCTGACAAATAAAGAACTATGGTATTCAAAAAGAACAGCTGCCTAGTTAATCTACCATGCATAGTATTACAAAAAGGCAAGACTTTGAGAAAATATTCAAATAAAAGACCAGTTAGTCTTTGTTAAGCTCACTTAAAAAATTCATAAAAATTCTTATTTAAAAATTGTATGTATGTTGAGAAATAAAAAATCCCTCATTTTCAAAAAACATCATGGTTTTTCACTTTTGTTGTTCCATTAGTATTTGGGATATGATATATTCTAGCAAAAAGTAAATGGTAAATGTCAGAGATTTTTGTTTTATTTTAAAACAAGTGTTCTATTGTGCACAGGTGCAGAGCTTTCCTGGCACAGTTTCAGAACTTTGGCAGACTCTAGGAAGCCTTTGGGACTCTGGTAAACTCTGACCTTCCTTAACGCCAAGTGCACAAGCATGGACCTTTTTCTGGTCCTGGTCTAAACTTTTAAGGAGGATTCTGAGGGGGCTGGGAGATGTGATAGAGCTGTGATCTGTGGCCCCAGTGAGCACAGATATGGAGCTTTCCTGGTGACATTTAAGAACTTTGGCACACTCTGGGCGGCCTGTGGGATTCTGGCTGATTGATTAGTAGAAGCTTCAAAAATGCCAAAATGCGAAAGCAAAAGGCAACCTCAGTCCTCTAGCCCACCCAGAACAAGTGCAGGAGACAAAAACATACAAGAACTTGGAAATCACACACCTGGAATTTCTAAAATGAGATCAACTGAAGTAAAAAAAACAAGTCCATCAGGCTATAGAAGAAATAAGATCAGAAATAATCTCTCAGGTACAACAGGAAAGAACAACAATCGTGAAGGAATTGCTCAGCCCAACTAAAGAAGATATATAGAGAGAACCAGAGGAGAATAAAAAAATGATGGAAACACTGAATGAATAACACAGGAAAGAATTAGAATGCATGAAACAGATTCAAACAGATATCCAGGAAATTAAGAATTCATTGAAAGCTGGCAAAACCACTTCAATGAAACTGAAGATAGACATTCAGACCTCAAAGACAGTACTGCAGCTAATAAACATGAAATAAAAGATCTTTTAAAACTAACAAGGAACCAGGAAATAGCAACCCAGCAACTACAAGATGATGTAAAGAAAAATAATATAAGAATAATAGGTACCAACAAACAACAAGAGACATCACAAATGACACAAAAAGACTATTTGCAGAAGTACTAGCAGAAAATTTTCCAAACATGAAAAAAATAATTAAATCTACACCTAGACACATAATCATAAAGATCTCAAAAATTCAGCAAAATAATAGAATATTAAAAGCTGCTAGAGAAAAGAAACAGATCACTTACAAAGAAAGCCCATCAGAATCACAGTAGATTTCTCAACACAAACCATCAAATCAAGAAGGGCTGAAATGAAGTATTTCTGGTGCTGAAAGAAAATAACTTCCAACCCATATTGACATACTCTGCAAAAGTATCTACCAAATTCAATGGCAAAATAAGATCCCTCCAGGAGAACAAATGAACAAGTGACCACCAAACCAACCCTACAAAGAGTACTGTCAGATATTCTAGAAAGAGACAAAAATGATCACAGCTTCAAGAACAAAAGGAAGGAACCACCGAGCAAGTAATTAAAAAATAGGGAAGAAAGTACAGAACCTATAACAGGAAAATAACACCACAAAGATAAACCAATACATATCAGTTATAACCATCAATGTAAATGTAAATGGTCTCAATTTCCCCAATCGAAAGAAATAGATTAGCAGAGTGGATTAAAAACAAAATATAGCAGTGTTCTGCACACAAGAAACACATTTACTTCAAAAGGAAATTAAAAGACTAAAAGTCAAAGGATGGAAAACAATCCTCCATGCACAGGAAATCAGAAAAAAGCAAGAATAGCTATCCTGGTTGCTGATCATATCTACTTCAAACCAAAAATCATCCAAACAGATAAAGAAGGTCACTACATACTTGCTAAGGGAAAACTGTAAGAGTAAGAAATAACAATTTTAAATATATATGCGCCCAATGTAGGAGCACCCACCTCCATAAGACAAATTTTAACAGACATGAATAATCAAATGAGCAATTATACAATAGTAATGGGAGACTTTAACATGTCACTGTCACAAAGAGAGTAACTAGGCAAAACATTAGCAAAGAAATAACACAACTACATAAAACTTGTGAAGAAATTGATTTGGTAGATTTTTTTCCCTATCCCTATTTTTATTGCTTGTTTTGCTTAATACTTTTAAAACCAAATAAAAAATCTTGAGAGGCGGGGGAGATGGCTCAGAGGAATAAGCGCTTCCCTGGCAAGAGCAAAGGCCTGAGTTCAACCCTTGGTTCAAAAAAAAAAAAAAAATCTTGAATTTAGTGTTCAACTGCCAAAGAAAAAGTAACAGCAGGGTACATACTTAGTGCTTCATTGAAAGAAATTATAAGCACTAGCTGGCGCAAAACAGTAGAAACAAAATTGAAACCGTAACTAAAAGCCTACCAACAAATAAAAGCCCAAGTCCCAGTGGATTCTACAAGAAATTTAGAGAAGATTTAATGCTAAGTTTTCACCAACTCTTCAATAAAATTGAGAGGGAAGCTACTCCCAAATTCATTCCTGGATTCAAGTATTACTCTGATTTCAAAACCAGAACAAGACCCAAATAAAAAAGAGAACTACACTCCATCCCTATAATGGATATAGATGCAAAAATCCTCAATAAAATACTAGCAAGCAAGGCCGGTCAAATAGCTCAACAGATTAAAGTTCTGGCTTAGGTAGACACAGGGTCTGGGAGTTCGATCCCTGGGCCTTCTGTGCCGGCCCTGCACCAAGGGTGCACTGAGGTGGCGATTGAGACTGGGCATGGTGGCACTTGCCTGTAATCCCAGCACTTGGGAGGTTACAAACAGAAGGATCACTATTAGTCTGATCTGCACAGTGAGACCCTAGACACCCAGTAAACCCTGTCCTAAATACAAAAAACAAAACAAAACAAAATACTATCAAGCAGAATACAGCAAATAATCAAGAAGATTATACATCATGACCAGGTGAGATTCATTCCAGGAATGCAGGTATGGTTCGATATACACAAATCTATAAATGTAGTATACCACATCAATATAACCAAGAATAAAAACCACATGATCAACTCAACAGATGCAGAAAAGCTTTTAACAAAGTCTAACAGTCACAATAGAAACCCTACAGAGAATTAGAATAGATAGTCTATATCTCAACCAGATAAAAGACATCCATGAAAAACCAACATTCAATATCATCACATTTAATGGGCAAAAACTGAAGCCTTCACTTTAAAATCAGGAACAAGACAAGGATGTCTGCTGTCTCCAATCCTATTCAATACAGCTCTGAAAAAATTAACCAGAGCAATTAGAAAAGAGAAAGAAATAAGGATTGGAAAAGAAAAATTGAAATTATCATTATTTTCAAATGATATGATACACTACCAAGAGAACCCCAAAAACTCCACCAAGAGTCTTGTAGACTTAATTGCCAAATTCAGCAATGTAGAAAGAAACAAAAATCAGCACTCAAAAATCAGTAGCATTTTTGTACACAAGCAATCAACACATTCAGAGAAATTAGGGAAATCGCGCCTTTCACATAAGTTCCAAAATAATGAATTACTTAGGAATCAACCTCACAAAGGGCATAAAAGATTTATGCAGTGAAAATTATGGCACTCTGACAAAAGAGATTGAAGAGGATTTGAGAAATGGGAGAATATTCCATGTTCCTGGATAGGAAGAACCAACGTTGTGAAAATGGTTATACTCCCAAAATTGTTATACAGATTCAATGCAATCCCAACTATAATACTATTAGTATACCTCTCAGAGCTAGAGAAAATTTTTCTCAAATTCATATGGAACCAGAAGAGACCTAGAATATCAAAAACAATCTTGGGAAACAAAGGAAAGTCAGGAGATATCACAATCTCTGACCTGAAATTATACTGTAAACCTACTGTGATAAAATCAGCATGGGGTCAGGAGATAGACAAGTGGAATAAGTCCTTGCCTGGCAAGCACAAGGTCCTGAGTTTGATCCCTGGTACCATCAAAAAAAATTAACATGGCACTGGCATACAGACAGACCTGAGAATTAATGAAACAGATTACAAGATGCAGACAAAACTGCAAACACACTCAGCTTCCTTATTTTTGATAAAGGGGCCAAACATACTCACTGGAAGAAAGATAGCTTCTTAAATAATGGTGCTGGAAAAACTGGCTTTCCACATGCCAAAGGCTAAAACTAGATCCATGCCTATCACAATGCACAAAGCTAGAGTCAAAATGGATCAACAGTTTAAATATTAAAACAGAAACACTAAATTTTCTGCAGAAATTGTGGGTGAACATCTTAAAGACATAGGGGTAGGTAGAGAGTTCATGAACAGAACTCAAACTGCATGGAAATTACTTCAAAGAATAAACAACTGGGATCTCATATTTTTGAAAAGCTTGTGCACTTCAGAACAAATCTCCAACAGAGTAAAAGGAAAACCCACACACTGGGAAAAAATTATAGCCAACTGTCCCTCTTACAAAGGCTTTCCATCTAGAAAATATAAAGAATTAAAAAATAAATCAGGCTTCCCTAATGAAAGACCCAATTCAAAAACAGGCATCCGAGATTAACATACACTTCTCAAAGGAAGAAATACAAATGGCAAGTAAATATATGAAAAGGTGTTCAACATCATTCTTCATTTGAGAAATGCAAATTAAAACAATACTGAGATTCCATCTCAGCCCAGAAAGAATGGCAACATAAAGAATTCAGCCAATAACCAATGCTCTAGAGACTGTGCAGAAAAAAGAACACTTTTGCACTGTTGGTGGGAGTATAGACTGGTACAACCTGTATGGAAATAAGTGTGGAGATTATGCTAAAAGCTAGGATTGGAGATCCACTCAAGCCAGCTATTCCCCTCCTGGGTATTTTTTTTTTTCAGAAGAATTGAAAACCTCATACCACAGTGATATATATACATCTGTGTTTATAGCAGTGCAATCTGTCATAGCCAAATCCTGGAAACAACCCAGATGCCCATCAACTGAAGAATGGATAAAGAAAATATGGTATCTTACACAATGGAGTATTATTCAGCTATAAAACAGGATAAATTAGAATCTTTTTTCAGTAAATGGATGTAACTAGAGAACATACCCTTAAGTGAAATAAAACACACCAGCATGTGCAAATATATTGTCTCCTTAGTGTGAGAACCTGAGAAAGAAAATTAGAGTGTGAAGGGAACAATAGATACTGGGAAAAGGGGATGAACTTATTCAAAAGGAAAGAGTTATTGAATTGAGGCGAGGGAATGAGGGAAAGAGATTTATCTATATATATAACCAGGATGGTTTGGACAACTGTATTGTGCATTTCTGCTGCTCTATAGAAAGAAGAAGTTAATGTTTTAATTTGTTTTGTCTCCTTTTGTAATTGTCTATACTTTTTCTCAATTTCCTATAATTTATTTTTCTCTTTCTTCTTCAATTTTGCATGCATATATTTGGTAATATGAATATCTGGTTGGAAGACAGCATTGTGTATATAACAAATACTATGAAATTCATATTACTTTAAGTCAAAATTTGTATCACTTTTATTTTTTTCTATTTTAAATCTAATTTGTACTCTCTTTGCCATATAAAAACATGAAGCAAGTTTTCTTTTCCAAGGTAACTATCAATACATTTTTTCATAGAATTACTAAAACTTTTGAATTAATGCGCATAAAAAACAACATTGTAGAGGTATCACTTTCTTTGTGACATCAGTTTATACCTGTGACATGAGTTCACAAGTCATAGCCTTTAAATTTCTCCTCATCTATTAAAATTTGTGTGCATTATAAATTCCATGTGATGAAATCTGTATTTATTTTGTGTTAGATTTTAAGGAATTGGGAAGAATAAAATATGTTCCTAATTGACAAATAAAAAATTGCCATTTGATCAAAATCTGCCATTGATTTTATAAACATTATAAACATTGATTTTGTAAAGATTATAATTTAAAAAACCTCCCTAGGTCTGGCCAAATAGCTCAGCGAATTAAAGTGCTTGTAAGCAGGTGCAACGGCTGGGGGGTTCAATCCCCAGGCCTGCTATGCCAGCCCCACCCCCAGGTGCTCTGAAAGGTCAGTTGAGACTGGTCATGGTGGCACATGCCTATAATCCCAGCACTTGGGAGACTGTAAACAGGAGAATCACCACAAGTCCAATCAAGTAGTGAAGTCCTGAACACCCTGGAGACCTTTCCCTAAAATGCAGAAAAAAACTTCCCATGATTTTACTGTGGTAGTTATATATTTCAAGATCTCTTTCTGTTTTTTCTGTTTTTAGTTACTGCACTGTGTTTTGAAATGTTGCTTTATTATAGTTTGCTGACTACTTTAGAGTCTGTTATACTACTGTAGTAAGTTATACTTATGATGATATATTTTAAACAATGATGGATATTATATAAGGAAATTTTACTAAGTAGGCATGAAGATCAGAGGTGTGGTGGTCCAGAACAGTCCTCTGCATGTTGGAGACATGGAAGATCCAGCCAGTGCTCAGACCATGAAACTGGAAGCTGCACAACAAGAAGGATCAAGTATGCAACACCAGTCTGGGACTGAAGGCCTGGAGGCTCCTTGTAGGATCAGTAGTGTACCTGTGCCTTGAATGGATGAAGAAACAAGTTTGGTGTCAACACATGAGGGCAGCAGCAAAAGATGCACTCACTCAAGCAGAAAGGAGCTTTTAAAGTTCTCCTTATGAACTGCAAGCCTATTGGATGGTGCCTCCATTAATTGGGTGGGCCTTCTTCTCTCAGTTCGTTGTTCCACCTGACAGTCATGTCCAGAAACACAGACCCACCCAGGAGTGAGCTTTACCAGTCTGTTAGGCTTTTCTGAATCTAGTCTGGTTGAGAATCATGATTAATATTCAAATCTTATCACAGAGTAAAATTAAAGCTAGAGCTTCTGAATTTCAGTTCCTGAATCGTCTCACTGTGTGTTCAAGCAATAGTATCATAATCAAGGAATTTAAGGCAAGTTGTCCAAATAAAGAACAATATAAACAAAGCCATTATATAGTGGTAAGAGAAAAAAATGGCATTTCAGAGGACAGGGCTAAGTGAACTCATCTAATTCCACTGCACCAGCAGATGACACTTGTAAGAGCCACTAGGAGCTTATTTTCCAATATAAATACTAAACATCATCCTGAACCCAATTCTAAGCCAGGCTGCCCATTCACTCTGAACTTTATGACACTATAAGTGCAGTATGTCTGAAGTAGTTAATGGTAGTTCTGCTGATATAAAAGCTCTTACTATAGCCATTCTGTTGTTGAAGGACATGTTATCAATATCCTGTCAAAGACCTTTGATCAAATCTAACAAGTGTCAAGTCATATTTATCTGTAGGTGGGAATCAATTCCAAATGACTGTAGGATGTGCCTCCAAGTTTTAAAAAAATCAAAATCTAAATCTCAGAGATGAATCAGTCAGAACAAAACTAAGAGATGAAAAAAAGCACAAGCTACAATTTTTAAAGACATATTTAGCAATAGCAACTGAACCTGAAATAAATTTTTCTTGATTACAAAGCTGAAACTTAGTAAAAAGAAATCATAAAATTTAAAGAGGGGTAAAGGATGGAAAATAAAATCAGGTGTACCTACTCTGTTTAGCACATAAATTTAACAAATATATACAATTCTCAGATAAATGACTTTGTACCATTTTTGGACTTTTCTTCTATGAAGATATATTACTGTGTACTGCCTTTGTTTTATATTATGTATATTATACCTTTAATATGGCTTGTTTGACAAGTTTTACAGTGTTACAATAGCTGGAATAATTTAACATACCCATAATCCCAGAATTATGGGAGGCTGAGCCAGGAGAACTTCAATTTCAAACCTAGCCTGGAAAACTTAGCATAACTCTGTCAAAATAAGTAATTTAAAAAGAGCTAAGTTGTAGTTCAATGCAAATAACCCATGTTTAATCTCCAGTTCCATAAATAATATAATTATGATCTTATATAAAAATTTCTAAAATGTTACTCTAATTTTTGGAAAATATAAGTTTAGTATTTAAATGAAATGAAATAATATTGAAATCACCCAATAATATTTAATCAAAATCTCTGTAAGTGAAAGCAGAGTTTTTATTTTTAAATATTATATGTTGTTAGTTTAAAAGTGATGTCATCTTGCCATTTAATGTGATTTAAAAATTTTAATGGTTTCTAAATATTCTTCAGAGAGTTTCCTGTCCACTTCTTACCTGCAGTGAGGGAGTGGGATAAGTTTTCAAGAGACTGAAAAACAGTTAAAAATGGCATTGAAATGTCAGGTTTAACCAAGGTCACTCAATGTCAGGGAGGGGTGGGGCTGGCTAGATAGCTGCTGCCCCACATCCCTTCACTGCGGAGGGAAGAGTTTCAGTTCTGGAGCAGCACAAGCATGGCATTGTTGTGTTGCTTTTCTTCTCCTTTGTCTGACCAGCATTCCAAAGAATAGGTGATCCTGATATATGTGCACCAAAGAGCACTTCTTATATACAACAACTGTCTGCTCAGCTCTGGGTATGTCTATGAACCAGTAATTATGCCTTCAGAAAATATTAATTGGAATATTCTGGTCTTGGCTCACATCCATTGTCACATGACTTGGCTGGAGCCTTTTTGAATCAACATGGGAATCTCCGAGGTAACAATTCCTGGTGTTTAATGCACCACCTCCTTTTCCAAGGATGACACAGGCAATAGTCTACCTAGGTCACATTTCAAAATTTAACTTTAAAATAAAATAGGAAAAATGTATTTTAGAAATATAGTCATATCTTTTATAATAAATAATAAATTGCTCTTACGATTTTACAAAGATATAGTATAATTTCCTCACATGGTAGGATAAACCTTCCTGAGGCAGGTTTCACATATTCTTAGTTTGTTTACTGCAACAAAGTGACATTAAACGTGTCAGTTAGTTGTCTGAATATTGACTCTCTGATGAATTATAAAGCACTGGAAAAACAAGTTACAGTGTGATGATGGATTTATGAAACATTTACTCCAAGAATGGAAACTACAAAGACTTTGATATATTTTCGTTTTATCATTTTAAGCAAAGGACTTTTGGGTATATGCTTTGTTTTTTTTTAAGTAGTTATTCATTCAAAAATATGTGGGTAGAGTCCATTGTATGTCTAGAATGTTTCTAAGCAATAGGACTAAGTGCTTCAATAACAACCAATAACAATATCTCGCCACAGAGCAGGCATTAACTTTTTCTTTCTTTTTTCTTTATAAAGAAAGAAATAAGTAATTCTGTTCTGTATACCATCATGAATAAATTAAAACAAATTAACATTAAACATACTGACTCTACTAGTAATATAGATACTGATGGTATCTCTAAGAAGTGATGCTTGAAATAAAATTTCATGACCAAAGGAAACCAACTCTAAAATTATTTGTTAGGAAAAAAAATTCAAGTGATAAAACAGTGTAAGATTCTGAGACAATTCCCAGTATGTAACAATCAAGGGAGGAAGAATACTTCATTAGTTACTACTATAGTTTGTGTCTGAATGTCTCCCAAAACTTCATGCAGGTTTACATGTAGCTTTTCAGAGATGGATAAACCTAGAGTTTGTGACTGATTCATGGTAACCTATTGGGAAGGAGGATGTTGGCATTAAGGGGATTATGGGTGGATGATTGCTGGATCAGTTCACTGACTGGTTGTACCACACTAATCCCAGTAAACTTGATAGAATATGAGGAGCAAGAAGAGGCTTGCCTTCACTTTTCTTTGCTTGATTGCTCACACCTATCTGCTTGCCATGAGATGTTTCTCCTCCGTGATTCCCCTCTTCCATGTGCCACCCTGCCTTGGGGTTAGTTGATTATAGACAGAAACATACAAACTGTGAGGTAAGTAAACCTTTCCTCCTTTGAGTGTTGAATATTATGTCCTAACAATGAGAAAATAACCAAGACAGTCACTTTTCAGAAACGAAGACAAATAACACCAACCATTTAAAGAAGGAAAAGTTTATTTGAACTTCTGATTTTAGTAGGCTCAGTGCATGCATAGTCAGCTGGTTCCAGTACAAGGATGACTTAGAGAAGGAACATGGAGAAAAGCTGCAAAATATATAGTAGTCAAAAATGAACAGAGAAGAAGAGATCCTCTGGAGACCAAAAATATACCATTCTACATCACACTCCAGGATTAAGCTTGTGACTTGGTCCCAAAACCTGACATCATATTCATTTATTAACTCTTCCATGTATTAATTCACTGAGGAGTATAGTTTCCACATGATCCAATCACCACCCAAAGCACAATTTCTGAACCATAGGACTGTAAAAGGGCATGTTACATATAATAGTATTCTGCATTCATTTATTTATGAGTTATGGACTTTAGAGGAGTCATGTTGCCTTGTTTGATTTGTTTCTTCTCATTTTTTTGTGCTTCTATATTGCAAATTGTGCATGCATTGAGATCATACTTTGCAACAGATAACTGCTTTCAATTTTATGTGTGGGTTTGCTAGTAACAGGGTTTGCTAGTCCCAAATAATAAGACTCATTATTCACTATTGCTCAG
The DNA here is from genome assembly GCF_000260255.1 of Octodon degus. Classification (NCBI taxonomy): domain Eukaryota; kingdom Metazoa; phylum Chordata; class Mammalia; order Rodentia; family Octodontidae; genus Octodon; species Octodon degus. Next base: position 18,872,876 of record NW_004524596.1, read on the forward strand.
ATAAAAGAAAGTACACCGAAGGAACAGTGACAATACAAAGATAGTCAATACAGTAAGCATCAAAGAAAATCAACAACTATATTACCATTAACAATGAAAACAGAGGGACTGGGGAGATAGCACAGTAGAATAAGCACTTGCCTGAAAAGAGGGCTAGGGAGAAGCACCTGCCTGGCAAGTGTAAGGACCCGGGATGGATCCCAGTACCTGTACCAGCCACAGAACCTTGGGGACACTGTGCTGGCCACCAAAACCTGGCATGGTAGTACACACCTGTAAGCTCAGCACTGGGGAGTCTGAAAGCAGGAGGATCACCACAAGTCTGAGCTGCGTGGTAAGACCCTGCAACAACCAAAAACATTAAAAAAGGCTAAAAGTTAACAATTATTAATAATAATGAGAAAGTAATATGGATCAGGAAGGGAAAGTCAAAAGATTTTTAAAAGACAAAGAAGAGGAAAGGACAGTGAGATACCAAAAATTCAGGAATAAGTAATTAAATAGAACTAGCTAAAAATGCCTGAAGATTATAATAAACAAACAAAAAAGAAAGAAATTAGAAGATAAAACAAGTATAAGACACCCTCCACACTAAGGTGATTTAATCTTAAAGTTTCTTTTCAGAATCTGTCATATTGGAATCCATCAGATGTTGTTATGGTTTGTGTCTAGATGTTCCCAGAAAGCCTCATGAAGTCATAACTTCCTTTTGCTTGTTTGCTCATTTGTTTGTTTGATTTTTCAGGTAGCTGAATGTAGAGTGTGTGATTGATTCATAGTGCATTGCTGAGAATCAGGGTGCTGGGATTAAGCAAACATGATGGCTAGATCAGTGCACTGACTGGATTGGCAGAACCCTAATCCCAGCTGTCTAGATTATATATTTTTAAAAAAAGCAGAAAGAGATGAGTCTCCATCTCTGCTCTCCTCTCTTGCTGCTTTCACTGTCTTCTGCCTCTATGAATGGTTTCCCTCTGCCATGTGCCACCGTCCCATAGAGACAGCTGATTATGGACTAAAACCTACAGACTGTGAGCTAAACAAAACTTTCTCCCTTTATTTTTGGGTTCTGAGTATTTTTTCCCAGCAATAAGAAAAACAACTCTGTGCTAATTTCCTCATTGCTGAGACAAAAGCACTCAAAACCTACAAGTTAAAAGGGGAAAGGTATATTTCAGGCTGGAGTTGGTAGAGGTTTCAGTTCATGGTGTGGCAGGCAGAAAGCAGCAAAGCAGCAAGAACCAGCAAGCTGCCTCTGTCTCTCTCTCCCTTTATACTGCATTGAGGTTATAACTTGATATAATGGGGCCACCCACATCAGGGTGTGGCTTCCTTTAGCCACACTCAGCACTGTGCTAAACCAGTTTAGTCATCACAAACCCTTAATCCCAATACCACTCACCCTAGGTCCAGTTACCTCTGAAAAACCCCACCTATGGGCATAGGAAGCTTTGTGGGGAATCGAGATACAAACCATAATGCCAACCAGTGTGTGGGTTGGGCAGTGAGTCATGTGGGACATGGAAGCCCTACTGAATTTTTTATCCCATCTTACTTAACAGGTGAGGATTGTGTAAATGCTCAGCCCTGCTCTATGTTTCTTTCTAGACAAAGCCAGATGAAAGTAAGATCCCTGATACAGGGCTATCTTTGTTCCAAATGTTCTTAGTGTTTCTTTCCTTCTGTTGAAAAGAGATCCACTGTCATTGTCTACTAGCTTTGAAATATGAGAACTGTTGAGATCCTTACTTGCTGCAGAGATCCCCGGTACATGCAAATAGGGATGTTGCGAATGTCCAAGCAGTTTTGTACCCTCGAACACATGTTTGTGGTTAGGGAAAGCAAACAGACCCCTGAGCCTGTACGGCAGAACAGAAACCAAGGGGAGAGAGAGAGAGAGAGAGAGAGAGAGAGAGAGAGAGAGAGAGAGAGAGAGAGAGAGAGAGAGAGAGAGAGCAATTCAGTGAGCTCAATTCTCACGTGACATTTTCAAACTGAGCCTGTCCCGTAAACCATATTCAATGGGCCTCACCTTTCACTACCTAAAGCAATGCTGCAGACCACCACGCCCTTCCTGGCTGAGCTCAGCCCTGTTTAAACTTCCTTTAAAATCAGAGATGCAACTTGCTCCTGTACACAAATGGCTCCTGTGACTGTGGCCAACCCAGTCACTACACAGAGTATCGCCAAGGAATCTGAAGGATGGTTGTTCTGTGATTTCTGATCCTTGGAGTAGCTCAGTCTCAAACAGTAAGAACCATTTCAAGATGTCTCCTGGGTATGATATTCCAAAATCTGACAAGCATTTCAGTGAATCTCTTTTCCAAACTATGGAGCCATGCAGAAGAACTTCCTTTTAAGCTAACTCCTCACACTGGATCTCCAGCTTGCAGTAATTTCTCTGATGATGGAGTATGCCAGGCCTGTTTATCACAGGGACTTCCCAGATTCTCCAAATCACCTTGTATGGGCTCAGGCTGCTCTCCTAGGTTCTGGTGCTGGTGTGCCAGACCAGAACACTGCTCTCTGCATTACCTTTCTGTTTCCCCTGCTTTCTAGCTTTCCTGTCACACCTTTATTGATTCTTGGAATTATTCTCCTTCTCTTCTCTAATTTAGCTTCTTTTTGTGATTCCCTTTTTTTTTTCTTTTTTTGCAGAACCCAGAAATTGGACTCAGGCCCTTGAGTTTGCCAGGGAAGCACTTGTTCCACTGAGCCATCTCCCCGGCCCCTTTTTTGTGCTTCTTAACTCTTGTCACTTACAAGTTCACATATGAAATCTTTCCTTCCAATATCTTATATAGAACCTCCCTAAATGTTTTAAGGAAATGTCCAAAGCAGCACAAATCACACTACCACATTTCAGAGGTTCTGAGCAAAGCATAATTATTTTATATTTTATGTCTTTGAACTGTGAGAAAATTACAATAGTAAAAGGTAATGCCCTCTTTTATTTGTTAGAAGAGGTATACAATATATAAACAACTAGAATAATGACCTACAAAAAATTTTTCAAGCTATAAGTTGCCAGGCTTAGGAAGTCACTAAGACATTAAAAAAATTAAAAGAATGAGAATATTGTTCCTTTGACAAGAGAATGACACCAGAACAAAAAATTCTAAACCGAATATATTCTCTAGAATATCACATTTTATTTATTTCTAGCCACATCCTTATATGCACAGCCAAATTAGTAAAGATACCTCATCATACTTCAAGTTTTACATTTTAAGCTGAGGGAAGCAATCTATATGTTTTCCAAATTTTCCCCAAGTGGAACTAGTTGCCACATATATAAGACAATATTCTATCTTTTAGTTGTTATACAAAAGAAAATTTTTGTGTGATTTTTGGTTTCTATACCAATGGTATGTGTCAGGAAATAAAATAAATTCTGCTAAGAAATATTCACATCATTTGTATGCTGACCACAGTTTTTAAATATTTCTGATGCTCTATTCTGTACCAATGACTGTCAGCAGAAAAACCCAAATATACATTATTAAATGTATATTTTTTTCTATTATAAAAAAGAAGGAAAGAAAATCAAAGAACAGTATGGAAAGAAAACTATATTCAGAGCACTGGATTATCATATCCAGCGCCCCAGGTTACTGAAAAAGGAAACTTCAGGGAAAAGTTCGGGCTTCAGAGACTGCAAGTGCCATATGCTATTAACACTGCAGAGATTGCTTCCTGAAACTGTTTATTCCTGAAAGTGAGTGGGGAAATCTCACGGTCAAAAGGAAATAGCACCGAATGAGTTTCCAGTGTGTTTTGGGATTTGGAGTTTGCTTTTCACCTGATTTTCTCACAGCAGAAGATGAAAATTGGGAGAGAAAATGTGAGACTGGCTCATAGATTCAAAGGCGAAGAACAGGTGTCAAGTTTAGTTAGAAAGGTCAAAGTCTTCCCAGAAGTTTGTTTTTATGTCCACAGAAGTTAGGTTGGTGACTTTGATGTGTGAAATCTTTCAACCAACAACATTTTGAGCTAGTTAGGAAAACGGTATCACATAAAAAAAATCCATCTTTTTGCACAGCTCATAGTTAAGACAGAAGAAGTACACAAACACACTTTCATGGTTGTGCTTCCTCTGTACAGATATAAATTATAGTGTGACTGTGCTAATCACCTTGGAGACGATAGTTCGGATTAGATTCAGAAAAATCTAGCAAATGAATAGAGTACACTTCTGACAACCCACGTGTATTTGTAAGGACAAGTGGATCATCTAACGGTGGCAGTGGATTGATGCTTCGATGAGGTCATGAGCTGATGGCACTGTCGCGAGGTAACGCAGACTCAGGAAGCGCCGCCTAGTAGGAACCTCTGGAGGAGGGGAGGCCAGCGAAGTCTGATCCCCATACCGTGTTCTCCAGGACTTTTTATCTCACAATGCTTCCTGAAGGCGAAGATGCGTTTCTCTACCATGCTTTTCTACTGTGGATTTCTGCCTCAACACAGGCTAGATGCAACGAAGCCTGCTGACCGTGGGTTGAACCCTCTGTAACTTTATTTATTTATTTTTATTTTATTTATTTTTTGGTGGAACCGGGGATTGAACTCAGGCCCCTGTGCTCGCCTGGCAAACGCTTATTCTACTGAGCTATTCCCCGGCCCCAACCTCTGAAACTTTAGACTGAAAAAAGCATTTCTTCTTTTGAGTGGAGTCTGCCATAGCTACAGGAGCCTGACTGACACTATTTATGCTATCATTACTGTTATTATTGATAAGGATAAAGAAAGAATTAAATAAATCATGAGATGGCTGAAGTGTTCTTTTTTTCTCTCTCTTTAACAAATTATGTGAGCCATCTTTTCTAGAGATTTTGTTTGCCAGGGCCTGTCTTGCCTATAAACTAGTTTTATATGCGACCTTATTACCACCTACAAGGTCTATAATTTAAAACACGGAAAATAACTAAACTGCTTCTAAGAATGTAAGGAGCAACAGATTCTGTCAGTATTCTTCACATTGTATCCTGGGAAATCACATGAAAATGTTCACATAAGAGTGATTTTCAGAAGCAATCCTGTTGTTAATATTAAGTAAGAAAAAGGAGAATCAAATTCATGTGTTGTAGATAAAAATTATAATCATAGCACATTATCAGTAATAAAAATAATTTGGATAAACTTCCCTTAATTTAGTTCAAGCCAATTAGAATGTGTAGCACACACATCACCTTTGTCTATTCACTGAAGTACAGAATGGTGAAAATATAATTGTTTCTCCTTTAGAGAATAAGTTCAACTTTTTCACACATCTTCCCCACCCTGAAAATAACCTCAAGGACCTCCAGTGGGAGACAGTCTTCTCTAGTGCCCCAGCATATTTGTGTATATATTCTTTTGAAACCAATACATCTGGTTCTACATGTCATCATCCTTAAAGTTTGAATATTATCTCTTTTTATTTTTTTTGTTTGCTGTGTTTTCTTGATGAAAACTTTTCTACTAATGCCTTTTCATATTGACATTTCAATTGAAACTTCTACTTTGCATTGCTATGAAGACACTACACATGACTAAACAATTTTTTTGTCCAAAATCCAGACCTGCAACTGATAGCACAATTTACACTTTATCCAGTTTCCCAGATTTATAATAGAAATACAGATTCTTCATTTTTGATTTTCCGGTTTTCAGTGATGCATAAAATGTTATAACAACCTCAGCATAGGCAATTTTCCAAGTATTTGGGGAAATAAAATTTTCCCAGTCTCTCAGTGATTCTTTACACAACACTTGCTTAACAGACTGCTTGTCGCTGAAGTCCGGTATTTATTTAGAGAAATAAGTCATTCAAATATTTAACAAATATCCATTGTCTTCTAACTGCAGCTAACTACAAACATTAACTCTCACTAGTTAAGAAGCAAACAGTGAAGTCAGGAATTTCCCTCTCATTATAAAGTTCATGTCATAATCAGCAAAGAGAGAATACAGGCAGGTAGGAAAACTAGAGCTTAAATATCACCCTTTAGGGATTAAAACTCCATAATTTGAGGTCCAAACCAAAAATACCTCATATATCTTGTATTTTAAAAGAACCTTTAAATAGGTGAAGTAGCAAAGAAGCCAACAGGGTGGACATTTTCTTTCTTCCTTTTCTTTTCTTTTCTTTCTTTCTTTTCTTTCTTTCTTTTTCTTTTTCTTTTTTCTTTTTTTTTTTTTTTGGAACTGGAGATTGAACTCAGGCCCTTGCACTTGCCAGGGAAGCACTTATTCCACTGAGCCATCTCCCCGGCCCCCTAGGGTGGACATTTTTTAATCTGTTGTGTGTAGAATAAAAGCAAGTTTAGACACAGAGAGACATCAGGGAGATGAATGCAGAGAAACAATCATGAAAACAGTGAGATGACAGTCATTTACAAAGAAAGCGGCTTCAAGAGAAGCTTACCCTGATGACAACTTGATCTTGCATTTCTATTGTTCGAGAAACCACCTTATTGGTATTGCTATAGCAGTCCTAGCAAATGAATATGGCATGAACACAGCACCAAATACTATTACAGCCCACAAAGGGAAAGAAACAGCAGATGGGTAGCATCTGAATTTAGAAGCCACGTATGTCAGGGCCGAAGATTTTGGTTGAAAGTGTAAATGAAAGATGATTTGAGGGAGCTGACATTTTAGTTGCTTGCTGAAGTGCAAGATAATTTAGTGGAAGATGAACTATGAAGCATGAAGGCCCTGAAATGGGACAAATTTGGTGTATTGGGGAAGGAAAATGCCAGATTAAGAATAATCATTGAGCATAGAGGAATCTGTGATCTGAAATGAGGACCAGTCAAGGTTGGGCCAGATGTCACTGAGGCTTGTAGCCAGGATAAGGAGTTTAGTTTACATAAACACAGTGAGATTAGTCACTGCAGGACATTAAGTGGTTCTTTTACACACGATTCAAAAGTAAGTGAAATGTCAATGAAATAACATACATGGATAGCTTCCCCCCATTTCCCACTACAATTTTGGTATCCTTTATAATAAAGGAATGTCAATCATTTTTAAGCAAAATACATTTAATTTTTAATATTAGTAAAGAATATTTCCATGTCTTTTACTATACATGTATAAACAAATTTACAAACAGGCTTCTCATAAGAGTGTCCCCAGAGATACCACTGTTATATCACTTGTTTTAGACTTTGCTTAATGCAAATTAGATTTATAGTTTCTAGTTATTATGAAGCCCACAACTATGTGGCTAGACGATAGAATGCACATAATGGATGATTCTGACTGATAATTTATCAGCTTCTCTTGAACATATTTTTGTTAGTATTAGAAAGCAATAGGGAAAACAGTGGTATAAGCATTCTTTCATTGCTGTTATTAAAATACATTAAATGAAGTTTATTTAGAAAGTACAGTAGACTATGAATGTACAGCCCCAAGGATGACAGCTGAGTATCTGAAAATATTTGCTCTTTATTAACTAGGTAGATATTTAAGTGGTCCATTTTTCCTTCTTTATACATTGTCAGAATTATATAATTAATAATTTTATTTAGGCTATATTTTTTTTAAAACAGTATAATTGATTAACCTTTAGGGTTATAAACAGTGGTCTGAAATTCAATAATTAAGTAAAATATGAAAATAATTGAGGTAACAATATTAGTGAAAAGTTGTTAAGATGTAAAAGGAAAGGCAAATTAAGGACTAGCTATGTCACTGACAATTCTGTATAAAGAAGGGATATAATTTTTTAAAATGTTAAATGCTACATAATTTACAAACAACCATATCTAAATACTTACATATATTCCACAATAAATCACATGCTATATTTCTATGAAATTTTGTGACTTCAGAACAATCAAAGCTAAACTTGGACAAATGTCAGCCATTAAAATGGTCATTATTTACATTAACAATTCAATCATGTGATCTTCTGAAAGTGAATTATTCATGTTTTAAATATGAATTGGATTAAATATAATAATATTCCCCCAACTTAAAATGCTTAAATGTGAAGATATTTTTAACTCTTTATAATGTTCACTGTAAACATCTAATGCATCATGAATAAATGCTCAGCCTCCAACCTTGTCTCACAAGAGACACTGTCAATCTTAAAGTGAGCACTAATCATATTTCCATTTGATCTATTATGGTAGGAAGATTCATGGGGCCAGAAATAGCTCAGGAGAATAAGTGCTTGCCTGGCAAGTGCAGGGTCCTGAGTTCAATCCCTGATAACCGCCTCCCCACACACACACAAGATTCAAATGACTGGTGAACAAATGTTTGTTCACACATATGTAGGAACAGGAAGTGCTGATGGGTTCCACCTCTTTAGGTTAACAAACACACTCTTTATAGAAATCAGTTGATTTTCAATATTCAGTATGTTGTGTCTATATTATATACATCAATTCTTAGCACAATATGGACATCCACCTGCCTGAGGTGGCCATGAGTATTTAGATCAAAAGGTAACCTGGGCTCATCTGTGGGATCGTAAGTTGTCAGTTTTACCAATGGGCTTAATATTTTCACTTGTCATATTTATTATTCTTAATTTTTTTCTCTGACACTGCTCCTATATGTAAACTATAATTTCTCCAATTTAATTGTTTTATAAAATATGCAACTATAAAACTGATCTAGACTCCCAGGTGCTGAAATTCCTGGATTTAGGCTCACTTCTCTCCCTGAACTACCACTATTACTTGCATAATGAGAATTTCAATTCTCCTGTTCACTTGGAGCAGAAACAGAACTTGGAGAAATCTATAGTGATCACCTACTTAGTTCCTTCCGTTCTCTGTGCCACTGACTTTGCATATTCATGAAATTTTACAGTATTTTTTCAGGTATTAATAACATGATGCCATTTTTAGGCCAGTCTTTTGGCATCAAAATCATGTATGTCATGTAAATCATTACAGAAATGAAGTTAAATTTGTTAACCTAACTTAGTAGAATGAAGGTGCATTTATGTATTTTTCCTGTACTGATAATAAACATCAAAAAGTAGTTGCAATAAACTCTCAAAATAGCCTTCCATTTTTCTTTTGGTGTCTCTATTTCCAGTTGTTCTATTTCTCTATTTTCTATTTTCCTTTGTTTTCTTTTAAATCTCCTAAATCTTTCTAACAATCTTAATTGAGTTGAGTTTCATTTTACAAATGAAGATAGTACTATGCAAGTGTTAAAGTTTGTATCTAGATGTACAAAAGCTTCGTACAGTCAAACGGGGCAGCTTTTCTGAGTTGTCTGAATCTAGATTTTGTGATTGATTCATGGCCCAATCATGGGATTAAGGGTGTGAGTATTATACCTTCCCTGGGGTGGGTAGCCTGCATACAATAGCCAAAAATGACAGAATACATACAAGCGAGAGAAAACAGTTTGTTCCTTCTCTCTCCCTTGCTGATTTTGATGTCTTCCACTGCTACAAACTGTTGCCCTTCTGCCATGAGGCAATGGATTATACACTGAAATTATAAACTATGAGCTCAATGAACCTTTCTTCCTTGAACTTTAGGTGCTAGGTGTTTTGTCTCAACAACATAAAAGTAACTAAGACAACAATTTTTTTTTCTCAAAAGTACAACTGGAATAACTAGTAGAGTCAGGTCTCAAAACTAGGAGTTCACTAACTAAATATCATTTTCCATGACTTCCATAATATAATTTGGAGTATTCATTCTGTTGGAATTAGAGGCCAAGTCCGCAAAGAGGAAGGAATGGTCTCTTCACGAAAAGTAAATTTGTACTGATAGCATTTTTATTTGGGCTACCTTTATATCACACTTTGCCTAAACTTTGTCAACTTACTAAGATTGTTGAAACTAAGTATTTTCACCAGAAAATTCTCTTGAGAGCTATATCTAGCAGCTAAACAGAATTTAACAATTTATGAAAGAGGAAGATTTTTATTTTGTGTTATGCTTTCAAAGGGTCCAGTCCCTGGTCATGGTCCTAAAAACATGTTTTGGGGCCATATTAGGGCAGTAAATCATGGTGGAGACAGCTGGAAGATGAAATCAGTTCACCAAATGGTAACTATGAAATGAGGAGAGGGAGAGCAAAAGTGGATAAAGTTTCATAGTCTCATTCAAAGTCATGTATCTGATAAGTAGCCTAACTTATGTTTTAAGAGAAAAACAGTAAAAACAATGATACAGAATTTCAAAACCAGATAGGAGAGTAACAATGTTTAATGTTATATATTGTTATCTTGCTTTTTTATACACTGGAGTACTACTCTGTTACCAAGAAGGATAAATTTGAGTCTTTTATAGATAAATGGATGCAACCTAGCTTCTTTTCACAAGGCTCCATCCCCCAGAAGTTCCAGCACCTCCCAATATTGACGAGCCTGTTAGCAGACAGGCCTTGGAGAGACATTTAAGATCCACACCATAACAGGAGTTTCTCATAATAATTATGTTATATAATCAACATCAACATTTCAAGATTGTTTATTGTCTCTTTATTCTCCAAAAACTGAAAATGAAATGTAGTTGTCTGCAAACCACACTTCAAACATTCAAAACTCCTATGCGGAAAGCAACAAAAATTTCAAAAGGAATTTATGTTACAATCAGTTCCATTAGCAAAATATCTATAGTTTTATCATTAGTAATTATATATATATATATATATATATTGCAAAAATATATTAAGATTAACAACATTTAGTATTAAGCCAGAGTCCAGAGATTAATATCACTGGAAGTTTCAAGTCCTGAAACATTCTGTATCTGTGTTTTATTCTTATGTATGACAGAATTTTCAAGTCTGTACAAGACACAGTATTTTTCTCTTCTACTTTCAGTAATAGCTTACTGCTTCTGATCAATATAGCAAAAAAGATTAAATCTTAAAACTCATAGTGATAAAGAAATTCCATTGTCATCCTTCTCACTGTATAATTTCTCCAATATTCTTTTTAAAATTATCTATATGACTTCCCTGATATAGATTCAATAATGAAATATAATAAAACTGCTATCCTTGCATACATTTCTTAGTTAATTTTATGCATACTTTTTTATTTAAATCTAAATTTGTTTGGATCGGGGCCAGAGAGATGGCTCAGTGGAATAAGTGCTTCCCTGGCAAGTGCAAGGACCTGAGTTCAATCCCTGGTTCTGCCACAAAAAAAATTCTGTTTGCATCTTTAAGTATCTAATAATAAATTATTATTTTTAAGAAATATTATAGAATATACATTAAGAACAGATTATGCCCATGTTAGGAACAATGAAGAGTTTTTTAAAAAATCGCATAAAAGGATTTAGACTAGAGGCCAAGGAGTAGATAGAATTTAAAGGTCACAGAAATGCACATGAAATTGCAATTTTGTTAAGAGTAAGTGGGAGAACATAAGGTTCTATGAATATTATTTGAGGGGGGACTGGGAATTGAAACTCAGGCTTTTGTTTATTCTACTGAGCTATCTCTCCAGCCCCTCTATGAATATTCTTAACAAGCAGAATTAAGCTGATCATAAAGTTAAATTGAATGATTCCTATAATGATTAAATATAGATTTGAAAAACTATTTTATAAAGAACAGTAGGGCCTTAAATATATGATTAGTGTACTGGGGCTCATGCAACAATTTATCACACACTGAATTCTCTGAAACTTATTCTTTTAGTTCTAGAGGCCAGAAGTCTAAAATAGATGTGTTGGAAGAACCACCATACTGCTTAAGTATCCTTCTTTGCCCCTTGTTTGTTCCAGTATTCCTTACTTGTAAAACACATACTAACCTAGGTCTTGAGAGTCATGTGGTGCTTCCCCCATGTGTCTTTAGATTGTAGAAGAAACAATGTAATACTTTTTCCTTGTCTATCATGAGGATTATGATGGACACCTCTGAAACAAGAGTCAGATTGAAAGTAGAAAAGCATGATAAGTTTATTTAACCAAATTTTTATGTTACACAGAAATCTTCAAAATGAAGACGTACCTAAAGACTTAGGGTTACAGTTACACTGACCTAAAGACTTAGGGAAAGCTGGTATGTTATAATTAAATTCAATGGAAAAGAATCATATATAAAAACAATTTGACAAAAAAGCATGATTTAATAATGGACTGGGGGACATTTAACAAAACTTGTGTGTTCATATTCTTGGTCTTTCTATGTAATATTTCTTTCCTTATGCTACAGGGGTGTGTTCCCACCCTTAAAAGTTCCCATAACTCTGCTGCCTCTCTTCAACTTTTCTTGTACAAGCATCTGGACCTCAAAAGATTATCAGCCAATCATTCCCCTATAATGCTTTTGTACATGTTAACACGTTTGCCATATAATGTGTTTGTATGAATGTGTATGCCTTTTCTGTTTACTTTGTCTACATTCATTTATTTTAAGTGAATTTTCAAAAAATAGACAAAAATTTTTCTTACCCATAAAATGAGGGGATATGAGACGAGACCAATAACCTGTGAATTTCCACCAGCTTTCTTCATCTTTGGCACAAACTGACATGACCCAGACACCTAGACCAGTAATAAAAGACATGTAGAGAAAAAAATAAGATAAAATCTCTATTATCCTCAATACTGGTCACAAAAGTACTTTCTAAAATGAAGAGTGTGATTTACTATTGTAAGGATGTAATCAAGATGAAAAAAATCAATAATTGAAGGGTTCATTTAATAAACAATATATCAATTCATGAAAATGAGCAAGAATTCAACATATTCTACACTAAAATGCAGTAAAATAAATGTTTATCATTTTGTTAGACTACTTATTTTCTGTTGTCTTTTTTTCTATTTCAGAATTTGTAGGCTTGAATTCTCTCCTACCTCTATTTCTTTCTATAGTTTTTGCATTTAAAATAATGGGTTAAAATGTATTTCAACTCCTTTCATTCAAACTTTCATGCTTTGATTCTAATCTGTTTCCACGCACACTTTTGAGAACAAATATGTAAGTTTTATCTTTGTTTATCCTCTACCACCCAATGTTCTATCTCTCCAGGAACCAGTTTAATATGCTACAACCAATTAAACTCTGCACTAAATACCTCAAGTTAGTTCAAACCCTACAGATTAAGGGCTCAGTGCAAAGATTATTCCCACTTCAGATGACAATCAAAAGTCCTAGTTTTCATACTTCTGACTTATTAGCTATAATTTGAGTGTACCCCAAGCCACATACTCATATTCACTAAGTTACTAAAATAAATCACATAATAAGAACTAGAAAACTATATGACACACTATAAAAGATATTTATATTTGCAGATTTATTATAAACTTTAAAAACGAATAACAAAGCTGAGAGGTACATAAGCTGAAATCTGGAAATATCTCAGTTGGCATAGTTTCTATCTCCATAAAGTTGAAATAGCTCATAGATATGCCTATTAAACCAGAAGCCTTCAAAAACAAATTGTCAGAAACTTTTGTGTCAATTACATTAGGAAAAACTCCCTCACCATTCATTATCAAATTTAATCTTCAGCCTTTGTTCAGTCTCTGGAGAACAAGGGGTAAAACTAAACATTCCAGCTGTCCAGTTACATGTTTGTGAATTCTGATTGTCATAGTTTGGAGTTTGAATAATCTTCCAATGCCCATGAATGGAAGGCTTGATCCCAAGTCTAGGTTAGTATTGGGAAGTGGTGATACATGCAAGAGTTTGGGCTTAGTGAAAGGAAATTATGCCATTGGGGGTTGTGACTGGTAAACTCAGTTTGTAACTTGCTCATCCTGGGAGCAGCCTAAAGGATGAATAGACCACAATACTTGGTATGTAGTCCAGTCATGGAGGCATGATTTTGGGATCTGTATCAGCAGATCTGTATCCCTCCTTCTGCTCCAATATGGCTTCCCTCCTCCGTTTCCTGGCAGCAGTGAACCAAATCTATTTCTCCATAATGTGCTTTAAATATGATATATTCTGTCTTGGCATCAGACAACCATAGCCTTATCTTCCAAAAAATAAGACAAATTTGATCTGCTCTTTAAAGTGTAAATGTTGGGATTTGTGTTTCATCAGTTGGAAGTCCAATTAATAAAAAAATTTGCAACAGAATCAACTTCATTGAACTGGTGAGATAACTCAGATTAAGTTTTAGGCAAGAGCAGGAATCGAGGTTCGATGTCTGGCACCATATGTCATGTCAGCCTGACCTCAGGCTTGCTGAGCCGGCTACGGAGTCCAGGTGTGATGGTGCCCACCTGTAATCCCAGTGCTGGGGAGACTGAAAACAAGAGGATCATTACAAGCCCGAGATGCACAGTGAGACCCTGTGCCAAATACATTTTTAAAAATAGGGTTTATTGTTGTGGCTATAGTTGATGATGTGGATTAGAAATCTTTGAAACTGGTTTTCAACAGGCATTTGTAAAGATTAACTTGAGGTATAGCTTAGAAGGCTATAGGTAGATCCTGATGAGTGAGTCTATACAGAGATAAGAAGACCAGAAGGCTGATATAAATGCAGACAGAAAAGCCAGGCTCAGAAAATTTTATTTCAAACTAAAGACTTGAACTAGAGGCTCTGTCAAAGAAAAAAAAAAGACTACATTTTTCTACATTCTAAAACTTTAAGGAAAACTAAGATTAAGGGGAGTGGACTAATTAATGGTGTGGAGGAAATTTCTAGGCAGTCAGTGTTCAGGCTATGGCATTGGTGTTACTGACTGTTTTTATTTACATAGAAAGTGTGAATCAGGGGCAAAAAGCAGAAGCAAAAAGTTTAAAGATTTCAATGTTGGACCAAAAGGAAGCACATGCAAAGATGAGGCCTCAAATGTGAGAGATGTTGAAAAGCCTGACACCAAACTCAGAGCAGGGACTTGAAGAACATTAATTGAGAGCATACCAGGGATTTACAAGAGCCCACCCATTTCAGGCTGAAGGGAGGAAAAGTGTAAAACATTAACTTCAGAAGGAAGAGTATGGCTTCTTCTTGGAAAAATTACCATGGAATTGAATCCTAGGGAGCCCTTTGACTATGCTAAGCCTACACGCACTCAAGGGCTGCGATGGTCCCAGGGAGATTGGTTGAGGTAGGAGAGAAGAACAGCTAGTAGACAGAAGCAAAAGAAAATCAAAATTGAAATCATACTTTGAAGAAAATCTACAGCTCAGGATATAGAAGATCAAGACATTTTTCTTTTCAGGAAACTCACTCTAAAATATTCCCAAGATGGTGGGGGCAGCAAAATAGCTCAGTGGACTAAGCACCTGCTTAGGCAAGTGTGGAAACTGGGTTTTGATCCCTGGCACCCTGTGCCATGCTGGCCCCACCCTGGGCACACTGAGCCAGGTACTGAGTCTGGGTGTGGTGGCGTGTGCATGTAACCCCAGCGTGTGCAAGAATAAAAACAGAAGGATCACTGTGAGTCCAAGCAGCACAGTGAGACCTATTGCAACGTACCTGTAATCTGGGTTCCAGGCCTGTGTATTTTATCTTAGATTGCCTTCCTCTACAAATGTCTATCCTTAAGCAAGCAATGCTAGTTGGCAGCATATCCCCATTTCAGACACATGTAAATTGTTTGGATTCTAACAGCCTGTAAAATGATAACTTGGCAGAGAGAATATATATCATAGATCACCCATCTTCAAGAGACTCTCAGGCCACATCGATAGCCAGATCCAGAGCACAATTTCCCTCTTCCTTGAGGGTCACCAATCTGTTCTTTCTGAGTGCTTCCTTTATATAAAAATTCAGCCTGATAAACCTTATTCCTCTCACATATGAATCTTGAAATTCTTTTTCTGTAGTAGAAATCTGTGCACACACAATCCATTCTATGGATGGGACAAGTAGAGATACTCTTATTTGGGGGACCTCGGTGAACCCTGTGTAGTGATAAGGCTCTCAAGCTAAAAGTAGACCTTGACATTAACTGTGATGCTGATTTTTCAGTGATACAAAACTAAATATTTACAAGGTCATGGAGAATTCCATCCAAAAGACCTCAGAGTCCAGGCAATGCCCCTCTGAAAGGGGACTACATGAAGCTATGAGAATGAAGCTGAAGTTCCAGTGTAGACCTTAGGAATTCAGAGATACCGGAAATATAGAGCACTTAACAGAAAAAGCCACAGGCTGAAAGCAGGACCATTCTCAGAAGCCTTTTGGGCAGTCACAAGCAAGGCCGTAGGGTGGGGCTATCCAAACCCTTTGTAGCACCAGTGCCCTGGATGATGGAGCTAGGGGATATATTACTTTTGCTGCAGTGTTCCAGTCTTTTTTTTTGGTCTGATTTCCCTTTTTATATATTCCTTCTCTTTGAATTGGGAATGATTGACCTTTCCTTTATTACTTGGGGTGATGGACCTTTACTTTTTAATGTTTATACAGAATCACAGCTAAAAGCTGGCCTTGAAACTCAGAAGACACTTTGACTTGATATTTAAGAAATGTTAGAGGGTCAGGGAGATAGCTCAGTAGAATAAGTATTTGCCTCGCAAGCGCAGGATCCTAAGTTCAATCCCCAGTACTGGAAAAAAAGAAAGAAAGAAAGAAAGAAAGAAAGAAAGAAAGAAAGAAAGAAAGAAAGAAAGAA
>NW_004524596.1:18889486-18906483 GCF_000260255.1 Octodon degus
AAGAAAGAAAGAAAGAAGAAAGAAAGAAAGAAAGAAAGAAAGAAAGAAAGAAAGAAAGAAAGAAAGAAAGAAAGAAAGAAAACAGAAAAGAAATGTTAGAAAAGTTGTTGGAACTTGGAATTATTGAACCTTTAGTTTAATGCAAGATAGCTGCATCAGATTAGGAAGAGTTACTTACTATTGTATTTATGTAGTGATTAAATACAGCTAAAATAAATGTGTTTGGGCATCAAGTTGGCAATGGGTAAGTTGTGAGAACAGAGTTGTCACTTTGATTTGTTTCCAACTACCTAGAAAGTGAGTACAGCTGCTTACAGAACTAGCATTGCCTGGAAGCATCATACAGAAAAGACTTCAGGGTCCATATCTGATCCCTTACCCCTTTTGTCCTGATCCTGTTCACCTGCACTGCTTCTCGGCTACCATTAACCGAGCACTGTTGTTCCACCACAACCTTCCTTCCTAACATTTCTGTCTAAGTCAGCTGATCATGGACTGAATACTCTGCATGCATGAGACAAATTGAACCTCTCTCTTTCTTTAAATTGTTGTGTGAAGCATTTTGTATCAGCAGTTGAAAAACTGGCTATGGGGGTGTAATCCTGTAATGAATATTGGAGCTTTAACTTCTGCTTGTGTCAGTCTGATCTTCCCTGATGCTATGAGATGAACAATCTCCTCCACCATGTACTCCCTAAGGTGCTGCTGTGTCTCAAATCCAGGGTGATTTCAGTCCAAGGACTGAAATAGTTATCTTGTGTACTTTTTACAATAATAGAAAGCTGGCCGATACATTGACAATCATCCTAAATTGTGAAGCTAGGTAGAAGATTCAAAATCTAATTAGCATGTTGTCATGCTTGATATACTGTGTCAACTTAAAAGGTTTAGAAGCTTAACTAAGTGAATCAGCAGTTTTATAGCCTAGGGTGTAGATGACATGCTCTAGGGTAGCTGTTTATGTCCTCGTGTTGTAAAGAAAGGTTGATTCATTGTGTCAACTTGAAAAGTTCAGAAATTTGACTAAGTGACTCAGCAAGAGGTCAAGGTCCTCACCATGTGAACATTCTCACCTGTGCAAGAGGAAGGCTTGGAGATGGTCTGAGTGCTTCACCCTTCCTAGGGTAGGTAGCCTGGTTACAGTATAGGGGAGGAAAAGAGGCTTGCTCTCCCCACTTTTGCTATTGTTACTCTTGCTGTCCTCTACTGCCTTCAGTGGTTGCCCCTGTGCCTTGCCACCCTGCCTTGCAGCCAGCTGATTTTGGATTTAAACCATTACAAGTTGTAATAAAACTTTCACTACTTCACTTCTGTGTCTGGTATTTTGTCACAGCAAGGGAAAAAAAATTAACTTGCACAAGGGCCCAAGAACTTCTTCTCACACAGGGAATTCCAAGGCTTGCTTTTGTGTCAGAAATTAAGGAAAAATAAAACATTGTGTAAAATATGGTGCTATTTCTTTATCATTCATGAGATTTCAGGGTTTCAGGAGACTTGTGCCAAAAACTAAAGAGTTGCTGTAAAATAATTTTAAACAGAAAAAAATAGTAAACAGTCTTAACAGGGTTGCATATTTATTGGCTCTCAATTAAATGACAAGTACAAATTTTGATTATCCAGAAAAACAACAGCATTATTACATTTGAAAACTGTCACGTTCATTACATATATTTATTAAGCACCTATGCTAAGCCAAACAAATTGCATGATCATTCTCAAAATGTGTTTATCAAAATTGTTCCATGTTATTTTTCATAATCTTTTCTTCTTCATTTATGTAAATGGCATATTATGATTGAATAATTAATACCCTTTTCAGACTTTTATCAAGATGAGCTCCTTGCCATCTCAAAATCTTGCTAGAAAGAATCATTTCTTAAAAAAAGAAAATAAATTGATTTTTCTAATTCAAAATCAGAAATTAGAGACCCCAGGCATGTGTGTATGTGGGACCATCCACCTGCTTGCCTGGCCAAGACCCCTCCCCAGCCAGATCCCAGGCCCTGTTCCAGGCCTCATGTGGAACCTTGTAGCAGAACTCCCTGCAGAGAGACTAGGAACTAGACCCACCCAACCAATCCAGGAGCTGAACATCTTGCCAGAGTGGCACATTGGGTTCATCTCTATGAACTGCAGCAGGAAAAGGCTGAGCACAGCAGCCAGACCAAAGCCAGGCATATATGGACAAGTTCAAAGTTGGTAGATCCAGGCCCAGTAAACTGAGACACTTTGCTGCACCCAGTTCTATGACAGTGTCCTCTCTCTTTTACTCTTGATGTACAAAGGGGGTAACAGGTAAGTGGGTGAATAACTCTACCTGAAAGAACCCAGGTGTATCAAGGAGAGGTGATTAGACAGAATTTAGGGAAACTAACTTAAATACAAATATGCAATTTAACATCTGCTTAATCACACAGACATAATGTTTGTTCTTACTGTTTAAAATATAAACCCATTAGTTACAAAAACTTTGTCAACTGCTAAATATCACTGCCCACTATTAGTGTTCCTAATTGTAGTTCTGTAAATGTAAAAATAAAACTGGTTTAACCATATAATGTCTTCAGCAAAAATTTTGTTAAGTGCTAAGGTTAAAACTGCACCAAAGCTCTACACCACCAAAGGTCAGAGGACAGTGCTATATAAAATGACAAAGAGAAGGAGCAAAATGCAATCTCAGGCTCTGAGCCCATGCAGAACAAATGCAAGAGACATTAGCACAGAAGAAATAGGGAATCACACAGCTGAAATGTCTTAATCAATAGTGTCTGAAGTAAAGAAACAAGTGCAGAAAGATATAGAGGAACTCAGATCAGAAATAACCTCTGAAATAAAAAAAGAAATTTCTGAATTTATAGCATCTGAAGTAAAGAAACAACTGCAGAAATGGATAGAGGAAATTAGGTCAGAAATAATCTCTCAAGTAAAAAAAAGAAAGGATAACTATAATGAAATAATTAATAACTGCTTCTAAAGAAGACACTGATAAAAAATTAGAGGATAGAAAAATGAAAGAATCCTTGAGTGAAAAATATAGGAAAGAAAAAGACCTCATGAAGCAGAGAAAAAGAGATATAGATAAATTTAAAATTTCAATCACAATCTGGCAAAACCATTTGAATGAATGTGAAGATAGATTTCAGATCTTCAAGACACTGTTGCAGCTAGTGAAGAGGTAAGAAAAGATCTCTTAAAAAAGAGGATGCAGGAAAAAATAATTTGACATCTGCAAAATGATGCAAAGATGCACAATGTGAGACTGATAGGCATCAATAAGAAAGAAGGAGGGAACACACATGATATAAAAAATATGCACAGAAGTAACAATAGAAAACCGCCCAAATATGAGGAAACAATCTGACATTCAGAGAACCGAAGCATACAGAACTCCAAAGAACACCAAACGAATTAAAAACACACCCAGACATTTAATAGTCAAGAACCCAGAAATCCAGCATAAGGACAATATACTTAAATACACTACAGAAAGAAAGAGTTCACATTTAAATAAAAACCCATCAGAATAATGGCAGATATCTCTTTGCAAACCATGAATTCAAAGAAGAGCATGGAACAGAGTGTATTAAGTCCTCAATGAAAACAAATTCCAAACAGACTACTGTACCCTGCAAGACTTTCAATTTTGATGGAGAAGAGAAATAATTCCATGACAAAGAGCAGCTAAAGAATTTCATGAAGACAAAGCCAATCCTACACAGACTACTACAAGATATTCTAGAAAGGGACCAAAATGACCAGAACTCCACAAATGAGAGCAGAAAGAACCCACTAAAGAGGGGAAGCAATTAAACAGGAGAAAAAGGGATAAACAACAGCAGGTAAATAACATGTCAATCATAAGTTAATACACCTCAATTATAACCATCAATGTAAATGGACTCAACTCATCAATTAAAAGAAATATTGGTACAGTGGATTAGGAGCAAAATCCAACAATATGCTGTATACAAGAAACACACTTAACTCATAAAGAAATTCATAGGCTGAAAGTCAAAGTGTGGAAAACCATATCACATACCCCAGCACATCAGCAAAAAGCAGGTGTATCAATCATTTCGCAGACAGTCTCAACTTTAAACCAAGAATGATCAAATGAAATAAAGAAGGCCATTACATGCTGGTTAGGGGAAAAAAGTGTCTTCAGCAAAGAAGCCAAACATGCTTACTGGAAAATAATGGATATTTTAACAGATGGTGCTGGAAAAACTGGCTCTCTACATGTCAAAAACGAAAACTTGACCGAGATGTACCACCATGTGCTAAACTAAAGTCAAAATGGATTAAAGATCTAAACATTAAAACAGAAACACTAAATATCCTGGGAGAGAAAGTAGGAGGAATTCTTGAACACATAGGGCTAGGTGAACAGTTCATGAACAAAAATCAAACTGCACAGGTAATACTTGAAAGAATTAATAACTGGGACCTCTTCTTATTGAGAAGTTTTTGTAGGTCAAAAGAAATTACCAACAGAGTAAAAAGACAACCCACAAATTGGGAAAAAATGTTCACTAATAAACACTTAGACAAAGGTCTTCTTTCTAGAATTAATAAAAAACTAAAAAACATTAGGCCCCCAAAACTTAAAGAGCCCATCCAGAAATAGGCATCTGAGATGAATACACACTGCTCAGAGGAAGAAGAAATTCTAGAAGCTAATAAATACATGAAAAAATGCTCCACATCATTAGCCATCTGAAAATTGCAAATTAAAACAACATTGAGATACCATCTCACTCCCAAAACAATGGTTATCATAAAGAAATCAACCAAGAACAAATGTAGAGAGACTGCAGTGGAAAAGAAACCCTTCTCCACTGCTGGTGGGAATGTAGACTGGTGATACCATTATGGAAATCAGCAAGGAGACTCCTCAAAATACTAGGACTGGAAATCCCATACAATTCGGCTATCCTCCTTCTGGGAATTTTCCCAAAAGAACTGAAAAACATCATATCATAGTGATATATGTGCACCTATGTTTATAGTAGCACAATTTGTGATAGCCAAATCTTGGAAACAACCAAAATGCCTGTCACCTGAGGAATGGATGAAAAAGATGTGGTGTTTTTATACATTGGAGTATTATTCAGCTATAAAGAATGATAAACTCAAAATCTTCATATATAAGTGGATGCCACTTGAGGATATACTGATAAATGAAATAAACCAGACCCAAATGTGTAAATGTCATATAGTCCACACAGTGTAAGAACTCAAAAGTAGAAATAAAAATTGAAAGGTATAACACAAATAAAAAGAAAGCAAGAACTTAAGGATTAAACAACGAAGAGAGGGCAAGGAGAAAAGCTAGAAAACATGGCATGGGCAAAACCATACATTTATAAACACAAGATGGTTAAGGCAATGATCCTGAGAATCTCCATCAGATTTTTGAAACTAGCAGTTAATTTGCAGGATTCTCATGCTAACTATATATGCTAAATCCTGTGAACTAAGCAACTGCACTGAAGATAGCAATGCGTAATACTAGGGTCATGCTTGGAATGCCTGTCATTCTGGTCTTCTAAAAGTGCAATGTTCAAAAGTCATATCAATTACTGCTATTCTTTCTCTCAAGTAAATATTTGTTTAAAGGAAAAGAAGAAAAGAATGAATGAAAACTAAATAAAAGAATAAAATGTCATAGGAATGCTCTGTTACAATGTTGTATATGGTTAGATTTCTCAATTACTGTGTAAAAATTTGCAATTGTTTATTTCTATTTTCTCACTATTATTTTTTACATTTATATTTTTTCTCATTCTGTAGGTATTTAAAGTTTAGCATATCAATGATTGATGTAAAATGCCTGTTCCGTTTTATGTCTAAGGCATTTGATATTCAGATAGAAACTAATGTTAAGCTCAACAGCCTATGTTTTAGGATAACAATATCATTAAGCTTCTTTTCTGGAGGGTTAACAACTTTAAGTTTGCAGACCAAAAAAAAAAAATAGAAAAAAGAAGAGCTACAAGGACAGCCAATATTTTGGCCCTAGCTCTTTAAGTTCAGTGAGCACTCAGGACATAAGAGAATATATATCGTAACATCATGTAACTCAATGACATCTCAAATTTTCTGTTCAAGGAGATTATGGGCTTACAGAGGAAAGTGATCGAAGATCTATAGTGGGCCTAACTAAAGTCACATAGAGAGAAACCATTCTCTCAGTCTTTCACAGAGAGAAAATTGGTCAAACAAAGGCTGTGACTTATCCACATGGCTAAGAGTGACAAAGGTCTATAAATTGCTGTACAGGGTTTCAAGGTAAGTCCTGAGAGGACTTGACTGACTTTTTCAGACACAAAAGTCATATTTTTTGTTATATAGGTCTTGCTTTATCTTGAAAAAAAAAAGAAAAGTAAAAAAAAATGAGGTATAAAAAGTAAAGCCATTTTGATATGCTGAGCTGTAAAAGGCTCAGTTCAACAACTTCTGACATTGCCAGTCCTATGGATAACCCACTACTATAATGGACTACTGGACTATATTGGATTATGTTGCTGAATTCAAGAACCATCTCTGACAAAACTAAACAAAAAAGGGGGATATAAATGAAGGACCATTTTTGAACTGTATATACAAAATAGGATAGATACACTGCTACTTTCTCTTAGTTCAATGAAAACAAAGTTTTGAACTAATAGTGTTTAGACAAGATATCATGTCTGCATCTTGTACTATGAATAATTACTACAAAGACAATATGCAATATGTTAACTACTGTAACTGTCATACTAACCTGTTTTGAAACTGTCTCATTGCTATTTCTTTCTCAATAAAATTAATTTTAAAAATCATATATTAAAATATTCCTGAAATAAAGCACAACTCACTATCTAATAATGCTCATCAATATGCCAATCTTTGATATTATAATGTCAAGTCTATATCAAATATTTGGTTTTATTGATTTGAAGGACAACATCTTAGTACTTCACTTGAAATGTACTGTCTGTTGTGCATGTAAGAATGTCATCACTTTAGCCAGATCAGAAACATGATATAATGATTTGAATTTCATCATCCAAATTACACATTGAAATTTAATTTCTTCTGTGATGATCCTGGATCCTTAATCTGTGACTAGGACAAGAACAAATTAATGGCACTATTGTGAGGAAGGAATGATTATTAAATGAATAGCTTTGTTTCAAAGATGAGCTTTCTCTTTTCTTTTCCTTTTTCTTTTTTTGTGGAACTGGTTATTCATACTTTATCTTGTTCCAACCGTCTCCCTGTGTCACTCGGGCCAGCTTGTCCTTTTTTTCTGCCATGTTATAATGCAGCCTGAAAGTCCTTATTAGAGGGCAAATTCTTGGCCTTCAAAATTCTACCTCAAATAAGTTTCTATTGGTCAAAAATTACCCAGTCTACAGTATTCTGGTTTAATTCAAAAAGTAGACTAACATAGTGTGTTAGGCTACACCAACAAGTGCTATTTAATCTAGATTGATACTGGGTGAAATGTTGCTTCTAATGCATAATAGAAATGGTTCTATTTGATATCTGCAGTTCTTGTGGGTGCCTATTAAAAAATTTTCTTTGTGTAATCACTTTAGTTACCATTACATATAGAAAAGTATTTGATTAATAAGTCATCTGTATAAATAGTATGTTCCTATAACCTTGTGGTTTTGGAAGAAAATGCCAATTCAGTAAGTTGTCTCATAGAAATTTGAGCTTTCTTGACAGCTTTTTTCATAATGGCTTTTACATTGTTCTTACAGATTTTAGAAAGTTGAGCATCCATAGATCTGTAAGAGTAGCTTCTGTTTGAATATTACAAAATGGTTTAGTTATTAGATTTAATCTCTTGATTTGGTATATTTTGTTCATACCCTCTCATCTGTACACTTGTAAGAGAAATTTATATGAAAGCATTCCTTAATCCCTTTTATCAGAAGGTAAGAAAATAATTCTTGCATGAAAGTCTAAATCCAAATACACAGAACTGAGGTAGAAATAGCGGAAAATGAAAAAAAATTATGATTTACTATCTTTTTGAAAATTTTCTTTGTGTTATTTTGTACTGGAAAAACATTTTTTTATCTTGTTGATAAGAACATACATTATCTGAATTCTTCTAAGAAAATGTTTGTTATAATATTTATTGGATTTTCTTTATTTGTAGAATTGTCAAGATTATGTTCCCAAGTAATTAATGCATTGTACTGAAAATCAGCAAGCTTCCAAAATGCATTCAATACTAGCCATCAATGGAGAATGCAACCTATAATCTGTATAAAGTCATTTTTGCAGAGTAGATCAGACATAAGGATAGCGATTAATAATGCTACAATAATCTAAAAATGTGAAGCATAACCCATCTTTTTACAAAAGCCAATCCAGTTACAGAAATACAGAGAAAGTTACCTCAATATATTATTTACGTGATGACCCAACTGTAGAAAAGGTTGTGTACAAACCACTCAGCCATTTCCAAAGACATCAGTGAGTCTCTGAAATGCCCTAAGGTCTGTCATGGCAGCAGGAAAACAATATGAGAAACGCCTCATCCTCTTGTATTGCCGCTCTCAATATTGTAAAGTACCACTTCAGATTATAAGTTTCTCCTCTAAAGTTTATTGTCTGTTACATTTTTTTCTCCTCAATTTGATTTCACCTGCATGGTAAATTTGATTTATATTGAAAAAGATCTACAAAATTATAGAGAGCCAAAAGTATGAACTCCCCTATAGGAGCTCTAGCTTACATCCTCTGAATAATAATGATAATACAACACACAGATGACTATTATTGTTCAGCATTTTTGTTTTGTTATGTTTCATATTATCTCTGCTATATGCTATACTGAACTACACTATCTAATACTGTCAAAAAAGAAAAATCTGATTATTTCTTATATTTTTCTAAGTGCAGCTAAAAATTGCTTTCTTCATTTACATAACTATTACACTATTGTTTAACAATTTTACCTATTGAGATCAAATAGAAAGGACTATTAGATTAGTTCTCTTAATAGCTATGGCATGAAAATCAAAGAGAAGCTCTCACATCTTAATAGAAAAAATATAATTAGAATTTGCAAAAGGCTTTCAATATATACATGAACATTCACTTTAACAAAATACCCACAGGAAAATAGAATAACTTTTGCAAGAGTTTTCTTCATCTTCTTTGAGTGTTATCTGTGCTTTGTCCTATTGTTATTTCTGTTGTCATGACTACGAACACCAACTTTATGATTGAAAAGATGCATTATTCTACTTACTTCTCCTGATTTTATGATATCAACTGTAGAAACAAGCAGTGAGTTTTTACATAGTTACAATCACTTTACTTTTTCACAACTTTCAACCCAAAAATTGTATTACCTTGACTTCGTCAGCATTGCCATTTCAAAAGTCAGAAATCTCTTCCTCATTCATTAATAACTTTTTCAAGCTCTGGCTTGTTTTTGATTCAAGTACAAGTACAAATACCAGGTGAGACTTTTGAGACCAGATACCCCCCCCAAAAAAAAACACTCAGAACTGTGACTTAATCAACTGTTATTCCTCACAATGATGCAAAATACCTGTCTAAAACAAATAGCTGGAAAGGATACAACTCATTCTTTACTTTGAACATTGACTACATTCATAAAAATGCACTACAGGAAACAAGATATTCTAGATCCAAAATATAAACAATCTAGAATTGGATAACATAGCTTAAAACAAGTTTTAAACTACTATGCTGTTTCTCAACTAAATTAACTTTTTGACAAAACAAAAACCATCATTGTTTTGCTTTAAATATATAGATAATTAGGAACATGTTATCAATAAATAATGAATAGACTATAAATAGAGAATATCATCACAGATATGAAAACCACAAAAGGTCAACAAAATGATAATTCTATTGTTTTGAAAAAGTTATCTAATGTGAAAATGTATTAGGTGAACTTGACAGCAAATTGGATACTGCAGAAGCAAATTTCAAATGACTTTGAACATATGGTAGTGGCAAACATTCAGTAGAGACTGAAAATTCAATTTATCATGTTTGTGAGACATTGTTAATTAATGTAATATACATGGGATTTGAGTTACACGCAAGGACAGAAAGATGGATATAACAATTAAAGAAGTAATATCAAATTTCTTAAATCAAACCTAACCAACATAAGTGACTAAAAGCTACCTCAATGTAAATCATAAGCAGAATACTAAAAACTGAGGAATAAGATGGTAACTTAGTAAAATCCTGCAATGAATATCCACAAACAAAAGTCTAAACTGCTGTTCAAGTTTTACAAGAGCAGGCCAGGGAGATATCTCAGAAGAATAAGCACTTGCCTTGTAAGTGCAAGAGCCTGAGTTCAATCCCCAGTTACACCAAAATAAAAAGAAAAGAAGGAAAAAGAAAAAAGAAAAGAAAAGATTTGCAAGAGCTGAAGAAGACAGATGACAGGCCAAAGTGATTGATTTTAGCATAATGAAGAGAAAAGATGTATTGAAAAAGATAGAAGAAAATAGTTGCCAATATCGCCCTTAACTAATTTGTAAGGAATGTAAAAATGTATGCCTCCCACTCAAAGGATAGAGAAGGAATTCCATGTAGGCCTTAACTGAAAGCCGGTTCTAGGCATTCCACAGTGAAATCTGGACAGTCCTTCAGATCCCAATATCCTTACTCCAATTCTGAAACAACAGTTGGAGACATTGGAATTGCATTATCTGTGTAACTGATGCCTTTACCACCTAATTCATAACCTGGAGCAGTACAGTGGAACACAAGAACCTTCTTGTGAAGACAACACACTTAGGAAAAGATTTCCTCTTGGAGCTCAATGCTAGACTCCATCTTTTGAGTCTCCACATCAGGCACAAACGACAGGCCTGTATACCCAATTTACAGCTTCAAATTACAAACTTACTACAACTTTCCTGCAGTCAGAAAGAGATCTAATGCCAAGGGACAGACCTAAATTTGCATGTATGGGTGAAAGATATCCCCAAAGACTTTGTAGGTCTCTGTGACTGTAAGAATATGTGACACAGTCTCACAACAATGCTGACAGAGAGGGCAGCCTTTCTCTTATCCCAAAAGCTCATATAACACAACTCTCTCTACAGTAGTGCTCACAACTGAAATTCTAGTCCTATCTGGAACCATTTGGAGATTTGTAGCCCATTTAAATGAGTTGGTATGTAAACCTGAATGACTCTCAGATTCAGCATGGACCTATATGGACCTCGGAGCCTTCACTGGTTCTCAGACCCAATCATGACCCAGCTTAGCATCCGTTTTGGTGTCCAAGGGGTGACTTCAATGACACTGCCTCAAACTCCCACAGCATAGCCTAGACCCAGACTCATTCATGAAAGTGAAGACCTAATAATTGCTAAAGTACAAGACTTTGACACTAAGTTCTCAGCTATAAAACTGGACACAGGGCAGATGTTTGTAGCACCCTTTCCTAGGACAGTGCCCACAGGGAAACATTCTGAAACAGTCCTGCTGTAACACAGAGACACACACTCTCAGGATTTTGACTTTTATTTTCAGTTAACATAACTTGTGAAAGCCAGTGCAAAAGATGGCAGCCCATAGCATTGTGGGTTTTTATCTTACCCCATGCTCTGCTAGTCTTAGTTGTCTGTGGGCTCAGGGTATGACAGATTTTGCAAAATTGTTGGTCACAAATGTGATAGAGGATTGTGAGGCTGGTCTCTCCATAGCCTGAGTATATAAAGTCTGATGCCTATGCAAGAGGTGTCAGGCATAACCCAGTCAAAGGAAGAGGCTTAGAGGAGTACACTGTCTTTAATGACCCTCTGCTGGATTAAGCACAGCAATAGAGCAACTGTAGATATGAGCAACACTTGGATTTAAGTCATCGACTAATGCTATGCAGTGATAAAACACCAACAGTAGGCTAGTGGCAAACCTCGAGTTAGTATACCATCTTCTGTTGAAGTAGTAGAAATAACTACGAGATTAGAGAAAAGAAGCACCCTGCTTAACATACCCAGAAAGACCAGTGCATAGAAAGCATGCTAGAAAGACTGAAATACAGCCTCACTCTTCATGCTCAGAGGCACTGTACACCAGCCTCGAGAAGTTGTCAGGAAAACATGACTTCACCTAACAGTAAAATAAGAAGCTAGACACAATTATACAATAAAAATATGAATATATGAATGATTTATCAAATAGGGAATATAAAACAGTCATTTTAGTGAAACTAATTGAGCTTCAGAAAATGCAAAAACAAAATTTCAATACTCTAACCTAGAAATGTAAATACAGGGGTCAAAGCAGTTTTAAAATATCAAGAAGACAATTTTAAGCGCAGTATGAGTCAATGAAAGGATATATAAGATAGAAAAATATGAAGTAACTTTTAATATGCTAAAATATACATAATATAGAAATATGCAAAATGAAGAATCACTTCAAAATGTAAGGGGAATGAAGTGTTAGAGTTTTTCTATCACTGCATTTTGTCCTTTGCTTGTGTTCTTATGTTTAAGATCATTTTAAATTGCTATAATTTCAAAACACTTTATTGTCATCAAAATAGTTTTTTACAATTTCATGGTTAATACAAAGCAAATGTCCATAATATATGAACCAAAAAATAAAAGAAAAATTATAACAAATGACTCAATCATAAAAAAATGACTGCAAGAGAAAGATCAAAGAATACAGGAAGCCACAAAAAAACACAAAATAATTTAAATAACTGTATTATTATGCTGACATCATAATGTTGGTCTCTAAAATCCAGAGCCATAAAGATGATCACCTTCACAATGTTTTTTCCACTTAATATGGAAGTACTAGCCAGAGCAAGAAGACAAAAGCAAGAAATGATAGACAGCCAAAGAAAGAAGAAATCAGATTGTCACTGTTTGCATATCACATGATCTTTTGTTTTCAGAATCCCAAATACTCCACAAAAACTATGTAGAATTAATAAATAAACTCAGGAAAATTATAAGATAAAAACAAGACATAAAAAATTAATAGCATTCTTTGATACCATTAGCAAATTATTTTAAATAAAAGTCAAGGAAGAAATCACATTCATAATAGCTTCAAAATAAGCAAACAGCAAAATAGCTCCCAATACTATTGAAGAAAAGGTGAAAAATCTCATCAAAGAAAATTACAAAAAATTATTTACAACAATTAAACAGGAGACCAAAAATTAAGTGAAAATATATGTCACACATATGGATTAGAAAGAAAGCAATTATAAAATTTTAGTTGAAACACACACACACACGCCCCTACCTGAACAGCTATTGGTTAGCTTTTCTGTTGTCTCACATGCAGAAAAAATGTGATACTCCAATGTTAAGAAGAAGAGAATTACTTGCCTTGTGGTTTCAGAGACTTCAGTATATAGCTGAGTCTACTGAAAGCAATAGCATCAGGGGAAAAGAACATGGTGGGACAAAGCTGTTTGTATTATGGTGGCCACGAAGCCAAGCACAAGAAGAGCACCTGCAGGAGGAGATGCATCACCCAAAGTCATGCTCCCAATGACCCACCTCCACCGACACTGCCCACCACCTACAGCACATTTGTCTGTGACGACCTGTGGGTTCATGCACTAAGCATACCCCTCTCAAGTCAATACCCTCTTCCGGAGTCTCTTAATTCAGTCAAGTTGAAATTGATACTAACTGGCATTATAGCCAAGAAAACCATCTTGAGCAAAACAACTCCAAAGCAGTGGGCATCACATTACTTGACTTCAACATACACTACAAGGCCACTATCATCAGAATAACATGGCACTGGCACAAAATATGCAATAGACCAATGTGAAAAGGAGAGCCTACAATTAAACAGTGCTTCTACATCCAACTTATTTTTCATACAGTTACTAAGAACAAGCATTGAAAAGCTTTTTCCAGTAAATAGTCTGAAAAATTCTTTATCCCGTGTTCCTAAGAATTTACTAGACCCTGATAAAAGGCAACTTAGTTGCAAACATAAAATTCAGTTGATTAAAGAATTGAATGTAAGATATAAATCTATGATACTACCATAAGAAAAATTAGAGACAATGTTCAGTATATTGGAATGGACACAAATGTCATAACAAGATTCCCAAAACACAGGCAATAAAAGCAAAAATAGATAAATGGGATTTCATCAAACTAAAAGTCTTCTGGATTTAAAAAAAAACAAAAAAACAGTCATCAGGGTATACAGACAAACTTTTGCAACTATACATATGGTAAGAGATTACTATAGGAACTTCAAGAATTAACAGAAAAATAAACAATTTAAAGGTAAGCACACAACATTTTATGAAAATAAGGCTTATAGATGATCAACTCGTATATGAAAAATGCATACTATCACTAATCATCATGGAAAATTGAGAGGTATTTTCCTCCAACATGAATAGCTATTTTCCAAGAAACTAAATATATCTGTTGTAAGTAAGGTTGTAGAGAAAAGCAAGCCTTAACACTATAGGTAGGAATGTAAATTAGTGCAATTACTATGGGAAATAACACAGTTTCCTCAAAAAAAGGAGAAATAATGCTATCATTGTGTCCAATCATCTCATCTCTCAGTATATATAAAAGTACAAAGAAAGCAGTAAGTTGAAGAGACACCTATACTCCCATGTTCATTAAAACACTATTCATAACATCCAGGAGATGAAAATTTTTCACTGTCCACCAACAGATGAGTGGATAAGGAATGTGTTGTGTATATACAGAATGCAAAATTATCCAGAGGAAAAAAATAAAGTCATGTAATTTTCAACAAGAAAGATGAAACTAAAGTTTATTTTGAGAAGTGAAATAAGCTAGACACAAGAACACAAAAAATTAAATACTTACACATATATAGAATGTAAAATAGCCATGCCTGGTAGCACATGTCCAGAATCTCAGCCTTGTGGAGGCACAGCAGGAGGATCATTGCAAGTTCAAGACCAATCTGGACTACAAAGTGATCTCAAGGCCTGCCTGAACTGCATAGAAAGCCCCTGTTTCAAAAACCCCAGAGAGCGCAGACCCAGGGAGTGAATGAGACAACCAGGGCCGCGGGATCCTGAATAGACCCAGAGCGCAGAACCTGTGAGTGAGTGAGAGAACCCGGGGCCATGGGATCCTGAATAGATCAGGAGCATTTCAGTTAAAATAAGTTTTCAAAATATACTAATAAAGTGATGGCCAAGGAAGAAACATCAAAGTGATCTGAAGACTCCAGATGACATTTCAAGTGAAAATCATAGTGAATATTTGATAACTTCTAAGAATCAATGAAATCCAAAAAATGGTGAAAACAACAAAGTTAAAAAGTCCTGGGGGGTATAGATGAACCTGTATTTCATAGCAAACAAAAAAAAAAGGCTTTGAATAAATGAAAACCAAAGAAAAGAAAAGAAAGACTTCCAAAAAGCATGGGACTTTGAGAAATCTAAGAGCTATTCCTTGTCTCCCTCCTCCAAATAAAATTCCTTAACTTCCTCCTTTGGTTCACAACTTCATTCCTCAATGTTGTGAAATCACAAACTATACATACCTGATGTTTAACAGTTCAGGAATTATATTTTTCTTATGTCAGTACTATTGTTTCAGGGAAGTAGCTCCTTCCCTGAAGTGCCAACCAAATTCATGTCTCAGGATGCCAGTGAATGGAGTCAAGGACATAAAAAGTTAAGAAAAGTTTTGTTAAGAAAAAGTCCACAAGAAGGATCTCAAAAGTGGGTTGCTGCTGAGGCTTTTGCTAGGAATTTTTTTTATTATCATGTATTTAGTACAGTGTCTACAGGGTCTCTCACTATATAGATGGGACTCATAGTGATTCTCCTGTTTTCGGGCTCCCAAGCTCTGGGATTATAGTTGCAGGGCACCACACCCAGCCTCAGTTGCTGTCTCAGCAGGCCCTGGGGCAAATCCTGAATAGGCTGTTGGTGTGTGGGATTGAACCCCAGTCCCTGCTCTCTGCCTAAGCAGGTATTTAGTCTGCTGAGCTATCTGGCTTTCCCCACTAGCAATTTTTATACAGTAAAATTACATCTCAGGTTACTTTGTATCAAGTTAAAATCAGCCCATAGAATGACAAGTTGCTCACCAGATACTGATCTAAGGGGAAAAAAAAGGTCCTTATAAGGAAGGGTACACAGCATGGAGAAGAACAAAGGTGCTCTGGCCATGGTAGGAGTAGGGGTCAGAGTGTTCCAGTTATCTATCTATAGGTTCATTACATGGTTTCTACTCATTGTAATAATTGTGTAGGCTTATTGGACCAAATGATACTAGCCACAGTAGAGCTCTGAGCTCTTTTTATCTCTAGATAAACTTTTGCAGGCCCATTCATCCTTTCTCCATTTGAAGGCTAGCTTCTTCCAACTCATCCTTACCCACACCCTGGCTGGTTTGTCTCATCTTTGTTATGACTTCATCTCAGAACTCATCTGCTTCTAACTGCCCATCAGTCTCTACCTACTGCACCTACTGCAGCTATGCATACAACTTCTTCCCCTGAAGAGATATGCCTAATTGCCAATGGGAAAATGGGCAAAGACTACACTGGCTTCTCTCTGCTGAAAGGAGAGCTTTACGTGTTGAACTCATTAGAGGGTCAATCTGGAGGCCTTCAGTAATGTCAGGCATATTTTTCTTTGCTGATTGATAGCTTTAAGGGTAGAGGAGACAAAATCAAGCAGAATATTAAGTATACAGGTATCAAGAGAATAATCATGACTACTGTCAGCAAGAATGTCAACCAGTAGTAGCCAGTAAAGCTTTTCATATAGAGCATAAGGAAAGGGTCCAGGGGGTCTTTGGATTAGACATAGCATCAACCTTTTGGAGGTCATAGAGAGCCAGAGAAACACCTGAAGAGTCGAGAACATGTACACGATGTTTGACCTTTATAATTGCACACATTCTGTCTTTTGCTGTCATTTAAATAAGTAGGGCCATCCAATTCTGTAGAAGAGCCTGCCTCATTAATTTGACTGGGGCCTTAGAAAG
>NW_004524596.1:18907308-18912638 GCF_000260255.1 Octodon degus
CACCTTTGCAGCTGATCTAACATTCTTGTGATCATAAATTAAACCTCTCAAAATGCATTATCAATCTTAAAATGCAACTATTATAATAGGAACTTGTGTACAGATGGAAATTTAGAGCAGGACCTAGTCATTGTCCTGATAGACTCCATTTTTTCTGTCCAGAGGACACCCTTTTTGTTTCCCTATATCAGTTTCCTACAGACAACCAGCTCACACCAGGAATAAAATCTGCCTACCCAGCCTCTGCAGCAGCAGTACCCTCCAAACCAGATGTGCAGCCAGAGAGCCTGACCAAGACTGCTGTGATACGCATACTTCTTGGCTCCCAAATTTTATCTTTCCCTTAAATAATCCCAAATATTAACCAAGAAACCAATTCTCATACTCTTCTAAGTCTGGCCAAACCAACATCAACTCTTTGTTGCTTAAGTACAGCTTTCCTTTTTCTGTTAGCTAGAATTGAAAGGTTACAAGGAGTTTGACTTGTTCTGTCAAGATCCTCAGAGTCAGGCCTCAGATTAAGACTCTGGCAATCCTACCCTGCATTGACCCTACATCTATGAATCGTATGAAATAACACCTATAAAAAAAATTCCCTCCTTGTCAGTAGTCTACCTACCTCATGCCTTCAACAATAATTTACTCAATGTAGTAATTTGTGGCTTTATGTGCTCTCTTGACATAAAAGTTCATGTAATTTTTTTTTAACTCAAATCATATCACTCAGGTTAATTCCATGTTCCCAGTTCACTGCTTCTCATATTTAGCTCAGAATAAACTATTTTTTATTTAAGGCAGAGTTTTTATTTTATGTCAACATACTCATAGCTGAGAGTTCACTGAAGGTAATCAAATATTTTACCACACATTAAAATGAATTTCATCTGTATTATTGAAATGATCATAAAATACTCAATTAACTAATAAAAGAAACAACATCAAAGATCGAATTCACTCCTTGCTAAAGATTTTTGGGGGCTGGGGAGATGGCTCAGTAGAATGAGCATCTGACTGGTAAGTACAGGGTCCTGAGTTCAATTCCCAGTAGCACAAAAACAAATAAATAAATATATGACTAAACAAATAAATAAGTAAATCTGCCTGCCTGAAAATACTCTTGATAAAGATTTTTGGGCAGCTAATTTTGGAACAAAAGAAATATTTGGCAACCAAACAAGAGCTATACATCAATTATAATAGAAGATAAACCTGAGGATGGTTCTTTCATTCTAGAAAATTTAGCTCAGGCTATGCTAATATAGAGATTAATTAAACTTCTGTAAAAAAATATATCAATATAAAAGTACTTCACCAGATATAATAGATAAAACTATGTGTATCTCTGATTCAGGTTGTAAAGAGAGTCCTTATAAAAGGATTCTCAAAAGTTCAAGTTGCTAACAGGAGCACAGAATAGGCAAAAGGGACAGCCTTTGTGTGCGGGGAACAAGGCATGAAGTCAGCATAGAATTTCATGGTCAAGAACTGAACCTAGAGCTCATTTGCACCAGCAAAATTTCATGATGTCTTTCCCCTACAGAGACTTTGCAAGCCATATGAATGCCTGAACTTAAGACTTCTAGATAATTTTCCTTGACTATTCTTTTTCCAGAGAGAATGAATTGCCCCTTTAACTTCCCCCATTTAACTTTTTTCTTCAAATTCTGTACATATCAATTATTAACTAGTTGTGTGTGTGTGTGTGTGTGTGTGTGTACATGTGCATAGCTTTTTCCTTGAGACAAGTTTTGAGTATTTGATTAAATAAGTTAAGAAAATAAGATGAGTATCTATATTAACATTGCCTGAGTACCTTAGTCAGTCAATAATATACAGAACAAGATATCAGAACATTTCTTTTTTATTTTCATTTTTATCTTCTGTGCTTTCATGCTTGTCTTCTTTCCCTAAAAAGGAACTTTGCTTTATTTATCCAAATATATCCTCCATGAGGGCTCTTTCATAATTCTAATCCACAGTAGTCGCCCTCCTCTTACACCGTGTAGCACATAATTTAGTATAAATATTGCTGCTGGTTAAAGGTTAAAAGTGCTTTTTCCTCCCTACCCATTAGGCAATGGGAGTTGATGACTACTCTAGCCGTATGTTCTCAAACTGTCTGCTAATCTCAAACCATGGTCAATAACAGAGGGAAGATCATGAAGCAGATTGTTTGAGCTCTGCTAATTATGTGTGCATTAACAGTTTTGGCTCAAATTTCTATTTATCCTCAATGAACTGATTTCTCTGAAGAAAGAATTGAATGGAAAACTATTTAATGTATTTACTCTCTAAGCTAATCTTTTTTCCAGTACCACTCTCCTTCTCATCTGTCCTACCTACACAAGAACATAAAGATGGACATGATATATTTCATTAATTGTATGTGCTATTTTATTGGTTTCAGTCTGATTCCTATTTGGCTCACCTTAAAATACCATTCTTGCTAATATTCTCTGGAGTGTTTCAAACGTTTAACCACAACAATCATTTTCTTCTCGTTCCAAAGTGTTCATTTTCAACATTTTGTTCAGTGTTCTGTGCATATAGTTGCAAGCACATGTCATTCCAAGAGGGATATAAAAGAGCACTTAATGTAAATGATTAAATCATTCTGAAGAATTCAGCTGTTTATAGGCAAAAGAGCAATCAAAACAATCTTTTTTCAGAATGATTTCTAAAATGACACAAAACAGAAAACCATGAACATTTCATCTGAATGAGATTCTAACAATCAGCTATCAACAAATTACCCTTTCAGTCTCTACTAGTTTTTTTCTGTGACTTTAGCTCCTCACTAATACCTAATACACAGTAGAGTATGCAGCCCTTTGATCATGTCAATATGCCATAATGGCTAGGGGAAAAGCTAATCCCTGAATTCAGCTCTGAGCAGATAGGCAGAAAATGCCATCTTCCCTTTTAAAAGCTAAAAACTAATCATAATCTTTATGTGTTTCTGTCATCCTTAGTGCAATTTCATCTACAATGTGATGGAAATTTCAGTGCAAAAGGTGTATTTTATGAAGTAGAAAATGTTATTTTTTATTTTCCCAGGATGCTCCTACCACTAACCTCTGATTTTATTAAATCCCATTGTGATGTTTTTTCTGGCAATACAGCCTATCAAAAATACAATTCTTCAGAAATTTCATTAAGACTAGCTCACAAACAGCTTCTTGGCTTATTCCTGCATGAGCAGTGTTTCTCTCATTTCCCTTACTCATGACATACACTCTCAATGATGCCTGAGGAGAGAAATAAGACTTGCAACTTGTCTGGCAAGGATGGAATATGTCTTTTCCAAGTGTCAAAAAATCCTAATATTAATTACATTTTTTGAATTATACTAGATATCCTCCAGATAAGATGTAAGGATTTTTTAAGAGACTGCATTCATTTATAAACAATTTTCAGATAGAAAGTGGGAAATGAAAAGTGATGGTCATTGTATGCTAAATAAAATTGAACAGTAAGGAATATATTTATATTGGCAACTCTTGGAATTTGAACTGGGTGGTAAATCACCTATGCTATTAGTTTGTGAGGAACTTAAAAAGAGACCATATATCCAAAGTAAAATTGTCTAGAGTTAATTTATGTTTTCTTTTAAAAAGAAATGCTTTATGAGTAAAAGGGCATTTTGATTCCCATTTTAATAAATGTCCATTCACCAATTTCTCTGTAATGATGTGACATTACAACTCTTTCCATCTAGAACAGCTCTATCTTAATGGCATATTCACCTCAGCACAATGATGATTTTCTTCCATATTAGAAGTTAGTCAGGCTCCAAATCTTAGAGACAAGTTTATAGAAAACGATTAAATAAAGACAAAATGAAGATATGGTTTGGGGAGTCCAGGAAGGTCAAAACTCTTGTGGAGGTAAGATAAAGACTTCTCTGGAATGCCTGTATTTACTGTATTTCCAATAATTTTGGAGACATGAGAGAAAGTGAAAAGCTACAGTAAACAAGGAAAACTGAGCAAGGCTTTGTGAAACAAAGGATCAAAGACATTTTATGCAGTAAATTTTGCTAATTAAGAGAACTGTTTGATCTCTTAAGTTGGCAGCTTATTGCTCTGGACTAGAGTGAGAGCCTGTGTCCTCCTCACCTCAGCTGCCTCCTCTGTGGTTCTCTTTTCTTCAGAGCACTTGGTTAGTAACTTAACCCTTACACAGCTGGGTCCCCAACATTTGCAAGTGCCCTATTTGTTGTCTGAGGAAATTTTTATATCCATTTTATGTGGCTGCATTCTGTCTTACATGGCTAGACTTCCTCTATCCATCTCATAGAAAGATCAATGTATTTAGCCTTTTATGCAAAGGAGCTCAGCGTGTCCTTCCCATCCAATGCACGTGCCTATTCCTTGCAGGTCGCATCTTGTGATGTTAAACAATTCCTGCCTCTACTCACTTTCTATTTTATCTAATGGATGTGGCTCTGTCAGTACCTGATTAGTCATTCCCTTTCCTATGTATTCCATTCTGCAATCACAAATTAGGTTACTCTTTGTACCAGGTTTTTGCACCCATGCCATCATCAGAAATTCTATTTTAGGTGCCTAATGTGAAAATACCAAATGCAAAATTTATCACCAGTCAGTAGTAAATAGCAGGGTAGAGAAGGACAAAAAATAAAAATGGAATTACCACCTGATCATGTCAAAAATCACCAGCCACGGCACTTGAGAAGGAAGGTGGCTGGTGATGAGTCAGAGGATGATGCACATCTCTATGACAAATCTGAAGTTCATGTTCTGCTTCATTGGCTCTTTAATATTTCTGTGCATTAGAATCACAAAAAGAAAGTGAAAATAAATACATATGGCTAGGCCTCAAGCAAGGACAATGGAATCAGAACCTTCCAAGCAGGGACCTCAGATGGCATCTGTTTACTGTTACACTTGGGCTGTCTTTCTAGAAGACCTGTTCTTGGTACAGCAACTTCATATGCTTTCAGTACACCTGCAGACTCAGTGTCCTAAACCAGCACAGCAACATACTTGAATCTGAGCCAAGCGGATGAATCATCTATCTGTATGTTACAGAAGCATCACATCACATTATGCACTGAAATTGTCCTTCATAAGAAGATTCTCAAGGGTAGTTGCTTCTGATTCCACAATAAAGGGTGTAATGTTAACTCCACAATGTTTGATATTATGTTGATCTCACAGGATGTTCAGTTTCTATTAGCATCATCTCAAGACCATAATTGTTTATATCGTACCTTCAAAAATGTATCATCATTTTAATCAAAGATGTGATGTTTCAGGGCCAGAGAGACAGCTCGGTGATCCAAGTGGCTCCCTGGCAAGGGCAAG
>NW_004524596.1:18912738-18915074 GCF_000260255.1 Octodon degus
TATTTCCTTGTCTGCTTTCACTATAGATAGTGCTAAAGAATAAGATTTGAGCGTCATGGTTGTGTTTTCACTGGGTTATTTGTCCTTTGCCTCAATTAAAGAAATGAACATCACTTTTAAAACCAAAATTCTCAGAGTCATTAGTCAGTTTTCCAACAAATTTTTCCATGGGAAAAATAGCTGAAAGGGTAGAAGGATGTGTTTTGGCTTATGGCTACAGAGGTTTCAGTACATTAGGAGAAATCTGTTCTCATTGCTTTAGGTATGAGGTAAATCAGAACATCATATGGAAGGACAGATAGTACACTGCTTAATTTACATTAGCAGCAATGGGGAGAGAGGCCTAGAGGGGAGCCTGATGGACTCTACTGGTGAACCTCCTCCTTCTTCTACTCTTGTTTCTGTCTCATCTGTCCCACCAGCCTACTGGATCCTGCTGTTAACACTTAGGGCCAGTCCCACCTCTCCCTTAGATAATTAAGATTAATTACCATACACGATATCCATGATAGCTGTTAAATTTATGTGTCAAGTTGGCTAAAACATTGTGCCAGTTGTTGACCAAACAGCAGTCTATTTGTTGCTATAAAGGTAATTGTCACATGTGACTGACATGAAATTAGTAGAAATGAATAAAGCACATAGCCTTCTTTGACATGTTTTGGCTACTAAATTAGCTAAAGACCTGCAGAGAAAATTTTTATGTATATCAAGGCAGAACAAATTATCATCAAGATGGTAACAAAGAAACTCAATCAAGTTTTCATTAGCTATCCTAAGAAATTCAGACTCTGGACTACACAAACTCTTGCACTAATGCCTACTCTGGCAATCTGCCTATGGATCTTGGATTTACAAGATACCCATAATCCTTAGAGCCCATTTCTTGAAATAAACCTGTTTACTGTCAAACATACACACATATTTAGATATACAGATATTTATTAAAAATTATTTGTTGGTTTTTTGAGAGAGGGACTTGCTACATAGTCTAGTCTGCACTGGCCTCGAACTTGTGGCAGTTCTCCTGCCTCTGCTGGGATTACAAATATATGACACTACTTCTGGCTCTACATCCATTTATATACATGGATAATAACATTTGTGCCTCTCTGTAACTCTAATTAATATATACGTGCATTTTGATGTATGTGCAAGTGAAAACTTAGATAAGAGATTAATGCACAGGTAGAAGATGCTAGAAAGAAAGAAAATAGAAACTCCAATGAACAACTTTTAAAGATAATTAGGCAAGTTAGTATATACACATGATGCAGCACTAAGCATCACAGTAAGCATGTGTCCCCAAATTACATCAACCACTGTCCTTTCTGAGCTTCTCAATCTTCTAGTTCCTCTTCCAACTTCTTAAAGAAAATATTTTGAACTGATTGATAAGTCAACACTCATAAAGAACATCACTGTATTATTTCTGGAAAAAATAACAGATGTTCTTGATAAAGAGATGTTTATGTGTAGATTTCCAAAATTTCTAAAGAATAAGAGGCAGAAATGGTGTTTGATATTTTTTTTTACACTAAACATTTTCAGTATTTCTTTTTTCTTCTATTATAAACAAGAACTTTTGTGGATCAGTTTTCCTCTAAGATTCCTTTCATTTGGAATGTAAGGGAAGCAAAGAAAGAAAGCAAGAGAATGAGGGGAAACAGACAGACACTTCATGAAGATTTCACTTGTCAGCTTGTGCGTCCCTTGGAGAGGAGGAGATGCCAGCCACAGTGAGCAGACACTTTCACCAAAAGAGCTGAACCATGATGTGAAGGCAAAGGCAAAGGACGTGTATCCTTTTCCTTCACTCTTACACATTGCTGAATCCACCAGCAGCCCAATTCCTTTTATTTCCTAAATATTTTGCAATTATATCCACTTCTTTTTATTCCCCTGTCTTCTGTCTTCCACACACAGAAAGCAGTTACCTCCCTTCCCTCTCTAACTAACTGATCTCCACATTTATCTTGACCTCTTTTCTCTGAAAACACTCCAGTGATGTTTTTACTACCAGAACAAAGACTGAAAACTGGAGATAGACAAGCACTTCCTAGCCTCTTCCAGAACTAATCCCTTCTGACAAACCCCTCTTCCCAAACCAACAAATTCTAATATGTCCATTACTTTTCTATTTTTTTCTTTGTTCATGTTTTTTGTTAGTAAACATTTGCAGAACATAATAATATCATTTTGGCAGAAAAATTGTAAAATATATATGCCACATCTTGGTTTTTTTCTACCACTTCCATCCCTATTACTTCCAATTTTTAGTCTCTCTCTCTCTCTCTCTCTCTCTCTCTCTCTCTCTCTCTCTCTCTCTCTCTCTC
>NW_004524596.1:18915174-18918094 GCF_000260255.1 Octodon degus
CCCTGTACTAAATGCAAAAAAAAAAAAAAAAAAGAAAGTTGACAGTGGATTTAATCCATGTTATATAGTATGCTTATGTACCTTGCATATATGTAATCACATTTGTGTTTGTTATTGGTTCACTACAAAAGCTTGAACTCATCTAATTTGTGACAACATATGTGTTTGCTAAGCAAAGTAATTTGAAAGAGCATAAATAAAGTATCAGCCAGGACTGCATAGGAATTCTGCAACATTTGCTTATCCTTTTGCAGTCATGACCCAAGGAGTAAAAAATATTGAGAGGAGAGGAAAGGGAAGGTGTCTACTGCACATTCACTGAAGCATGTTAAGGTCTGATTTCATATTTAGTTTAGATCTTTCAAGGGTCCACTCTGGTCATTGTATGGAATTGGATGTGAGAAGGAAAATACTGATTTCAGTAAGAAGGATTACGATTGAACAGTAGAGATCTGAGGAAAAAGTAAAGATGACTTGCAGTAGCAATGCTGAGATGGAAAAATGATTAGAGAAGGAATTTGTAAGAGGACTATGAAGGAACTTCAGATAGATTGGAAGTAGAGGGCAGGAACTAAGAACAAGCCCTGAGCTGTTCTAGGAGCTCTGGCTTCAGCAAAAGAATCGCACTGTTCCTCATTTTTCCTTCACCCTACAGAAATTGTCTGCAGGGATCACATTACTGTTTGTTTATCTGCCCTTGCCCCTGACTAGGATCTAATGCAAGGGTCCACGCACTTCACTGGTTGGCTTTTTCCATGGCTGCATCTCAAGTTCCTAGAACAATGTGAAAGACATTGTAGAAACTAAAGAGATATGTAGTGAATAAATGGCTGTTAATTACTAAATACAGATGGGTTGGGGTGGAGCTCAATAATAAAGCACTCAATAAATATTTTAAAACTCTACCGAAGTCAAACTTTAGTTACGTTTTCATAGTGGAAACTTATTTAACAAGATAGGATATTTACACTACCTAATTTTAGAAGTTCCAATGATGTGAAAGTGATATATTTTTGGAAATTCTCTTAAATGAATATTATTGGAGAAATACAACCTTCAAAATTATAATGCTATGTTTGCTTGAATTAAAGCAATTACACCATTAAATGACAGCAGCTACCTCAAAAGATTAAAATATAAAATCAAAGTCTCTTTTAAGGCAGAATGTACAGGCAGGTGTCCTGTAGTTGTGTGGGGCTTTGCTGCCAAAAGTGAGTCAAATGTCCAAATGGTCTTGGTGAGTCCTCACAGACAACCACTCTCCTTCCTGGGCATCCAAGGAGCTGGGCATCTCTCAGTATTTCTGGGCCTCTTTGGGCTGCATGTGGAGCTGTGGAAGTGAAAGGACCACCTGGGAAGGAGGGAAACTTAAGCTTCCCATTAGTATTTTCCTGTTGCCACTATTTCCTTTTCTTATTTCACTGAGTTTTGTTAGCAAAGCTGTCATCCAGCCTTCCCAACCTCTTTTCAAACAGAAGAGAATCTCATTTTGTTGGGAGGATGTGCTTCTCTCTACTCCTTTGTCCATGTCCTCAGCCATTTTCCTAGTGAGGTTCTATGTCTGATACATGTAGTTTACGTTTCTGCACACTTGAGGTAGTTTTTTCTCCATTTCCAAGTAATTTATTTGTCCCATAGCCAGTTGTGTTACAGATTCTTGAATTTAAATCACAGCTCAAGCTGCTGAATATCATGTTCAAGGTGAGAATCTCAGACTACAAAGATGCTTCTTTAATTTAGAGACATTTTCCTTGTCCTTGAGAGTTTCATTTATTTGATTTTCTTGGCAGAATTGTCAAGATGTTTCTCCTATTCAAAGGACACATTTAAACAAGTATCATTAAAGGCACACATAAAGTTCTGGTTCACAGATCAGAAGACTTTTATGTCTATGTTTTTGCCTACACTCGTGTTTCACCATCCATATGATCTCCATAGATATCAGATAAATGCAGAGTTATCAGCAGGATTTCTCCCAGTAATCACCTCACCGTATCATCACAACTTGCACTATTCGTGTGTCGGAGTGTCTCAGCGTGTCTACTTTTCCTTCCTTTCCTTCAGTTCTTTGCTTACATTATCATTTCTTAGCTGAGTGTTTCTATGCTTTGCTGAAGATGAATGTCTTCAAACTATCCTTTTATTTTCTTCTGAAGTCACTTTTTCATTGTTCTGTGATGCTTTGAAGATGAATTGTATGGCAGTCATTTGGGAGTTTATGAGGTTCCTTTTTTTATGCTTTAAAAAAAAGTCTACTGTGTCCTCATGTGATATAGTGTCACCACATAGGGAGTTTGTGGGATCAAAGGTTTGGCCTAAATCACAGAAAAACTGAATTTGTTGCACTTGAGAGCAAAAGGCATTTCTACCACAAGAAATGCCAATTGCAAATCAAGAGGACAAATTTAGGATGGAATCAGATACGGTAACTTTGGAGGTAGGATTTCAAGTAGTTTCAGGAAACTTATTAAGATAAAGAACTGGGGAGATGAGAAAGTTTTGAAGATGATACTTGGAGACTGCTGCACATGATGAGTCAAGGGTCCTGAGTGAGTTTTGATGGACAAACTAATATCCTGGAAAGACAGTTCTTTTCCCAGCTGAGAAAACAATTTTCTTGAATAATTTGGTTACCAAGAATTTCCCAAAGCAGTGCCATCATTCACTTACATGTAGTCTGATATTTAAACCTAAGAACTTACTGTAATAAAGTTACTATGTTGACAGATAGTCCTAGTTCTCAGTCTCTGGCCTACCTAGGTAGTTGCCTGAACAACATGAATCCAAATTATTCTCAATTCACTTCTCTGTGAACTTCAGCTGTCATTTCATTCCTAACAATCTTTCTAATGCTCAAAGATTGATTTCAAATTTCTTGAGTCATTTCTCCTATGGCACCTGAGATATTTCTTTCTGATTA
>NW_004524596.1:18924204-18946798 GCF_000260255.1 Octodon degus
CCATTGCTCATTTATAAAAGTTCTATTTGTATTTTTTCTACAATTCTTTTTCCCATCTCCCTAATCTCTCCAAGTCTTGTGCTGCTTAACATTTGCAAAAGACCTTTTTACTTCTTATTATTTATCTTTTATTTTGATCTTTGTTTGTGTTTAATGTCTCTCTTACAACAGAAATCATGTGATATTCAA
Source organism: Octodon degus (assembly GCF_000260255.1). Classification (NCBI taxonomy): domain Eukaryota; kingdom Metazoa; phylum Chordata; class Mammalia; order Rodentia; family Octodontidae; genus Octodon; species Octodon degus. The sequence goes on from NW_004524596.1 coordinate 18,924,394, forward strand.
ATTTGTGCATCTGATTTATTTTCACTTTATATTGTGGTCTTGATTTGTACCCAATTTTTATTGTTGGTGGGAATGTCCAGCTACTTTAAACCCAAATGCATAACAGAGGTTGTCAGAAAAGATGGTAGACTAAGAACCTCCTTCTTCCTGAAACCAATGACATAAATGGGAAAACTTATCAAAATTAAGATTTCCAAACTCTAGAAGTTAAAGAGATCCTTAACAACAATCTCCAGGGTGTCTATGCAAGAACAGCTCAACCTTGACAAGAACAGCAGGGCTTATGGTGATTTAATTTACTCTAGTCTCAGTAATCACTTTCCAGTCTTGTGGTGTCTTGAAAATAAACATTTAAAAATCAAGATGAAAAAGAACAACCTGGCAAACACTGGAGAAAACAGAGGAAGGTGGTAGCTCTGTCAAAGTCTCATTCCAGAGAATTTCCATTGGGTAATCTCTCTGATCATTCCGGGGAGATGTTGCTGCCAAAGGCTGCCTTTAGATAACTAGAAAAATACTTCATTAGCCAGATATAACAAAGAATATAGATTTTAAAGATTTATTTCACAAAAGTCATTACTCAAACAAAAACACGTACAACAATGAAGCTCTAAAAGTAGAGAAAGGGAGACCTGGTTTCCAAACTTGCAACTCTTTATTTAAAATGTTCAACTTTTAATAACAATGAGATGCACAATGAAACAAAGAAGTATGGTTCACATACAAGGGAGAAAGTTATCAATAACTCTCTAAGGAAGTCAAGACATTAGATATAATAATTATTTTAAAAGTTGGAAGGAAGGGCCAGCCAAGTAGCTTAGTGGACTAACACGCCTGCTTAGACAGGTGCAGGGACCAGGGTCCATTCCCAGGCATACTATGCCAGCCCTGCCCCCAGGCTGCACAGAGATGAGGATTGAGGCTTGGTGTCACAGGCCTATAATCCTAGTACTTAGGAGGCTGAAAACAGGAGGGTCACTGTGAGTCCAATCTGTATAGTGAGATCCTGTAGACCTTGTATTAAATACATTTTTAAAAAGTTGGAAAGAACTAGTTTACAATTTTTCCTATAAGTAAAGGAAATCATTTTCAAAGAAAATTCTTAAATTTGTCTCAATAAATAGGTACTATCCATAAAGAGATAGAAATTGTAAGATAGATGAACAACCAAACAAATATGTTTTCATATAAAAATTATAAGTTAAGTGGAAGTGTCTGTAGTGAGTTTTTTCGGTCATTGAGCTGTCAGAGAAAGCAGTCAGTTAAACTAAGGATAGGTAATTTGGAATGATCCAGGTTACTATGCAAAAGGATAAAATAAGGTAGTGTTGTGAACAGAGACTCAGAAACTGAATGAGAGGCCACACATGGATCAATATATGAGCAAAGTGACTCCTAAAGGGAAAGGAGACAGAAAACCCTGCAGAAATAACATTTGAAAAGCAATATCCCCAAAGGTTCTAAATTTAATGTTATACGTGATTTACAAATCCAAAGATCACAGTAAATACCATATAGGAAAACCGGAAAGACCTGTGCACAGATACTTCAAAACGCAAAAGCCGAAGTCAAAGAGAATTTTTAAAGGAGCTAGAGCGAAGTGATATAATATCTATTTAAAAAAATAAATTAACAGCTAACTTTTCACCAAAACTCATGTGGCCCAAGAAGAGGTATGACGACATATGTCAAATAAAAACCCTATACTTCCATCAGCCTTTCCTCCCAACATTTCCAGATAAGCATAGCAGAATTTCCTACTACCCTGCTGCCTTACAGGAAATGCTACCTGCAGGCCTTGAGGCTGAAAGGAAAGGAAATGCCCAGTGACTCACAGCCACATAGAGCCCTGGCAGAGATAAGCACGTACGTAAATCTGAAAAGGAAGGATTAACATATTTTGACTTGAAAATCCCTTTTTCTATCTGATTCAAGATACAGCAAAGTAAAGAATTAACTGTAAATCTGGGTTGATGGACACGTAATGCGTGATGTGTTCTGACTGACATAAAACAGTGTAAAAGAAGGGAGAAGGAAACAATTTACATGAAAGAATTGTTTTGCATGGAGTGGAAGCTTGTAATAATCCTAGATGTTATGTTGTAAGACGTTAACTGGCCAACTACAAAAAAAACGTCATAGATAGATAGATAGATAGATAGATAGATAGATAGATAGACAGACAGACAGATAGTGCAAAGAATGATGACAGTAATTAAGAAAAGTAGGAATATGACACTTTGCCTGAGGAAATAATGAACTAAGTGAAGTTATCTGAACTAGACAGAAAAAGATAAAAGATATGAGGAGTAGAACCAAGGTGTTTCCTGCCCTTTATACTCCTTTTTGCAAATCACAGAAACATTTTTTCATGTACAAAATGAACTTCAATAAAAGCAAAAGAAGATAAAGACAAGTACAATAAATGTGCCTGTTCCTCCAGGATTGAAGATCTGTACTGTGGCTCCATAGATACCTATGAAAAATTTCTGGACACTGGAAGACACATCAAAAGACAGATTTCCCTATATATCATTAGCCTTTATAGTAGAGAAAGGAGGTTCAGAGATCTGGTGCTTTCATGATGAATATCCAGGTAGCCCCCTTAGAAGAGCCAGCCTATCATTCCTTCTGCAATTTGTGAGAGCTGCTGTGGGCTTTCCCTAAAGGATGTCTGGAGAAAAGACTACTGGACTTTGGATTTGTTAGGAAACTAGAGATGAGGAGCAGAAGAGTGTGACACCAAGGTTGCATGTTACTAAGGATTGAATATGTGTGTTCCTCCCAAGTTCATATGTTGAAGATCTGCTTCTCAGTGAAATGTTTTTTGTTGTTGGGAGATCTAAAGTTATGATCATTGATCCTTCATGAGTTTAGCACCATTTTTTTTTTCTGAGACCAGGGATTGAACTCAGGCTCTTGAGCTTGCCAGGAAAGTGCTTATTCTACTGAGCCATCTCCCTGACCCCAGTTTGGCACTCCTATATGAACAAATTGCTAATTTAATTTTTTTGAGAAATCTGATTAAATCATGGGCTTTAGTTATTTCTAATATCAATACACATTTTACTCATGAAAACTACCCCATACTGATATAAAGTTTTGACAATGGGGGAAACATATAGGTTGTGTTAGAACTCTATAATATGTTTAAAAGATCCATTTATATAAACTTGAAACTAATCTCAAATAAAACATATAAAAACATAAATCTAGGTGCAGGGGCCAGGGGTTCGATCCCTGGGCCTGCTGTGCCAGCCCTACCCCCAGGTCATGCTGAGATGGAGATTGAGACTGGGCATGATGGTGCATGTCTATAATCCCTGCTCTTGGGAGGCTGTAAACAGGTGGATCATTATGAATCTAATCTAGTAGTGAGACCCTGAACACCCTGTAGTCCCTTCCCTAAAATACTACATATATATACATATATATATATATATATATATATATATATATATATATATATATAACATATATATATACATAAATCTAAGGAATATGTAAACTTCATGCAAAATGTTCAAACCACAAACTCATGTGTAAGATATCCGTATTTAGTAGACACGTGTGATTGGAAAAGGTGCTCTGTGAGATGAAGCATTGTCACTCAGGCTTCTGAACCTGCTCCTGTGTTTATCTGAGCACTTCCTTACAAAATCCAGTTTTAGCAAGGACACCTGCAAAGCCAGTTTAGCAAGGATTACTCATATGCAATCACTCTCTGATAATCACAATGTTTCAGTTCTGCATCCTCCACATTTATTCAAATAAGATGTGATCACTTCAGCCTGTTTTTAAAAATCCTATAAGGAAGGTGTCACATGATCTCCCTCACATCAGATTTTCCTGTAGCAATCTTCCATCCATTGCCCTTCATCATGCGCCATAGCTATTGGCATCCACTTGTCCCGTTAGATCTGAAGTTGAGCTTCATGTTTATCCCCTACAGGAAAATCCCACTGCTGTGGTTCTTATGCCAAAGTAGTGATCTTGACAAAAGTTTTCATACTGCGCTTTAACAAGTGTCATCAATAACATCACTAAGATATGTGCTAGCATTTCTGGTAATTAATTTTTTTCTTTAAAGCTGACTTTAGTAGCTAATCTCATTTTTTTGTGAGAAATTTAGTATTATCCCAAGAGTTCTCAAAATACTTGAGCAGCATACATATATACAGTTATTTCTAATCATTGGAATCTCTTCTAACTAATTATTGGTCTTATATTGTTTTCACTATTGTGGCAATTTCTTCTGCTCTCTCTGGTAAATAATACTCATATCCTTTCCTTCACATATACCACTAAAACCTGAAAGGCATAGACTGTTAAGAGTTCAGTAACTGCTAGGACTGAGGCTTAATTAACACCACATTGGTTGTGGTTCAGATGTTTAAGATATGTCAATACAAAAACCCATGGAGTAAATACTAAGGCATTAAAATGTTAATTATGTTCATCATGTTTATATATAGGTTAGCAACCTGTGTATGTGTACACAGAATTGTATTTTCATGTTCTCTGGTGCACATCATTATTGTGGTTTTATGTCTATCATTAGCATGATTTCAATTTCAGTTTTCCTTTTCAGGCCTTTTAAGTTAATATGAAGGGCAGGCAAAGCCTAACCTAGGGACATTTTCTGTAACATTCCACCAGTACCAACAATCTCCATGAATCTACACATTAGCAGCACTGGAGTCCCCTTAGAAGGGTTTAACTGGAAAAATTTCTCAGTGGTTTGAGAACAAAAATGGAACCAGTAATGTTCAGACTACAAAAACAAGAAAGCCATTCTCTCCCTAGGCAATAGGAGCTCAGACAGAAGAAGGGAAGTGAATCTAGGTGCCAGAAGGGCTATCAGGGCTGTCCTGGATCCTGTGCAGAGGGAGGGAGAAAGTAACTCAATACTCTACCTCCACTCTCCTTTTATTATCTAGTTTTCTGTAATTACCTCCCACTTCCAAATACAACTGCAAGCCAGAAAGCATCTATATCAGCCACTCTCTGAAACCCAGAGCAGTGAAAGAGGAACAGAGGATGGAAAAGAATGAGCATGTGACTCTCACTATAAAGTACACAAAAAGCATTTGCATACCAAAAGCTTTATTAAAAGTTACCCAAGCCCTTTTCTTTTAAACACAAAACGCACTCATCTCTCAATGCCTACCAAAGTTATGTCCTCTTACATTTTTACACAGAGAAAAATGGCTCTAAATTCTCCACTTGCCTCTGGGCCTTCACTTCTTTCTGCACCATTAAAGACTGAGTAATGTGTTCTACTCAAAACCCAGCCATCTCTATAGGTGGTCTCTTCTATGGCAAAGATAGAATTATAACTCAGGTATTTCTAACTGTCCTGTGTTGCTGAACTTTAGACTCTGAAAGAAAAGAAAATTCAATAAAATAGGAAATAAATATGCCTCTTATTGTTTTATGTAAAGTATAAGTGGTAGCCACGAATGTTGGCTTAAATATTTTTTATAATTATATAGATTGAAATGAAGGAAATGAAGCAGGAAAGTAATGAGAGACCCACATAACTACAAATGTACTTAAATGTGACCACTCAATCAGCTATTATTGATTATTTTTAATTTAAGAAAACAATGAATAGTGAACATGTACTTCACTAAACTGCTGATGAAATGAATCAGCAAAGCACTGTGTCCTTCCCATCAAAGACATTTATTACTCCACATACTTACCTATCTCAGCCTGGAAAGCACTAAATAATGGTGCAACAGGTCAAAGCCCACAATGAATGTGCCAGCTCATTCAGTACAAGAGCATGAGTTTAGGTAATACTATTACACCAAAGAGAAGCTTATTCCTCACTTACCCAACAGTTACTGGGCCATGAGTAAATTTTTGCATGTAGATTCAGTGACCCAGATTCTTCCCATTGAATAACTCCTTTACCTATTAGGGCCTGCTTGGCATTTAAATATAGAAATACAAGCGAAAATAGATCTTCAAGAGTAAAAGCAGATACTTTCCAAGTGTAACGGCACTGAGAAGCCACACATTGGTTCCATACACATTCTACTGGCCAGAGTTCAGACAGACAAGCTCATTTCAAAGGAGACGAAGACATATAGGAGACTGTGCACTATCAAGAGACAATAGGGGTGGAGATACAGCTCAGCAACATAAATGTCTGCCTGTTAAGCACAAGGCCCTGAGTCTGATCTCTGGTACCACAAAAGTGGGAAAAAAAGAGAGAAAGAGAAAGAGAGAAAAGGAGGAATGGAGGAAGGGAAGGAGGGAGGGAGGGAAGGGGACAAAATAGAATTTTGGTGAACAGCTCTACCCTATAGAGGGCAGTCATCAATATGAATGTTTTAAAATTGAATAATGTTGCAAAGCCAGTTAAACTTTTATTGTTCAGTTATTATTATAGAAAATTTAATTATTAAAGGATTAAATATGACTTTCTCTTCTGTGTATGAATATTTAAAAATGTTCTTGTTTAATTACTGCAGACAAAGCACTAATAATATGTCTTTCCTTGAAATTTTGAGGAACCAACAGGCACAGCATGTTGAACATCTACTAATTTTTCCCATTTCAACTCCTCAAAGGAAAGGTAGGCCTAAATAATATCTATAATTATAATAATAAATGGCATAAGATATAAAAGAATGATACTTTGGTTTCTATTGCTCTAAATAGAATATCTTATTCTCTTAGTGATACAGAAAATCTAAATAAAATTGCTCTTGCTGATGAAATACATTCAAAAGTTTAATTAAATTAATTTCTCTATTAAAGTAAAAATTGAAATAGCTATATTCTCTAATGTTCAAGATTGGTAACTAGTTATTTTTCATGCTTGTTAGTTGGTGAAGATAGCGTTGTTAACCAGAAGTCAAAGACTTACAGTATAGAGTCATTAATGAGCTTTCATTATGTGCTCATTTTATTTCACAAAATGATCAGAAAGAATTGGAATTATCATCTCCATTTTATTATAAGAAGGTTAGACTTGGAGCCTAAATAACTTGTCTAAGGTCTACAGTTTAAATTAATAAAATAGGACCGAAACAGAAAATGCCATGTTTACAACATGTAGCAGAACTGAATTCCATTAGAACTGAGCTCTGTCTTAAATGTTCTATGATCATTAAGACTTTTTCACTGTATTGTTTAATTTATCTAGTTTTACATTTGCATTTCCTATTGCATTGTTCAAATGTTTTGTTTGGTTATATATGTAGACTCACACTGTATCTAATAATTTACTGTGATTCTCTGACAGAGAAAGCCCTGCTATTTTTTCTAAGTAGGCGATCACTGACTTTTTAATAATGTGTAAACAGTGCCATCTTCTGTCTATGTTCCCATCAGCATTTGAAAATAAAGCCTTGAAAGACAGTGTTAATATAGATCAGAGACAGGAAGAAGAAACCTGCAGAGTTTACAATCTTGACAAAATACATTACATCTTCGAATACTTGCAAAAAGACTAGTTATTTGAAAGGCCTTTCTAGGCAGAGACACGCTCCAAACAGCTCTGTGTGGTTAGTTAGAGGAAACCTCTGTAGCTGTTCAAAAAGTTGGATGAATAGAAGGAGGTGGGAGAGAAGAGACAGCGGTAGCAAAAGGTGGCAAGTGGTTGTAGGCATGAGGTCAGCATAGGCCAGAGAATAAGATATGCAGCGGGCTAGTTTGTACAAACATGTGTTTCCACAATCTCTTCCATCTTCCCCTTTCCAGAACCATGTGGATCTTGACAAGTACCCTGTGAACTTGTCAAGAAAAAAAAAATGAAAGGATAGAAAGGAATAAAATATTAAAGCCCAAAGTTTCAGTGCTGCGTTATTTTTCCCCTGCACATGAAGCATAGTTACTAAAATTAAACCACAGGCAACATCCTAGATAAATGTGAAAATTTTGATGGGCTGAATTTTCAGTCAAAAATTATGTGGGGGACAAATTTATGCAATTTTACAAACTGTATTTTTTTTAGTCTCACCATCCTTTCCATACAGTTCAAAAAAGGAAAATTCTAAAAATTCAAAGTGAAGTTCTTAGCAAGAACTCTATGAACTCATTTAATTATCTCTACATCATAATGCTTATCCTTCTCACCTCTAGACTTGGCTTAAGTTTTCGAGTAGTAGTCACTTTCAAAAATATCTTTGACATTTGCAATACTAACTGCTCAGAATACAATTGGTCTTCCAAGAAATTTGATGAAATAATGGAAACCTCAAAAGTACTACAGAGATTGTTAAACTGTCTCAGTAAAAGGGCTCTAAATAGCAGCAAAGCATGTGTGATCTCACTCATGTGTTAATAAAATATAGAAAAGTTCATCTCAGAGAGTTTTTGAGTCAAATGGGAAGTTACAGGGGTTAGGTAGAGTAGGAGGTGTGAGGGGTGGAGAAAGGGTGGTTACTGAGTACTACATGATGGTTAGAAAGGGATTATGTCATGCTATTGCACATAGATAAATCAAGCAATAAATAAATGTCTATATAAACATTCTACTGTGTTCCTTAATGAAAAATCAGGGCAAAAGAACCTTGAATGTTTTCATCATAAAGACATAGTAAATGTTGGAGAAAAGAATGATTACTTAGATTTGAACATTGCACAGTGGTGCATGTACATGTGTAATTTGTGTGTGTTAGTTGCAATGAAATGATATTTTGAATGTAGCTTCTGAGAGGGTTCCTTCTCCATAATTATTTCATAGTTAATTTATATAATAATAATTATCTTTTTTTTTTCCAGAACCAGGGATTGAACTCAGGCCCTTGCGCTTACCAGGGAAGCACTTATTCTACTGAGGTATCTCCCCAGCCCCTATATAGTTATTTTTTCCATAACAGTTGAATCAAGAAGACACAGAAACCTTGTATGATTAAAACAATGGGTAACCAGAAAATCTCAGCATTTCATTTCTTCTACCAGGGAAGTCATAGTGTCATGCTGTGAACATGAAGCTCTGACATAGAAAGGGATTGCTCTGCCCTGGAACTGCATGTAAATATTCATTCCACATTGTACAAAACTATACTTCTCTCTACATATTTAATGAAGTTACTTTCAAATGGTACATAATTTAAATTTATTGTGCAGATCTCTACATGCTTGTTTCTAGTTGTAGATGAACAGGAATACGGCAAGCAAAAGTGTGGCAAAGGGATCAAGGTCAAATGTGCTCCACTGCAGTTGATATAAACGCTCAAATCTTCTTTTATATAACCTCAGACATATATGGTTCATCATTTTGCTCTCAAACTTTATGATGCTAAAAGACAGAAAAGACCAAAATTGCCGACGAGGAATGGTAGAGGAATCTCACTCACTGGAGTGCAAGCCCCTGGGAGAAATGGGAGGCTTGAGCTTCAACTGGAAGCCCTCTCTCACACGGCAACTTTTTTGTACATAAATCATGTTTTTATCTTAGAAACGCCATTTTTATTCTTGGCCTAGATCCCTTCTCTGTAATATCTCCAAAGAGTAACTTATCAGACTACTTAGAGCATTTCTTCTCATTATTGTTTATTCTATTTGAATATATTATTTATCATTTAGTGTAATCATCTTCAGGTGAATAACTTACTACAAGGTAAACAGTGAGTGGTGGTGATACAGTTCCAAACTCTAATAAAAATTTTCTATAATTCTCTCTCTCTCTCTCTCTCTCTCTCTCTCTCTCTCTCTCTCTCCCCTCTCTCTCTCTCTGTCTCTTTGTCTCTCTGTGTGTGTGTGTCTGTCTCTTTGTGTCTCTCTCCTTTAAATTAGAAACTTGCAAGCTATCTCCTGATTTACTAATTAACTTTGTTTTATTTATAATAATTGATCTTGATAACTATCCCTCTCCCTATAAAATATATTCACCCTCTGATACATACATCTTAGTCAAGAAAACAACTTAGTCAAGTTGTGGTTAAATTGATGTCTTCAGTTTACAAATTATTCTTCTTCTCTAAAATTGAAGGAAAAAATTCAAAGTAATAGTAAAAGAACAAAGAGGTGTTAATGTCTGATAAGAGATAGCAGAATAGATTTTTGTGTCAAAAACAATAACTAATAGAGTAATAATAAATATAGAAATCCACAGTTAAATAGTAACTAGTTTTCTAATGTACACAATCTTATGGATCTTCAATTTTTCATAATTAGCTCATCTTTACTATGTATTTGGGGGCATTTTTCCTCAATTTTAACCAGCCTTGGAATCTTTCTTAGTGGATGCACTGGTGACTTCTCTCAGTGTATTCATTCAGTGGTCTAAACAAGATGATAGTTGCAATTAGCAAACCTAGCTATTTTTCACGTAGAGGTAAAAATCCTACTAGGTAATAATATATACGGAATGTATGATCTTACCAACAGCATGCAAAATAGAGCTTTTTAATGCAAAATAGAGTTATGAAGAAAAACATATTTTCATTTATTATAAGCCAGAATGAGAGGCCATGCTATTTCCCAGCATCTTGCAAAAAGAATGTGGCACAGTTGAGAGTCACGACCAGCTATGCTAGTTCTAATTTCCATGTGAATGAAAGTGACTCAGAGTGAAAATATTAATTCTCCTTTCCAGCAGTCCTTGTCTTTAAGCCATTCTTCTTTTTCAATAAACATGACTACTCTAAGGGTACACTCAGGTCTATAGAAATCAATACTTTGTATTTTCCAGTAATCCTTGAATTGACTAGGGTTTTAAACTTCATGAATTCAAAGTGTATTTGAATTGCTTAGTTATCAAACAGAAGCATCCCAGGGGCTCTCAGACAATAAAATGGCCAGGTTTAACACTCTCTGTATTATTTCTTCTAATTTGTCTTAAAATACTTCCATTCAGCTAGTTTGATATATCTATATTAATTCATTCACTATGTATGTTTATGGGTAACTCATTCTTCTCTACACATTAATAGAAGAATAGCTCTGGCTACCACAACAGAACTCCAGAGACTCAATGGCTTAAACAGCAGAGATCAATTTTCTTTCCCTTTAGGGGCTATGTGTCCAAGACTCAAGGTCCAATAGAGTTGGTTTCTCCCAAGACCTCTCTCCTTGAAAGACAGGTGCACTACATGCTGCATATCCACTCAGTTGTCCTGTTGTGCGTACACCTGCTGTCTCCCTATCTATCCAAAGGTCCTCTCCTCCTAAGGATGCCAATCACAGGGAGTCAGGATTCATCCTAGTGTTCTCTTCTTAACTTAATTGCATCTTTTAAGTGTTTTAGTTCCCAATGTGTCTACTTGGTGAGGTTAGGGCTTCAACACATATATTAGGGACCTTCAAAATCAAATTCGTAATAGTATGTATGTAAAAACTATAGAATAAAATACTGAATTTCTATTTTTAGGAAAAAAGTCCTTTTTGAAACACTTCCAAAAGAGAAGGTAAATTTGATCCCTTAAACGATTTATCAAACTTGAAGTACAAATAGATGAGTTATTTTCTTACGTCAGAATATTTTGAGTACATAAGTGACATAGACAGACTGTGAGAAACACTGGTATTGGAGCAGTTAAGAAAACTCTACTAAAGGCATGGGAAGCCTTTTATATGTCTATCAAGTGATAAACTGAACACCTTCAGTTTCAGGTCAAAAGAAATCATCATTAGAGTTAACAAACTATTTCACTGGAACTTGAGGTTTTAGAGAAATGCAGCCCAAATTATAGGAATAGTATTTGTAAGACCTCTAAATAGTCATTTAAAAGCAATTGAAATTAAGAAAACTCTATAATGATAGGAATGAAAATAATAAAAAGAACCTTATTTTAAAAAAAAACCATTAGTATCTTTTAGAATATTTGAAAATTTGATGTCCAGAATCAGAATCAGGTCTCTTTCAGGGATATGATATTTCTTTATAGTATAAAAATTCACAAAAATGTCTAGAAAGAAAAATGAAAGTCCCTAAATGCAGTGCTACATTTCAGTACTATATTTAAATTCAGTACTACTACTACTTATTTAAAATGTATATATTATTTATAATTACATATATAATTTAAGTATATCATTGGAGGTAGCTATCATTATATGAGGAATATTATAGAATTCTTCAAAATTGAATATCATTTTAAAATTTTGGGTTAGAAATATGACGATTTTAAATTTACAATTTTAAAAAATATAATATGTTTTGCAAGGAACAACTGATGTCACAGTGCAGAAATATTAAGGATAGTAGGATATTTTCTTTCCTTAGGAAAATAATCAGTATGGGGTATGCTTCACATATTTCTTCATATTTATGAGCAAATTGACAAATTGTAACAGATCTCATTGATGAGAGAAGAATAAATCTACTGGTAGCAAAGAACAATGAGAATAGTGAAAATAACTCACAGACCACAGTGCTTAAATCTGAACCCTTCACTACAAAGTGGCTTATGGAAATAAAAACTAAACGCTGTCAGTCTCAGGAATTTGAATAGAGTTTTACAAGTATGAGACAGTGCTTAAAATGTTGGATCACAGAGTCTAGGCAAGGCTTAGTTTGTTAACTCAGTGGCTCAATTGCAAATAACTCCAGTCTTGAACAATAGTACCCAGGACATAGAAGTGGGAAGTAAGGGAGACCCTGATAGGCGGAAGCTATGTTAGAGCATGGTAAGTCTGTAGGAGTTAAACATATGGCAGATCCAATCAGACAAGAGTTGGACTTCCCTGACCCAACAGAGTCGCCCCCGTTGTCCTCATGAAACCACACTCTAGCCTGCAGAATGGAGATCAGATAGACACAGCTCTGTGATTCCTGAGACGCCAAGCGGGTACTGATGCTATTTAGCTAGGAAAGCAAAAAGGAAACAGACAGCAAGGGGTAAATCAGATCTCAGGTTGGAGCAAAAGGAGGACTGGAAAGAAGGATTTTCACACAGTGGATGTGAAATTCAGAAAGGAAGCTTTAAGAAGCAGAAAATGCATTATCTCAGTCTGAGCATTTCCATTTGTACTTCCATTGTGTTTTCTATACATTTTCCTCTTCTGATCGTGTTGTCTTTACTTATTGAGAAGCCTCTTGTCTTTACATCTAGTCCCTTGTTTCACGTCTCCAGGCAAGAAAAGTAAATACAAAACAACACATGCACTTTCATGTGAGCAACTGATTGTTAAATTAAATTAGTAAGTTCAGCTTTTATATTACCACTGAAAAATTCACTTTTAAATATAGAATCAATTTGAATATTTATTTATATCTATGTATTTATTCTGTAGTGCTTACTCCAGCAAGGGAAAAAAATGAAAATAAAATGGAAAGTACCTAGAATATTAGTATACTGTTCTCCTAAAACCAATCTTAGATGTTTTCCTATGTCAAAAGACCCTTTCATGTCTCAAATAAATGGGTAGCCTGCGCAGCTTTGTCATTCTAGAAGTAAAATGGCAATGGGTGGCTTTAGCCTGGTAAAGAGACTTAAAAGGAAAAACTTAAAAAGAGATATTTGATTATATAAACTATACAATGTGTTCAGTCTCCTAGCACACTTTATGTGCAAATATGTTCCTATCCCCCTGGAGGCTCCTCAAATTGAAGAATGTCTCTTGAGGAACAAGGAGGATTTTCATCGCCTAGGCAGTAATCTCTTTAAGGCCAAAGTGGTATTTATCTGAGAAATGGAAGAAGGAGCCTTCATTGGAGAAGATCGCCAGTTCGCCACAGCCCAGCAACAAGCATTTAGTGAAGTCTGAGCAAAGGCGCCACTCATTTAAAATATCTCTGCAAAGAAAATTTCCTGACAGAGGAAGTAACTGCCAGTTGAATAAAATTTTAGTTAGCTGTGAATATTTGTCATAATCTTTTCCTGAGCAGAAGAGATTCTTGGCCTCTCTGAGATACTGCTTCACCCTCCAGATACAGGAAGTTCTTTGTCTGAGGGTGAATGGTCAGGTTAAAATTCTTAGCTTTTTTTTTTTTTTTTTTTCCGGAACTGGGGATTGAACTCAGGCCCTGGTACTTGCCAGGCAAGTGCTTATTCTACTCAGCTATCTCCCTGGCCCCCAGGTTAAAATTCCTAAGCAGATATTTTCTCACTCACCAACAAAACATACTAGTTAGAATCACAGAAACTGAGTCTACAACTATTTATGTGGAAGTAGGTATTTTTTTAAAAATATACACTTGATACTTTGTGAAGTATGAATTTACATAACTTCATGGTTTTAGCTTTACATTTTCAATAGTATTTTGAGAAGAGAAAAGAAAAATACAGACCACTCACCTTTCCCTAATAGACACTATTCTATATTCCAACATATGATTGATAAGCCATCAAACTGTATTGGGAGGATGACTGGATTTGCTTAGGAAATGAAAACCACAGAGTCTGACAGGAAATAAGCAAGTTGTGTTCGACAAGCAGAAGTATTTGTATTAACTCTAGTGAAGAGACTAGATCATAAGATTTGTTGGTACCAAATAAAGGATCATTTTCATCCATCTTTACTCAGTCAGTAATTTCTCTTTCAACTAACAAGTCCCAAACATTTTTTGAAAATGTCAGTGACCTGCTGAGATGCACCAAGTTTTTTTATTTTAAAAATTGAGTTTCTCATGATAAAACTCATGAAAGAAAATGAAAAAAGATTATTTTTCTCACCTGAGCAAAAGCAACAAAACATCTGAGGCCTTCAACGTTTTTGTGAAAGGCATCCTTCCGTCTGATTGATCATGTCTATTAAACTGAAAATTATGATCAAAAGAAAAAAAATATTACTTTTGTTTCAAAATTACATAATATTCTTTAATATGAACTACATGTAAAGTAGTAAGGATTTCTGGTTGATAAATTTTTCTTATTTAATTCTTTAACAATTCTGTCCATTGCTAATATATGTAACATGTATATTTTTAGTAATTAAAGTGGCAAGTGAAAATCTGGCATCAGGAGAGAAGAAATTTCTGCACCTATAAGAAGTGTTAAAATATTTGATGTTTAAAGGAATTATAACAAGATTTCTTGCTTGAAAAATGTATTTCCAAGGTTTGTATTTCTCTAAAGTGACATGTAACACACTAGATTTTAGATGTTAAAATGAAAATGGGAAAAAGTCTCTTTGGTAAGAGGTGAAGTATTAAGACTAGAAGACAAAAATCATAAACCAAATTACTAAATTATAATGAATGTAGAGTTCTAGAATTTCAATCTATTTGTAAAAGAAACTTTACTTTGATATGCTAAATCAAATTAAAATGTTTACTTGGCATCTATCCTAGATCTTCGTATAGTGTGTTTACTGCTTTAAAAAAATTGTTTAATAAAATTGTTCTTTCAGGCTTTTCTCCATCTGGCTGACATCCTTTTTCTGGAACAAACTGAAGTTTGTTTGCTTTCCTTTAGATCCGTTATCTCCTCTTTCTGACCTTCTAGTCACTCTTCCAATCATGCAAAACTGACTTATACCAACCCACAAACACTTCTACCGCTAATACCATTGTACTACAAAGATCTCTCCAAAGCCGCAGGCACTCAGAGGTAGAGTATTTCAGAGCTAATTGGATCTGAAGTGTGTTAATATGGATTAAAGGTGTGTGATGACTAAATCTCACTGATTGGACTTAGCATGGTTCTGGGTGTGGATATCAGAAAGGTTCACCATAGGCAGGGTAGCACCAAGCAATAGGCTTGTAACCTGGATAGAACATAAAATGAAAGAAGAAAGACAGGCTGCTTGTCTTCTTCCTGCCACTGCACGAGCTGTTTGTCTTCTGTGATGTCCATATGCTATGGTCCTCTACTTTGGAGTTAACTGACTATGGGCTGAAATTTCTACAAACTGTTAGCTAAAATAAACCTATACTCCTTTAATATGTGGTTGGGGAATAGTTTGTCTTAATAACAAGGAAGCGACTAAGACAACGGCTATGGACAAAAGACTAATGTCTTCTAAGATGTTCCCTTTGATAATTCTTTATACTTTATTGTTTCTCATCTGCAGCAAGATTTGAAGCAGATGATCCTCCTTTGTTTATGTATTTAAAATTTTTCCTTTCTGTTAGACATAACCCATAGTTCTATCCCTACAATCCAATCTCAAGCATCACATATGCGGCCCTGGGTAACTTACCTTCTCAGTAAGTTAAGTGAATGGAAGGCTCATTATGCCTTCCATAGCTGCTTTCCTTACTGTATAGTTCCTTTTTCTTTTTTGTAATACTCCTTTCTGTTTCTAGAATTCAGCAAGTTCTTTTCCAAGTTATGCTATTTATAAATACATGTATCTTACCTGT
The DNA here is from genome assembly GCF_000260255.1 of Octodon degus. Taxonomy (NCBI): domain Eukaryota; kingdom Metazoa; phylum Chordata; class Mammalia; order Rodentia; family Octodontidae; genus Octodon; species Octodon degus. The sequence goes on from NW_004524596.1 coordinate 18,940,607, forward strand.
AATATTTATGACCATATTGTTCATGTGGCTAATCGTAGTGTTTAAGAATCACTTTAAGTGACAGGAAGGGAGATTGTTCCTGAATCTTAAATTTTTTTAGAATATCATATTTCTTTTTTTATCAATTTTATTGAGAAACAAATAGCAATGAGACAGTTTCAAATCAAATTAGCAGGGCAGTTTCAATAATTAATACATTGCATATTGTTTTCTTAGTGGTTATTCACTGTACAAGATGGAGAACTGATATCCTGTTTACAAACACTTTTAGAACAAATCTTTCTATTCATTAAATTAAGAGAATGCAGCTCTATATCTATCCTATTTTGAATATACAGATACCAAATGGTCATTGATTTGTATCCCCTTTTTTTGTTTAGTTTTGTCATTTAATGGTGTGTGAATTCAGCAAGATATTCAAAAATAGTCCAGTAGACCATAATAGTAGTGAGTTTTCCATAGGACTGGCAATGTCAGAAGTTGTTGACTTGAGCCTTTTACAGCTCAGCATAATAATATGGCTTTACTTTTCAGACCTCATTTTAATACTTTTCTGCTGGATGGTTAAAACTAAGATAAAGCAAGACCTATATAACACTAATTGTAGCTTTTGTAATGGATAAGGTCAGTCATTCCCCTCCGGACTTATTCTGAAACCCTGTACTGCAGTTTGCAGATTCTTTATCAGTGTCAGCCATGTAGATGAGTCACGGCCATTGCCTGACCAATTTGCTTTCTGTGAAAGCCTGAAAGAATGTTTTCTCTCCATGTGACTCTCCTTAGGCACACTCTACATCATTGATCACTTTCCTCTTTGGCCCCATAATCTCCTGATCAGAAAATTTGGGACACTATTGAGTTACATGATGTTACAGTACAGGTTCTCCTATGTCCTGAGTTCACTGACCTTGGAAGGCTAAGGCCAAAAGGAGACAGGAAAAGAGGTGTTGCAAGACTGTCCTGCTACAATGCTGTATATGGTTAGATTTCTAAACTTGTGTGTATGGGGCTGGAGAGATGGCTCAGTGGTCTAAGGCACCTACTTAGAACAAGCTTGGCAAAGCATCAGGGACCGCGGTTCAATCCCCCAGCACCACATGCCAGCCAGCCCTGCCCCCTGGTGGGCTGAGCTGGCCACACACACACACCACACTCTCTCTCTCTCTCTCTCTCTCTCATAAATAAAAAATGAAAAAAAATAAACTTGTGTGTAGAAATATGTAATTGTTTCCTCCTATTTTTTAAAATATATTTTAATTTTTTAAATTTTTTGTCATTCTGTAGGGACTTAAAAGTTTAACATATCAATACTTGATGACTAATACCTGTTCCATGTTATGCCTAAAATGTTTGATATTCAGAGAAATAGTGAAATTAAGCTTAGCAGCCTCGGTTTTAGAGTAATAACAATAAGCTTCTCTTCTGGAGGGTTAACAATCTAAGTTTGAATCCTAACTTTTAACTAGGTTTCATCCTTTGATTTTATCTACTCACATTTTTTTCCTAGTATGGGGAAATATACTTTAACTCACCCCTGTCTTACCAGCATGGATCTGATTCATTGATTGCTTCCTAGGAAAGTTTTACTGTGTGAATTAAGCATAAATTGAGTATATTTTCAATGACATTTGAATCTAATAATGAATATGATTTGCAAAACATCAAGTAAGATGCATGACACAAAATATTCCAGTACAAAAATATATAAGTAAGATTGTGACCCACACTTACAGTGATACCCAAAATAGAATCTGATGGCTGTATAAGAATAAAACAAACAAGAGATCCAGATTAGAATAAAAAGTTAGGGCAGATGGAAACAGATGTACAAAGAGCCATTTGGGGAATCATCTGAGCATGCTCCAAGAGTGTTGAGCATCACTGCCAGGAGACAAAGGCTGTCACCAGAGACCATTTTCCCACTGACATTGCTTCACATGTAGAGCTTACTCTCAGGGAGAAAAGCTCAAAGTGCATTCAGCTGTATGGGCCCCCATCTGCCACTTTATATCAGTGATTAAGAGAAAAATGTGCAATTTTCTGAAGCAAATTATATATCATGTACCAATGTAGTCACCAGACTATGACCAAATAATTAGTTGTGCTTCAAAAGTCATTTGTAAATTTATCTGTATATACCAACATATATTTCCATATAATTGTATTTTTACTTTATCTATGTATAATTTTGATTGTTATAAATTATGAAATATATGAAAGACTCAAAGATATCAGGAGAAAAACAGCACAAAAGAAAATACAAGACAGAAAACAATCATCAAAATAGCAAGAAAAAATTCTTTATTATTAATAATTAAAAATAATGAGTCCAAGGGCTGCCCAGATAGTTCAGCAGACTAAAGCACCTGTTTAGGCAGATCACAGTGGCCAGGGTTCAATCCCTGGCATGCCATGCTGGGCCCAGGGCTTACTGAGATGGTGATTGAGACTGGGCACAGTCATCAGCTCCTGTAATCCCAGCACTTGGAAGGCTGAAAACAGGAAGACCACTATGAGTCCGATCTGTATAGTGAGACCTTGTAGACACTGTAGACCTTAAATACATAAAATTTACTAAATACATAAAATAATAATAATAATAATAATAATAACAACAATAAGTCCAAATCCCAAATGAAGAGACACAGAATGGCCCAAAGGACAAGATCGGTAAGGTCAATCTATGATATAGAATTTGGTTATTAATTCTGGGAGTCTTTTGGTGGAATATTTGGGACTTCTAGGTAAAGAATTGTGTTATCTACAAATAATTTTAATTTCAATTTTGCTTTCCTATGCATATCCCTTTTATTTCTTTCTCACGTCTTATTGGCTGGGCTAATATCTCAAGAAATACATTGGATAACAGTGGTGAAGGTTTACATTCCTGTCTGTTTTTATAATTTAGAACGAAAGTTTCAGGCTTTCTCCATTTACTATAATGGCTTGCGTAAATGACTTTTGTCAAATTAAGTTAACATCCTTTTGTTCCATGTTCTTCAGGGTTTTTTAATGAATGTATGTTAGACTTTGTCTATAGCTTTTTTGCATCAATTGATACCATCATGTGGTTTTTCATGCTTGCTTCTGTTTATGTGGTATGCGGCATTTACTGATTGCATATCTTGAGCTGTCCCTGCATCCCTGGGATGAGTCCTCTTTTGTCAGGAAGTATGACCATTTTGATGATTTGAAGCATCTTGCTTGCTAGGCTGATTGAGTATGTTTACTTCAAACATTCACTAAAGAGTTTGGCACATAGTTTTATTTTTTTGGTTAGATCCTCTTGTGGGTTTAAAATCACATAATGCCTGTTTGTAGAAGTGAGTTTGGAAATTCTCACTTTATATTTCACAAAAGGGTTTAAAGAGTACTGGCATTAGGTCTTCTGTAAAATTCTTATAGAATTTGGGAGTGAATATATTAGGACCTGGTCTTTCTTGGTAGTTTTATTTATTTGCTTGCTTTAACTTATTTTTCAATCTCATTGCCCAATTTTGGATTGCCCAATATTTTTATGTCTCCTTTGTTCAACTTTGGTAGACCCTATGCACTTAAGAATCGATCCATTTCTTCCGAATGTTCCATTGTTTTAAGAGTACAGTTCTCAGAGTAGGTAATAATAATCTAGATTTCAGCAGAGTCTGATGTGACTCTGCGTTTCCCAATTAAAAATTGCATTGATTTGGGTCTTTTCTTCTTTTGGTAATATTGGCTGGGGATTTTTGTATTTTGCTGATTCTTTCAGAGGTGTTTTTATGTCTTAATTTCTTTAATTTCTGCTGTGAACTTTTTAGCTTCTTTCATTTTACTTGCTTTGGATTTGGATTGTCCTTATTTTCCTAAGACCCTAAAGTATGTCATTAGGTTATTTATTTGGGCACCTTCTACTTCTCTCACATGGATATTACATTTATAATCTTCTCTCTTTAGGACTGCTTCCACTGTGTCCCATAGGTTGCAGTATGTTTCATTGTCATTATCACTTGATTTCTTTCTTGATTTCTTCTGTGATGTATCGAAATTAAGGTAGGTAGTGTATAATTTTCATGTATTCACATAATTTCTGTGGTTTCTTTTGCCATTTATTTTTAGTTTCACTCCAAATTAAGTAGCATGGCAGGGTACAAAGTCAACATACAAAAATCAATAGCATTCCTGCACACCAATAATAAACTTAACAAGAAAGAATTTAGGGAAACAATACCTTTCACAATAACATCAAGAAAGTTGCTGTTCAGTTGGTATGAAGTTATTCTTATGCAAGATAATTAAGTTCTTGAAATTAGATGCACACTTTAACACCTGTGGTTAACAAAACTATATTTTATATTCAAATTATTGGAAGGGTAGGTCTCATACTGTGCTCTTACCGTAGTTCACAAAACCTCAAATGAAACAAAAGCAAAAATAAAAATGATATTTACACATTTCCAATCTGAATTCTATTCTTCCACCTACTAAATTAAAATGAAGACAAGCTTTGTTTGCCATGAGCTCCAATAGAAAGGTTCACAGGAGAAGTTATAATTGGTCTAGTTAAGCCCTCTTGCCCATTTCCTAAGCAATTGTTCTTTCCATAACAATGAAATACCACATTAGACTTCAATTCCATCTACCTGCTTGGGAAACTATGGAAACTGACACCCCAGCAAGCCAAGTGGAAACCATCACAAAGTTGTAGTTCAACTGAGATCAGGAAGCCATAGCCTGCACAGTTGGCTGCTCTTCAATTAAAGATGCCCAAATTTGCAAAGTAGATGTAAAAGTACAGAACTAATACTGCTAAAATTAGAAAAACAGAAAGAAAATGAAAAATTTGGTCAGAATGAATTTATTTCTCAGGTGATATCTGATAGCCAAGGTCAGCATGGAGACCTGGTAGTCCAAAATACACAAGAGGAACTTGAGGAGCTTAGAAAAGTATAAGAAGGCTGTTAAGTATTGCCTCCAATTAAGCCATAAGCAATATGCTGGTTGCTTTTTGAAATGTCTTCACAACTTTGGTAGGCTACAGACTTCATCTTTACATAATTAATATGCTGTTTATTATAACCTCAGTTATACTTCTCCAGGGCAACTAGCATATTCCTCAGAAGTTCCAATTCTTTATTCAGAGTATTAAAAGGCAAAAAATTGAATATAAAGATATGTACATATAACTTTCCGTAATCTCATTTTTTCAAATATTACTTAATGTTCTATTTTCAGATATCCTTAAAACAATAGAACTTTTCAAATCACACTTTTTTCTTAGTGTATATGATAAAAAATTAGAGGGATTTTTTTTTTAGTTTTTTGTTTTGCTTTCAAAAGAACAGACTGCTACAGTGACCCTGGCCCCAAAAAATGTGTGAGGTAAAACTGACTGTTTACAAAGTATTTTAAAACAAACAAACAAAAAAGTGGTTTGTTCTCACACATCACACTATGTTCCAACAAAACTATTAATGTTCTATGTGACATCTCCATGTGATTTTACCTCCATTCAGATAATTCAAAGTGATACAAATAAGAAAACACATTTTGTTCCTTATAATACACTTATTTACTTCTTTAGGAAATTACTCCTTTCCTAATATGTTCAGAATGTGTTCATTTAAAGCAACTTAATTATAATAATTTCACAAACATTTCCTTCCTCATGTAATCATTAACTTAGTTGGAACTGAAATTTTTTTACAGCTGCCACAGTGACAAGAGAATCACACAATTTGCATAGAAATAATTAGAAAGTTAGAACAAAGTTAGAAAAAATAATACACTTACTTATCCATTCATTTACTAATGAATAATAGAATTTGAAATCCGGTCTGTGTATTTTTTTATTTTAGTTCTTTACATTCTAGGATTTGTCTGTTTGTCAATTGGTTTGTTTTTAATATACTGTTCAATGCTCAAGAATATACTGTCCTTAAAATAAAAAGAAAGCAAAAAGGTCAAGAAAAAAATTAAGGTTTATTGAAAGCAAAAGTTAAAGTTTAATTATTTGACCAATCTTGCATAGCTATATCTGAGCAACAAATTTGACAATAACAATATGGAATATAACAGCCATTGTTAATTTTCTATTCTTGTTTTGAAATTCTGTATCATTTATATTGTCATATGTCATTTTGTTTCTTTGCTTTTGTTATTTTGTTCTTTAAAATAAAATAAAAGCCCTCATATATTCCTCATATACTCACAAGG
>NW_004524596.1:18946898-18971506 GCF_000260255.1 Octodon degus
AATAAAATATAAGCAGACAAAAACATAGAAAATTGCTTTAGTCCAGATAACATCAGATTAATTATAGATTCATTAAGGAAGCAATGAGTAAATTGATGAGCATAGCTAATAGATGTATATATAAATTTAGTTTAGCCCATTAGCTCATGTTGTTTTAATATTAGCCATAGAAGTAATCTATGCTGTCCTAAAACAGCAAGTCATTTTAATTCTTCCACCCAGACTCTTGTCTTGTCTATCTTCAGAACAGCTTTAATTTTTCGTAACAAAAGACTGTGCAACTCTGTAATAACCCTTGGGTGACACAAGAGTGCTGTAAGATATCTCACTTGTGCATCACCAGAATCCCCTCAAATACTACAACATTTTTCTTAATAACTATGCTGAAACACTTGAGTTTACTTTTTAATCTCTCTGAACTAGTGGTCGTGCTGAGTTAGAAAATCAGTCTTTATAATAGATAATAAAATTAGCAAGAGATGATCAGCTCTTTATTGCCTCTCTACTGGCTTATGCATAATCAAAGGGTAGATAAAATGAAATATGCTTTTGTGTGGCATCATTTTTGACAACAGACATGTGTTTATTTTTATCATTCCTAGATTAAGAAAACACAATGATCAGAAAATTTGGTCAATAGCCGTGACTCATCCACATGGCTGACACTAACAAAGGACTTACAAACTGTGGTACAGGGTTTCAGGCTAAATCCTGAGGGGATTTGACTGACCTTATCAGATAAAAAAGTTAAATTTCTTGTTATATAAGTCTTGCTTTATCTAGGTCTTAACTATCCATCAGAAAAGTATAATAACGAGGTATGAATAGTAAAGCCTCATTAATATGCTGAGCTGTAAAGGGCTCAAGTCAACAACTTCTGACATTGCCAGTCCTACAGATAACCCACTAGTATTTTGGATTTCTGGAGTATATTGGATTATTTTGCTGAATTCACACACCTACTATATTTAAATGGCAATGTGATATACCCATTTGTTTTTGTTTTTATGTTTTGTTTTGTTTTGTTTTGTTTTGCGGAACCAGGGATTGAACTCAGATTCTTGCGCTTGCCAGGGAAGCCCTTCTTCCACTGAGCCATCTCCCCGGCCCCTTAATATACCCATTTTTGACAAAACTAAACAAAATAGGGGATACAAATGAAGAACCAATTTGTATCTGTACATACAAAATTGTTAGGATACATATACAGCTACTGTCTCTTAATTCAATTAGAAGAAAGATTTTTACTGATAGTGTTTGGATGAGATATCATAGACATGATATCTTGTACTATGTATAACCACTACAAAGACAATAATGTACAATGTATTAATTATTGAAACTGTCCTATTAGTCAGTTTTGAATCTGTCTCATTGCTATATGTTTCTCAATAAAATTAATAAAAAGTAAAAAAGAAAACATAGAATGATTTCATTTAATTTTTCTTCTTCCATTTTTACTTTTTTATTAGTACATGCTTGCATTGCATAATGGTTGCACTGCTTCTGAGGAGTCGGTACGTATAGGTAACACATCTCAATTTTTTGATCCCCTTTCCGTTTCCTTCCTGCCCACTCCATCCATCTCCACATCCTCTTGCCATTTGAAAAAGGTCCATCTCCCTCCTTCCTATTATGTCTTACACTTTGTTCTTTATATTTTGGATTTCTCCCATGGTCAAATGATTTTAACCAATATTGCATCAGCTAATGCACACAACCACACTTTAGTTTTTATTTAATGTCTACAATTTTTATGTAACTGCATTATGTTCAGTGAAGGATAATTACAATTTTCAGGAAAATAGTATACTAATAGTAGCTGTGTTTGCAATAGTCTACAGTTAACCCAACTAGTATTCAAACCTGCTTATCTTCTATAAGAAGTAAAACAGTATGCTAAGATAAATTAGCTATAAAAATGGAACCATACTTATTTTTATGGTTTTATGGGTAGTCAAAGGAAAATCTAAACAGATACATTAACTATATTTGTAAGTCTTCCAGGAGTCCCTCCACTCCATCTGCTTAATTACAGCTGCAATTTTTTTTTTTTTTTTACACAGGGCATTTATAACTTCATCCTATTTAACATGAATGGTATCCTTAAACTGAGTTTAATTATTTCAGTTTGTTAAGTGATAAAAGTTAGAGTTCAGCAACATTAGGTGACATGTTTCAGGACTTACAGGTATAGAATATCAAATGCCATGATTTGAACACCTCTGTTCTTTAAAAATGTTCATGTCATCAAACATGACAGTGGTCTGTGTGGCTCCTTAGGCAGTCACTGCACAGAGACATCATTGACATCTTTGGGTCACCTCAACGTGTGTCTTTGTAGTAGCTGCTGCTTGAGACCTCATGTTCTGCAGCACTTCCACAGTCTGTGCTGAGAAGCCAGCATTTCCCAAGTGAGAGTGGAGTGTGGCATAAACAATTCTCCATGTGATAACCTACTTGGCGTTGAAGAGTGGTTCTGAACACATACTTTATAATTTTGGTGTATTTTAGTATCCCAATATTTGTCTTTGCAAATTATCTGTGTGGTTGTATTCTTGCTAAAACACAAATATTTTCCTCCTTTTCTAACACAAATTTTTATTACTTCCTTCTAGTATGTCGGATAATCTTGAGATAGAAAATTGGTTTAAATTTATCCTACACAGAATTTCCTTCCTGTGATCTCCTTAAACACTCACATTTTTTTTTCCAGGAATCAAAACTATTCACATTTCTTTTCTTTTTCTTTCTTTCTTTCTTTTTCTTAAAGGAAAGAAAGGTTTATCACAGTTACTGGAGGTTTCAGTCCATAATCAGCTGGCTCCAAGGCAGAGTGGCACACGGCTGAGGGCAGCAGTTCATGGCAGTAGAAGGCAGCAAAACGGCAAAAGCAAAAAGGCAAAAGCGACAGCAACAAATGGCTACAGAGAGGACATCTCTCTTTTCCTTATATTGTCTTTAAGCTATTTGCTCCAGGCCGTGTGTAACATTCCCACCCATAATCCCAGCAGTACTCAGGCCCATAACCCCAGTGTTGGATCATGGATTAATCCCTAACTCTAGAACTGTGCGCCATTAATGCATGAGGCTTTGGGGTGACAACTAGACACAAACCATAACAAAATTTCATGGAAGTTAAAAAAAATGAAGGAATATACATACATATTTGATGTTACAGATGCAAAGACCAAATTCTGCCAAAATTCACTCAAGAAGAAATGAATTACCTGAATATTTGTGGCTGCTTCGACAAAGCATTCAGGTTCAGGTTGCTGTGGTTCGATCCCCACAACTCCAGCCAGCCAAACCTGTCCTGAAGGCATTCAGATTAAAAAAAAAATTAAGTAACTGTATAATTAAACTGGAATACTGTATTGCAAACCTTCAGCCAGCAAAGATTTTCTTCAGTTTATTAGCATTCTCACTGACATATATTTAGTCAATCAATTGAAGGAAAGTTAAAATGGAAAAAGGAAAATAGTGAAGCAACATTTTCAGACTGCAAAATAGCATGATTCATAATTATATTCCCAGTTTCTTCCTTGTCTAAATGAATGGTCCTACAGTTTGCCAAAAACAAAAAGGAAATAGCTGGAGAAAATTCTTAACGAAGCTATATAGTTTTGTCTCTTGGGAAATTACATCGCATTATGTATGGAAATGTTTGACTGCTCGCTGGAGCTGCTGCACAATTCTAAAGTGAAGGCTTACAATTTAACAGAAGTCTGGATACGAATCTCAAGTCTTTCTCTCCCCAATTGAATTTTCCCTCATTATAAAAATTCCTGGACATACTTTCTTATGATTTTTTATTCCTTCTAAAAAGTGCTTTCTCTTCTACTCTTTCCACATTCCTTTTGTACATGTAGGTATTCAAAAAGGATTTCTGTTTAATTAAGAAGGCCTTCTGGCCCTGATGACAGAGCAGTGCACAAGAAAGCCCAATCCTGAGCTTCGCAGGAAGACAAGCAATAAATGAGTACTTTTTACAAAATAATGAGACCTTGTGCTAAATCTTTGAAATACCAAGAAGCTCTGGTAAAATAGAAAACAGCAGAGACATATTTTGAAATGAAAGTTAAGGTAGTTTTCCTAGGATGTTTATACTAAAACTCATAGTATGTTTTATAAGGATCCAAAAATATGGATGCAGAAAATGACCATTTGAAGACCTCGGTGAGGTATATGGATCTTGAATATATAATAAAAGAAAGAATTGCAATGAAGTTTGGGACATAAATTCCCTAATCCCAGAAATCCCCTCATAGGAGAGAGTGGAAATCACATCAAGTTAGGGAGGAAACTATAAAATAAATCACTTCATCCCCTCCCTCTAATGATTTATTCCACTATGACCATAATTTTCAATTTTCTTTGTTATTAGTTATGGTCATGTGACTAGGCACAACCAAAAAATACAGGCATAAGTATTTCATGCTAATTTCAGGCCTGAAACTCTGTCATGTAATTTTCCACACATTTTTCCCTAGGTTTCATTTAGAAGTCAACTATAGAATTTCACAGAATCATAAAGACTCAGATTATTTGTCTGCTATTGGAAAGACTGCAAATTAATATCAGGAAAGTTGATTTTGACTACTTGGGAAAAAAATACCTACAGTTTCTCTTCCAATGAAATGTCCATGTTTATCTGCTACAATAACTAAATAACTTAACTGAATAAAGTATTTAGATTTTATCCTATGGTAATAGATTGAATAATTTCAAATGATGTGACTACTGTAAAACTTCATATTTCTAGCAAATTCTTGATGGTATGTAGTATACATATTCAGGGAAAAAAGAAAATAGGAGGGATTTGGAATAGACCAAACCAAAGGTGACAGGAACCCTGACAAGGTTGGTAGCCAGTCGGATGGGAGAAAATGAAGAGTTAGATAATTTTAGAACCAAACAGGCAAACTGTGTTGATTGAGGGGAAGGAAAAACAAGAGAATTTTCAATAGTAATAAGATTTTGTTTTCAACTTATATACATACATTTAAAATTTTTATAGGAGTTTTAAAGACTTAGAGAAACACTGGAAAAGTTATAAAAGATTTTTGATGCACTTGTTGCTCAATTTTCCAATTATGACACTCTTATATGAGTCTGTTACTTTTGTCTCAACTGTAGAACCAATATTTGTACATTGCTGTTACATAATATAGTTTATTTGCATTTTCCTAACTTCCCCCTCATTCTTTTATCTCCTAGAATTTCATCTTGTAATATCACATTATATTTAGTTGTTATTTCTTCTTATTCTTGTCAGGTATTTGACAATTTATTAACTCCTACTTTTGTTAACTTTGATAGCTTTGAGGAGTATTGACCAAATATTTTGTAGTCTGTTTCTCAATTTGAGTCTGTCAAATGATATTTTTCCTCAGTAATAGATTGAAGTTATGTGATTTGGTAGGAAAATCACATCTAAAGTAACATTTGTATCATATTGTGTCAAGGGTATGTATTAATAATGACTTATCATTGATTTTTAACTTTGATCATCTACCAAGACAGTTAGCTCAATTTTTCTAATGTGAAGTTGTATCCCAAAACACCTTTCTTACTCTATTTTTGTGTTAAAATTTAAAAATTTTTAAGTATAGGTACAGGGATATCGTTAAGCCCCATCTCCTCAATAGTATGGATACATTATTTGAACTTTTGTAGAAAATTATTGTCTTTTTTCTGCATAGATACGCATTACATTTCTTTTACATTATCAATGAATCACAGATACTAATTTTATTCTTAGGAATATGACTTCTCAATTATTTTGTGCTAGTGTCATTCCAGCTTTGGCCCCTTGGAGCTCTTTTAAATTCATTTATGTGTCAGCAATACAAGACCAGTCTAATATTTTATGTTCTGAGGACTTCTTTATCTTTTGTCACTATAAACTGCATCATGATTATTTTATACCTCTGTTTCCAAGCTCTATCATCAACCATTCTTCTGAGAAGCCATACCTCATTTATTCACTAACATGGTTAGAAACAAAGGACTAGTTCCTGCCACAGCAGTCATTGATTTTAGGGCTCTCGGTGAACAAATCTAGAAAAATATACATATAGGTACACAAACATATACACATTTAACTCAGGAATACATTATTACTTATCTATAACTATTCAGTTGTTTATGGAGCTGTTTAATCTGTATCAGTATTAAGCTGAAACATGAATTCATGCTGACATCGTTGACTCTTATCTAGAGCTACAAGGCTCATTTGAACATCCCGCCTTGCTACTATCTAAACTTCCTTTGCAGTAGCGGAACAACAGTATCAACCAGCTATCATTCATCTACTTGTTTGTTCCATTACCAGCTTAATGTACAACAGCCGTATTATTGACATGCACCTCTGTGAGAAGCACTTTTACCAACCAGGAGAGGGTGTCTATGTATAGTATTGTTTGGTCCTTTAATCTACAGTTTCCTGTCAAAATATCATTATTGTATGTCCCTGCCTTGACACCTCTCTTTCAACCCACTTCAGTGAAAATATTCTAGCTCTTCAGTGAAACTGTCATATTCCCACAAGATGGTGAATTATTTTGTTATGCATGCCATTCTTTATTCATATCTTTTGATAGTCTGGATGACATTTTTAAACTTGTATATATTAGGTTTACTCTCTATGCTATGAAGTACTCACCCTTCTACAGAGGAATAATGTTATGTACCATGACCAAGGAACTGCATAGCGTATTTCCAGTGCCATAAATATTCTCTCTATTTTCCTTAGTCAAACATTACCCTCTCACCTCTTTAAGATTCTTGACTTGAGCTATTGGATGAATTATTGTACTATGTTTGAAATGAGAAAGGCTGTGGGATTATTCAGTTTAGATTTATTGAGCTTGAAGGACTGTAATGACATTCAGGGTCAGGAAGTTATCATCACACTATGCTCCAGGCTTGACCAGAGTGCTCTCTGAATTTTAGATGTGCCCTCGATATTTCTAAAGGGATGGAAGACAAAGAGAAAATCAATGAGTGAGGTTCAAAAAGTTAAATGAAATATAATAGAGTTCTTTTCCCAATTCAGAGAATATGTTAAAACCCAAAAGTAACTATATTCAATGTCTATAAAAAGATAGTAAAAATTTTATACTTGAAGTAAGTACTGATTTAAAAACTTACTAGCTTTAAAGTTATAAGTGGTGAAGTTCAAAATAAATCTTAGTGGCCTCAGTAGTCTATCATTATGTCTGGGTCAGTGTCTTCATCAAATAAAAGGGTACATCATCTAAAAGCTACTTACCGCAACAAGTTTTATGGAAGGATTAACAGAAAATGGGGAAGCACATTCTGAAAATATTTAAAAACTTAATAAATGTAACATTAACTTTTAATAGAAATTTTACTCATATTCAATTAATGTTTTGAAATAAATGTGCATCACGGAATGGCTAAGTCAGGCTAATTGTTGTATCTATTTTCTGCTAAGCTCACTTTTTTGGTGAGAACACTTGAAATCTACTATCTTAGTAGTGTTCAAGAAATACAATACATTATTATTAACTTAGTCTCATACTTCTTTAATTTAATTGAAATTCTGAATCATTTGACCAGCATCTTCACAAACATACCCTGTCTCTCAAACTCTTGGTGACTGTTATATTCTCTACTTCTAAAATTTCACCTTTTTTTTAGATTCTTCACATAAGGAACATCATGAGACTATTGTCTTTCTGTGTTAGGCATATTTCATTTAACATAATGCCATCTAGGTTCATCCATGTTTTCAAAAATATGGGATTTTTTTTTGAAGACTGATCAGTATTCCCTGTGTATACATGCAGTATTTCTTTATCAATTAAGTGATAGTAGCTTAAGTTCACTTCATACTTGAACATTGAGAGCAATGTCACAATAGACATTGGCATGCAAGTGTCTGCCTGACATGCCAATATCATTTCAATTAGCTACATGCACAGTGTAGTATTGCTACAGCAATGGAACTTCTGCTTTTAATCTTTAAGATAATAAAAGAGCCTATTTTAGAGCAGTTAATATTTATAGCAAACTTCAGTGTACAGTACTGACATATTCTGCATCACCTCACCCCTACACATGCATAGTCTCTCTTCTTCCACAGTCATGTGCCATCAACTTTTTTGAGACAAAATTTCATACTGATAATACTTTGCTTCTCTATTTTCCAATGAGGAAACTGTATAGCATAATGCACATATTAATGCATTTATGGTGCTTTACACTGATTTTTTAAGAAAATATAAAGATAGCATTTCTCATCTGAAATCTTTTGTAAGCAATATTTTTAAAAAATTGTGTATTTTGGAAAAAAGGATGTAGCATTGATAGTATACTTAATTAAATGACGGATTGTCAAATTTACCCAATCTGAGTCTTAAAAGTAACATACACTATAAAGAGAAAAAAATGAAAACGATCTATTTTTGAACTTTTCACAAAAGAAAACTGACTTGATTTATTCATCAGTAACACCATTGTCAATATTTGATAATAATAACAAATCATATGTACTTACTCTGTGGTCACAATTTATTAATTTGTCTTGCCATCTGTAGAAAGTACACTCAGGCCCACATGGCACACACAAAGAGTGTGGTTGTTCTGACTGTATTCAGTGTCACACAGAAGGCAGATGATGTTATATTTTATATTCACTGGCACATTGTAGAAATAATGCTCTTCAGGAATCCCTTTGTATTATCTAACCACAAAAAAATTCCTGTTTCGTATATCATTTTATATACAAATGTACATAATTGAGTTCAAATAGGTCAGAATGTTTCCATTTAAAACTTATTGAATTAGAAATGTCCCTCTTTATATAACAATATCTAAACACAATTTTAGGCCACACTATGTAAAATTCACATGAAAAACTAGATGCATAGAATTGGTGCTTGAAGACATTATTGGATTTTATTTTCTCCTCTTTGAGAATTTAAAAATATTAATTTCAGTAAAAAAGTAATGCTTTAATATTATCACTAAAATTAGTAAATATTATTGGTAATAATTCATAACCCAGGTCAGTATAAGACTTTTAATTTCTAACCTGTAAATATGTACATAGGGTTTAGAAAATAGCACTGCTTTTTCTTGACCATTTAGTCTCAGACTACTTAAAGAAGGCTCTTTTTTTTTTTTTTTTTTTTTTGCTAGATCAGGCTGTGTTAAAGATGGGTCTGCTGGAGATGCGGATCTAACTTTGGTCCCCTGCACCTGACTGAATTTGCCCAAGCAGGTGCTTTAAACAACGGAGCTAGCCCAGAAACCCCTAGTCTCTGACTACTTAGTGCTATAAAGAGAAAATAATCTCAGCCAGTGATGCATAAACAAGTGAAGAGCAAAAAAGCCTCGAAACATAAGTGGGTAAAAGCTGGAGTATAAGACAATGTCAGGAGAGCAGCGCACTTGCCAGGTTCTAATGTAACACTACGATCTAAATTTATGGAGCCTGGGAAAGAATGGGTGAGAGTTAAGAAAACTGTCGCTTATGTCAGGAAAATATGCTGTGATTGTGTTGGCAGGAGGACACTACGCTCCCCTATCAATAAAAAGACTGATATCAGAATAATTTCATCAGTTGATCTAGTTCAAAATAACATACTACAAGCATCTACACCAAGGTAATATTTTTCCATCATTCCTACCAATGATTTATTGAACAGTACGGGCTTGAGAGACAGTTGTCCCTGTTGTGGAACTGAAACCTTCTTTGTCTGTGAACTGAGAGCTCTATTTGCTTTACTTCCACTGATGCAAATCTAGAAGAACTTCTGCCATCTACTGTCAAACTGGGATAAGCTTTAATACACTTGCTGTGCATAACATCGTTCTTCCAACACAGCATACTGAAGAATGATCATGATAGACTGGTATCATAATAGTTCCTCATTAATCTATGAATTTCCTCCCTAGATTTATTGGTATCTTCTAAATAAATAATAAAAGCCTTTGTTGGGGCTGGTGAGATAGCACAGTGGTCTAAGCGCCTGTTCAGAAAGCACAGGGATCCAGGTTTGACCTCTGGAACCACATGCTGTAGCCATTTGTTGAGACTGAGACCAAGTGTGGTGGTACACACCTGCAAGCCCAGAACTGGGGAGACTTAAACAGAAGGATCACTATTGGTCTGAGCTGCATAGTGAGAACTTGTACCAAATACATACAATTTTAAAAGTGAAGTCTTTGTATGTTAGTCACTCAGATTTAATATAGGAGGGGATGTGTATGATCTAATGTCCAGGGACACAAGTGAAAAACCTTGCATTTGCACACAGTAGCTCTTTCATAGGGTACAATTAAGAAGCTAGAATCTTTTCATAAAAAAGAGAGCCTAGGAACAGAATCAAATCCAGGTTTGAGCTACACATATCATAAAAGGAATTTTAATTAGGGTGTAAGGGATATATTATTCAAGAAAAAGTAATCAGACATTTAATCAACCCTTGAGGACACATAAATATGGTTGCAATCCAAAGATTCTGGGCTACATGATGTTACAGTACAAGTTCTCATAGGTCCTGAGTCTTAATTGACCATGGAAGGCTAGGGCCAAAGTGTTAGCTTTCCTTGTGGCCCTCCTTTTTCTCTAATTCTTGGTCTGCAAGTTGTGTCCCAAATTTTCTGATCAAGGAGATTATGGGGCCAAAGAGGAAAGTGATTGATGATGTAGAGTGTGCCTAAGGAGAGTCACATGGAGAGAAAACGTTCTCTCAGGCTTTCTCAGAGAGCAAACAGGTCACAATGGCCGTGACTCATCCACATGGCTGACACTGACAAAGGATCTAAAATCTGAGGTACAGGGTCTCAGGATAAATCCTGAGGGGTTTGATTGACCTTATCAGATCCAAAAGCTACAATTATTGTTGCATAAGTCTTGCTTTATTTTGGTCTTAACCATCCAGAAAGTATAAAAATGAAGAACAAGAAGTAAAGCCATGTTGTTATGTTGAGCTGTAGGGGACTCAGATCAACAACGTCTGACATTGCCAGTCAAGTGGAAGACCCAATGCTATTATGGATTACTGGACTATTTTGGAATATTTTGCTGAGTTCACACACCTATAAAATTCAAATAATGGAACTAAACAAAAAAGGGGATATAGACGAATGACTATTTTGTATCTGTGCATTCAAAATGGTTAAGGATAGATATATAGCTACATTATAAATACATAGCTACATTCTCTTAATTGAGTGAATAGAGGGATTTGTTCTAACAGTGTTTGTGAATAGGATATCATGTCTGCACCTTGTGCAACAAATAATCACTAGGAAGAAAGTATGCAATGTGTTAATTATTGGAACTGTCCTACCAAATTGATTTGAATCTGTCTCATTTCTATTTATTTCTCAATAAAATTATGGGTTAAAAAAGGAAAGAGTTACTGAATTGAAAACAAGGACAAGAGAGGGAGCAGGTGAAAGAGATGTATCTATGTAGATAAGCAGGATGGTTTAGACAACTGTACAGTGCATTTCTGTTGGTCTATGGAACAGAGCAATTAATGCTTTTAGTGTTTCATCTCCTTTTTTCAATTGTTTATACTTTCTCACTTCTGAATTTCTTATACATTTCTCTTTTTTCTTTCTTCCAATTTAATGTGTATATATCTGTTAATACGAAAAACTGGTTGGAATACAACACTATGTATCACAACAAATACTGTGAAATTCATATTACTTTGTTAAGGGAGATTCTGTACCACTTGTAATTTTTTGTTTTAATTTTAATTTGTACTGTCTTTAAAATAAATAAGTTACATGAAAATAAAAAAGATTCTGGGTTAAAACAGTGCAATGTATAATTGTTATTTTTGTAATCTACTTGCCTCAGAAGATTAAGAGTATAAAAGAGGGTACCACATATGCACTCATTACTTTTTTTACCGTGTATTTTTACTTTAGTATAATAGTAGCTGGCTGTGGTCTCAGTGCCTTTCCCTGAGGGATAATGGAAGCAATATTTGTTTATTCACTTGCTATGATGAAAAGCAAGTTATATGCATGTGTGCAAAAGTTCAAACCAGGTTTTACAACCACAATGTGCTCTGCAGCAATTTTTGCATATGTTTACCTGAGCATCACAATGGGCATATTACACCCACACTACTCCAAGATTTTTTGTAAAGTTTTCCTTTGATATATCATTTGAAGTAGCACAATTCATTGCCATGGCACAAGAAAAAGCAGATCTGCAGGTCTCATAGAAAGTCAATGGTGAATTACCTGATTACTCAGGATGAATGATGATTATTCATTATGGTAAAATACATGTTTTCATGAGAAAAGGCTGGTGAGGGTGGATGAGGAGGAGGATGAGGATGACTTTGACACTGACTACCTGAGCCAAAATTCCTGTGGCAACGAAATGGAATAGGAATCAACTGATATAGTCACAGGTAACACAGACCTTCATTCAAAAAGAAAACAGTAATGTCAGTACATGTTTGACTAGTCACAATGTTGCAAAATGACCACACAATCAAATAGAACGATCCAATGTTAGAACTAGTTCTGAAAATATCAGAGCTTTGGTAGAGGCAAAACATGCTAGAGAGAGTTCTAGCACTGCCATTCAGTATTGGAAATTATAACAGACAAAATACTACATGACGCTGTGAAATACACAAAGGCTGAGATACAAGTAAAATATTTTGTATCCACCAATAGCCTTATTTAAAAATGTATTTATTTTTTGGTTTGTTAGCTGAACTGAAAGTATTCACTGGCCTACTGTACTTAGCAAGGATCACTCATGGTCATCACAGAAATGTAAAAGATTCATTGAAAAGCAATGGGACAAAAGATGGCATAAAAAGTATGCTTTTGTAGATGCAAAGAGTTATGCAAAGACCTTATCGAGGAATTCAACAATCAAGTCCTTATTCATGCAGTAATAAACTGAATTATGTTGCTAGCAGACTTGTTTTTCACACCAGCCAAACTAATTGGAATGTGACATTTGTCAATTTGTTTACCACTTTCCAATTAGTTATATTTGATAACAGAGAACAAACCGACCAGCACAGGAACTGTGAGCAGAAACAAAGCAAAATTCCAAGTGGAATATTGCAATTTCCAAATGGAGAATGTACCCTATGATCTTTAGACTTCAGAAAGCTTTATATTGCCCTTCTGTAAGGCAAAGAAAACAATGTGATACTGCTGTAAATATCTCATGATGGTGGAAGCATTACCAGGGGAACCACAGCAAATTGGGAGCCTGAAGTTTAAACTTTCTCCAGCAAAAACAAAGACAGACTAGATGTTTTTGATAAATTATGCCACAACTATGTTGTCACTCAAACAAAAAGCCTTAGACAATGGTTATATTTTACTCAATCCTAAATACGTATGGCATTAATCATTTGATATTTTACAAAGAAAATAACAAACACAAATACCACAGAGAAATTTTCATACAAGACTGGGACTGGAATTCAGAAAAGACCATTTATAGAGACTATTTCCTATATAGTATATAGGAAAAACAAAATGTTTCTGCCCAGAAATAAAGTGTTTGTGCCCACAGTTTTAGTAAAACAAAACAAAACCGTGGAGCACACTGGTGAACTCAAAGTGAATAGACTGGTGCAGCATCCCGAAGGCCTACTAAAACAACAGAAAAACCAGAATATGACAACTCTGTCCTACAAGAAAAGACAGGAAAGAAAACATGTGCTATTAATGTTACTGATACTTGTGTATAGAACATGAAATTTTTACGTGTAAAGATTGCCTTGGTTGTGACAATTGAAGGAAAGATTATTTTGTTGCAGAGTTCTATTGGTATTTTCATTGCAGTTCACAAAGGATTTTATATTTGATGCTATCTCTTAGGTTTTGGAAGCAACTAAACATCACATGTGAAAATGTGGCTAGCAGGGCTGGCCAGATAGTTCAGTAGGATTCAGTCCTTGGCCTGCTATGCCAGCCCCATTCCCAGAGCACACTGAGATGGTGATTGAGACTGGGTGTGGTGGTACTCACCTGTAATCCCAGTGCTTGAGAGGCTGTAAACAGGAGGATCCCTATGAGTCCAATCCAGTAGTGAAACCATGAACACCCTACACTAGATACATAAAAATAAAAGATAATGTTAATGGCTATCCTAAGCACTCCATAGACATTTGCTATTTTATTGACATCTTATTTCCCTGCTAAGTGCACATTGTATAACATAGTAGGAAGGTGTGACAAAATAAGAAGAAAAGAAAGGTGACAAGAAAGGCCTGCCATACAGGAAAGGAACACTAAGCATACGTGCTGTTAGTGTGAGTGTGATGCACTCATGGAACAAGAATTTGTCATGTGTGAAGGCTGCCTTGGGTGTGATGGCTGAAGCAAAGATTCTTTCTGGGGTAGACTGCAGTTTGTGTTTACACTGCAGCTCATATAGGTTTTATTTCTGATGTTATCTTTTGGGGCTTGTAAGCAAGCACACAGGTGATGTGAAAATGCTGATGTTTACTTTAAGCACTCATTACACGTGTGATACTTTATTTTACTGACATCTTAGTTTCTTATTATTTAGGTGTCATACTGAATGTAAAGAATTTTTATAGAGTGCTATGGTACTTTCATTGTTGTTCATATGGGAATTTATTTCCATTGTTATCTTTTAGTTTTTATTAAGCAAGTACAGAACTGATATGAAAATGTTGATGCTTGCTCTGAACATGTAATACATATTAAAAAGTCAGAACTTTTTCTTATTGATATCTTATGTTCCTCTTACTACACATTCTATAAAGTAGTAAGAACCTCCTGATAAATCAGCAAGATGAGCTCCAAGTCAAGTACATCTTATGAAAAGGTCAGGAAAACAAAGTATATGAGCTGTCCGTGTAAGCACTACATGTATATGGAACATACTGCTATCCACTGTGAAGATGGTCCTAAGCGTGATGGTTGTAATAAAGATTAATTTTTTATAAAGTGCTATTTGTATCTTCATGGTAGGACATATAGGAATTTATTTCAAATTTTTCATTTTAGACATTGTATACCAAAAATCAGTTTATGTTGAAAATTTTGATGCTCTTACCAATAATATTTAAAATGCAGTACTTTGTTTTTGTGACATTTTCCTGTTAGACACTCGTTTGTTTGATATGTCATAAAATTAAAATTAATAATTTATCAATAGAAATATCTTAATTAAACATGGATGTAACTCACACATTATTATACCACTTGATGACAAAAAAAAGTATGCTAGGCTCCAATTAAGATTTGATCCACTTCAATTGATCCACTTCAGGTGCTGGGGAGATGGCTCAGTAGAATAAGCACTTCCCTGGCAAGCACAAGGGTCTGAGTTCAATCCCTAGTTCTGCCAAAAAAGAAAAAAGAAAAGAAAAAAGTTGATCTACTTCATGAGTACATCATTAGAATGAGTGACACAATACTATGAGATGACGAGAGTGAGATTTTAAGACTGCTCACTGGTTTAAAGCATCTGCTTAGGCAAGCTTAGGTGAGCACCCAGGACTAGGGTTCGGTCCTTGGCACCACATGTCACACTAGCCCCACCCCCAGGGTGGGCTGAGCCAGCCACAAAAAAAAGTGAGATTTTAGTGACATCACAAATATCCATTACTTAGAAAAGTTCCTAAGCATAATAAATATCTGGCAAATGTCATAATTATTGGAAACACATCCTTACCTCATGATTAGAATATGGTTAAAGTACACATTAAGGACAATACAATAAAATATAATTTTATATTAGTAGCAAGAGGTATTTCTAAATATAATAGTGCAGGTTGTAAAAGTATTTAAAAAATATAAATGTATTCTATTGCAGTTCTGAGATTATTGAAAAAAATCATGCCTGTAATTTCAGCACACAGATGGTTTACACAAGAAATTTACAAGTTAGAGGCCAGCACAACCTACCCAGGGAATACCAGGCCAGCCTAGAGTATTTAGTGAGATCCAATACAGAAAACAAAGGCAAGGACAAAAATAAATAAATAACTTCTAAATGTTGTGGAGTAATGGATAAAAAATAAATATTCTAAAATACATTTTACAGGAAATGGAAAAGAAGAATGGTTTTAATAAAGCGAAGATACATTATTTTGCAAATAATAATGGTGGGGCAGCTTGAGAATTATAAACAGGAAAGTATAGATGGGGTTCTACAAACTGTGTACAACATATAGTAACATGTTCACTGTATTCTCAAATTATAAATCTATATATCTGTATGCAATGTGTGTGTGTGTTTATTGGTATGTGTATGTGCCTTAGATAGGCCTAAGAATATAGGAAAAATAGTGGTACTGATCTTTTCTAACTGGTAGAACTATGGGTACCATTAATTTTTTTCTAAATTTCAGAATTTCTTTAGTTTTCTACTGTAGATAAGTACATATTATTCTAATAATCAAAATGCATCATAAGAAAGAGAATAAGTTTCCATCTAAAAACATTGCAGAAATATAATATAGTCAAGGAAAACTATTAAAGAATTTCCTAAAGTACAAATAAGCATATCATATCAGAACAATACATTAGACTTTACATGAAACTAACAAAATAATCTGCCACATTTTCCACTAAGCTATCTCCCCAGCCCAATCTGCCACATTTTCATAGACACTGTTAAATAGGAGATTTCTGGGTCAATTATTAGACACCATTACAGCAGAAGATGGAGTGATGTTATGTCTTACTTATGTAAGACTAAATTCCGGCGGGGCAACATGATGAGAATTAGGTGTTTCCTACCAATATGGTGGGATAAATTACAAAACACTGACAGTACCAATGCTGTGATCTTAGAGAGGTACCTCCACCACATGAACCCAGAGTGAGAAACATTGCCTTTAGCTTTAATTGTCCTGTGTCTTGCTTACATTTCTCTGGCTGTGGATACAAAATACTCAACAAGCAAAATTAAGGAAGGAAAGTTTTATTTGGCTTACAGTTTGTAGAGGCTTCAGTCCATAAATCAACTGGCTCCTTGGAGGGTGGCACATGACACAGGGGCAACACTTCAAGGCAGAGGCAGGTAGGAAAAGCAAAAGCCAGGAGGGAGAGAACATGACCCTTTTCAACCTTTATATTGTAATCAGGCTACCACCCCCTTGTGCCACCCCCACCCCCGTCCCGGCAGGTGTAGGGCTCGCGCCACCTCCATGCCCTCCTGTGGCAAGGATGAGGGTGTTTACAAAGCAAGGACCCTGCGCCCCTGCTGCTTCACTTGATCTTCCAAACTTCTCAAGTTGACACAATGTATCAAGCTTAATACCCTTGAATTTAAATGTACTCCAGAAAGGAAATATCTCTACTAAGATTTCATAATTTTAGAAGCATCTGGTAAAGAAAATCCAGAGGAGATCGGCTGTCAGCCACTACCAGAGAACTGTGTCTCACTAATTTACAAAGACTTATAAAGTGAGTCGTTGTGAACATGTAACTCAAAACAGTATTTCTTCTTTAGACATTGCTAATTTGTGTTGAACCTGCCTCTCCATTCCTTGTCAGCATATAGGAATGCTATAAATTTCATAGTTTTCAATGACCTATTTTTCCTCTTAATTTACCTATTTATGAGAAATTTACAAAATTGTTTATTTGGGGGTTGGTGAGGTAGCTCAGTGGTCTAACGTGCCTGCTTAGGCAAGCTTAGGCAGGCGCAGGGGATCACGGTTTGATCCCCAGCACCACATGCCGTGCCAGCTCCACCCTCAGGGCAGGCTGAGCCTGCCAATAAATAAATAAATAAACAAATAAACAAATAAATAAATAAATGAGTTAAAAAATAAATAAAAATAAAAAATTGTTTATTTGGTTTTCTGGGTTTGAATTTATTAGGATTGAGAATTTTAAATGAATTCTAAGTTAGCATGGCAGATCTCTCATGCAAATTTATACGAATGAACCAGATACGTTGGGGAAATTTGCTAAAAGTTTAAAATGTGAACATCAGCTTTCATTATTTTGAGGTTCACTGTTGTCCACAAAGATTGCAAAGCTAATGTGGACACAGCTGCAAAGACAGGAGCACCAGGTATGTGAGTAAGGTCGGATATAAAAGGCAAGGTCAGGTTTGATGTATCCTGTGAAGTGCAAAAACCTGGCTTGCTTTCTTTTGTCACTCCTCATTTGAAATGCACACCCAAAGTAATTTTAGGTGAAAAATTGACATAGATAGGGAACAAAATTCCTTTTCAAAAAACATTTTTTTAATGTATAACTTCCTCTTTGCTTGACTTCTCTCTGGAAGTCAAACAATTGTACTTTCACTTGAAGTTTATAGACATACAAGTTTGTTGTCTCCAGAGAATTTTTTTACCCTACTGCTGCTGTGAGCAACAGATACATTGTGAAATATGAAAATCAAGTTGAAGCTAAGTTGTCCATTCACTAAGAGGAAGCTGAGCAAATAGAATTTCTTACAATCAGTTGGAGAAAGGTAGAAAATCAGGGGGAATGCTTCAGAAAAGGAGTTGTGTAGGACCTGAGTGAGAGCTAATTTCAGAGGAACTGAAATGGCACAGCATGAATCTCTAAATACTCAAAGGCAGATCATTCATCTGAACCTTTTGGAAATGGAGGCACCAGCTAAGTTGATACTGATCTCTTTGGGAAACAAAGAATAGAAGGGGCCTGAGGTGGACTTTGAAGTTGCCAAGACGACTTCTTGTTTTGTGAGGAATCATTAGCCTTATTGGTTGATATTTACTGGAATGTGGAATTGTAAGGAACATTTTCATATCCACATGCAACTGTGTATTATATCTTTACATTTGTTTCCTGTAACTTCAAGTTCAGAACTCATATGAAAGAGGAGCATCTAAATTTTCAGCGTGTATTATATGACATATTCGGAGTACAGCTCTAACCAAATGAACATTTCTCAAAGATCTGTTCCTGTACCAACAAAGTCACATTTTAAGTCTCCAAAACACTATTCCAAAATCATTAAACTATTAATTCATTCCTCCTGCCTATCTCCTCAGGATTAAGATTTTCTGCTGTGCTCTGTCCTTCTGTCCTTCAGAAAACCTCCTTCAAAACACATTTTATAGAATTACTACATACAGTAACTAAAAATATAGACTATAAATCATTTCCTTTAGAAAAGATTCTAATCTCAGTATTTAGAAACTTTAAGTGTCTTAACAGAAATTTTAGAGATACAATTTTTCACTCAATTCTTTGAAGCAAAGCTAACTTTACAATGCTGACAAAGGGAAATATTTATGTATTTACCTGTCCACGTTGATGTCTTTTTCATTCACTTGCTTTCCTTTCAGTTCTCTTTGAAATCCACATGTTCTTGAGCTTTTCACATGCATTCCTTTATTTCCATCCTAACTTACTCTGCCACACACATGAACTTTTAAGTACGTGATAACTTTCTCTCATCCCAGGGCTATGTACATCTGTAGAAATTGTTTTTGTTAATTGTTTTTAAATCTATCTGAATTCCCAGCATAGTTGAATCTTGCTTGAAATCTCTTTAATTCAATCCCTAGATTTTGCTAGCTGATTATAGTCTCACGTGCAATATCTTCTGGGCAGCGAATTGTCTCAGTATTTCCCAAATTCTGTAAAAGAAGATTTGCATTTTTTCTCCTGACTTTTTATATGTGTCTCCTCTCAGAACACACTGTCCTAGATGTCCTAGGTAGTTCTTTCTTTAAGCAAAACATACAAAAACAGAGCTCCAGTTCCCTAATGTCTTGATTCTTCCCAGGAAGGGGACTTCTTCACTAAGATACCAGAAACTCACCACAGAATTATGAAGTCTCAGAGTTTTCATTTATCTTACAGAGCAGTGTTTCCTTTATCAGTGGGGAAGCAGAGAGTGAGAAGTATAAAGTCAGCCACAAAGATAGATGATCAGGACCCTTTTCTCAGTGTAATCCTATTTCAGTAATGCTATTTCTCAGGTAGTATATTCAAATTCAAAGCTTTAATTTCTACCTTTGTGCTAGCAGTGCTGTAGGTGGACGGCTGTCCACGTGAACCATGAGTGTTCTGTGAGGTATTTCAGTGTGCGTGTGCGAGTCATGAAACTAGCAACTGTGAGTAAGATGCCAAACAAGTAAGATGTTCATCTATAGTAATTCAATTTCGTACCAAGAAACTTTGGTTCTCTCATTCTCCCATTATTGACATCTATGGCCAGAAAGGTATGTTTGTAATTAATTCCCTTCTTAATTACTTTTTTTAAGGCTTAAAATGTACTTTAATAAGTTGATGTTGTATTACTGCTCCATTTCTCAGAAAAACTCCACATTCAAGGTATCAGGGATAAATCAAACAGGTTCTGTCAGACCTTCAGCATGCAGCAACTCTATTCCCAAGTTGTACTAGGCCTATCAAGAAAATCTGTGGAAAGGGATGGGGATATAGCTCAGTAGAATAAGCACCTGCCTGGCAAGCACAGGGTCCTGAGTTCAATCCTCAGTACAAAAAAAAAAAAAAAAAAAGACTGTGTGAAGAAAAATCTGTCAACAGCAACATCATATGGAAGCAAGTTAACACAAGACTTTTTTTAAAGATATGATAAAATGAAAATCTGTAAGAGAAAATGTCTTTCATCCATGAAAGTGTAATCTATGGGATATAACAGAACCATACATATGCTGTCTGGCCTCTGTGGGTATTTACCTGAACGCTCACCTGGGAGCAAATGGGACAATGGGGCTGAGGTCACTGGGAGACTTTCTTGTGTGTGTGTTTTTGTTTTTGTTTTTTGTGGTGTACGTGGCAGTGTCTCTGGGTGTGAAGGGTACAGAAAGCAAATAAAACAAGATGGACAAAAAAAATTGGAATGCTCAAGATCAATGGGATTCCAAGGAACAATTCTGTCATGGTTCCCCCCAGCTTTCAACAATTCACTGTATTTGAAATTTCAGGAATATGTCACACAGAACCGATTAAACAAACCACGCAGAATTTGTTAAATATCACCCCTCCCTAGCCCTCTGCCCCCAGCATACTCCCTTAGAGTAGTGCAGGCAGGGAAGACCTAACTATTGGGAGGAATCCCTGACACTTTTTTAAGGTAGAATTCTGGCTAGTCCAAAAGGGTTCCTTCTTTTAAGGGTTTCAGGACACTAGACGCCGCAACTTTATTGTATCAGTGATGTTTGTTTGGAGCAAATTCAGCTCCAGGAGCTACACAGTTGAAAGCAGGTGCTCCACCAGTTGCCCCAATTGCTTCCACTGTAGCAGCCTGGTCAAAGCGTTCATTTGTTGGTGACGTCATTCTCAAGGTTCCATCAGGCATCATAGTGGCAGGTCCTGGAGGACCTGCAGTACCAGCTGGCACTGGAGCAGGAGCATGGTGGCTCTGTAGTTTATGCCCATAGCACCTCCCATAACTATCACGCTCATCCATATCTTGTTCTCAAGTATCAGGGAAGGTTCCCTTGAATCCTTCTTGCTGTCAGCGCATCATCTCTTCTTGCTGCTGCCTCATTTCTTCTCCACGGTGTCTATGCTTCCTGCCTGAGCTCCAGTTGCTTTCGTTTTTGGACCTCTTGGTTATGCAGCTTTTCCATTCTCCAAAGTCCTTGGCGTCTCATCAAATCCTGCCTCATCAGCATAACCTGGGTGAGCAGCCTCCATCTCCATCTCCAGCTTCTCACAGGCTTCCTTGATGTTGTGATCCACTTGATCCTGCTGCTGCTTCTCCATCTCAGTAAGTGCCTTCCAGCGCATGGTGTATTCATATTCAAAGGAACCAAGCTGTGCAAATCAAGGTGGCTGCTCTTCCTCTTTGTGAAACTGCTGTTTCTGTCTAACAAGCCTTTTGGGAAGTCTTTCTTCATCATCTAACCAGTCCATGGGCTCTGCAGTCACAGGCCGAGGAAATGTAGTTAGTAGGAAGGACCCTTTACTGTATCTGTCCAGAGCTTTCTGTGCAGCTGGCTTCCTGGAGAACTCAACAGTACCTTTTCTTGGGGGTCTTCCTCAATCATCCACAATGACTACAGCCTTTTCCACCTGGCCAAACACAGAAAAGACTTCTTGCAGTAGTTCGTTGGACACTTACTGAGGAAAGTTTCAGAATGTCAGGGATTCACTATGGCAGACAAAGTGCATGCATAGTTGTTTTCCATGGAGAGTCATATTATCAAACCCCACTTCAGCAATCTCTGCAAAGGTTCGTGTTCCCAAGTGAATAAAGCCAAAGCCCTTATCCTTATGAATGAAAACTTCTCTTGCTTATCCATATTTCTCAAATAGTTTCCTTGCTTCCTCCTCTATGACATCAGGAAGAAGTTTGTGCACAAAAAGGCTGCTACATTGGGTAAATGTCTTCTCTCTGGGTTTCCTAAAATTCTTCAGGTCAATAGTCAAGCCTTCATCTTGGCTGCTGGTCTGTTGCCCATTTGCAGGAACTGGTGGCGGTAGCTGCTGATGCTAATGAACTGGTAGTGATGCTGCTGGTAATGCTGCTGATAATGATGCTGCTGATAGTGATGCTGCTGGTGATGCTGATGCTGATGCTGATGCTGATACTGATACTGATACTGGTGCTGCTGGTAGTGATGCTGCTGATGATGCTGCTGATGCTCCCTTGGAGTCTGGTTCTGCTTCTCCAAGTTAAATGTCTTCTTGCTCTGCATTTTTATACCCTCAACTTGACTGAAGACAGCTAAGTGCCTCCAGCCCTAACTTCGACTTAGCCAATACCAACAGTCCTCTCCACAGAGTAAAGGTGACACTACCCAGGCTCCAACAACCTGAGAAAAAACCCTAATCACGTTTTAAGTAAAGTCTTCATATGTAAATGTAAGTACCATGGATCACTAAGAACAATAATCTCTCCTAGGATTCTTCACATATAAAATAATAATTTCAGTAACTCTCTATCACTATAGGATGAATTTCAGTTCACATAAATTAGAAATTATTTTGAGAAGTAAAACCAATGTCTCTATACTCAATTATCACAAGTTCTATCTTGCTCTACTGATAAGTTATCCCAGTGTCTCTTCAGATAAAAGTGCTGATTTCTTCAAACTGTAAAATAGTTTTTATAAACATCGAATAGAAATGAAAGTCACAGACTAATCCAGCTACCTAGGGATTGATTATACCTATTATACATTTGGCATTATATAAAGCTTGATGTACATCAGGTGTATAATACTTAAATATAAAATTACAGAAAAATTGAACCATAGAAAATTATCAAGTACACCAAAAAAATACCAAATACAATGACAATTTAATACTCCAGAGAATAATTCCACAGCATTGTTGATTCTATGTATTTATAGAAAAGTTTTTATAAGACACATCAGTCACCTTCATTTAAATCAGGATAGTCAGAATTATATAATAGTTAGTGCACTCCGTTTGCTTTTATTAGTTCATTTCAAGAGAGCAGTTACTCACTTGCTCATTCTTTGTATTGTCACTTTTAATCTTAAAATGATTAAACATCACTCAATCTTATTTTCATTATATCATGTTTAGTTTCTTCAAAATCTAATTGTACAAGGTCTTAAAATTCATGGCACACACTCTGAAAAATATGACAGTAGAGGATCCACAGATATCATCAATAGACAAATAGGCACAGGAAATCTGTGACAAGGATTTTAACATTTGCATAGCATTTTGAAATGTATCAGCAGAGTTTGCATGAGAATCTCAACACCCTGTCATTGATCTTTTTCTGGAGAAAAAGAGAAAATATTCAGAAATGTAGGTTTTGCTTTCTTTATACAATTATAGTGTAAGGAAGGAAAAGTAACAAATATTTAAAAGTGATGTATAGCTCATGTAAACATGGAAGATACACAGAGAAATTAGTAAATCTCAAAGAGATAGCTTGGAAATTAGGCTTAGGAACCATCATGCCATTATTAGCAGAAACAAAGAAAGATGTAGAGAATGTTGATTATAGAAAAGTAATCACAAAAATGATGTTTTAAAAAAGCCAGGTTGTGTCATATCAATTAAATCTAGTGCCTCCTTCATTGATAAAAATCATTAGTGATTCAATAATCTTTCTCTTTATGACTTAGAAAGTCATGATTTAGAAACTACCCTTGTAAATGAAGATTGCCTTCTTTAATATAAATTTATTTTGCAAAACAGTCGTTTCTACTCTGTTTTAAGAGCTTATACTATATATCTGCATTTGTTGAAAATAATTATTATGCCTAAAGGCATAATGTGGATCACATATTTTAGCCTTCTACAATAGCCAAATAAGCATTTTCCATCTCTGAAGTAAAAAGAATATTTAGTAAACAGAGAGAGAGAGAGAGAGAGAGAGAGAGAGAGAGAGAGAGAGAGAAACACACACAATATATTTTTGAAGAGACTAGAAAAATAAAAGAATTCATGAGAAAAGAAACACATTTATTGAGCATTTAGTGTGTATTTGTATTATGCCAAATATTTTGTTCTGTTTTCAAAATGATACCAGAATGTCAAGTAGATATTATAACCACACTTTAGAAAAAAACTGAGAAATTATATAACCAAGGGCCAGATATGATACTTAACACATTCAGGTCACAAAATTAAATTCTCTGATTCCAGAGAGTAATATTTCTTCAACAAATTGAAGCTTATTACACGAATACCTCTCCTGTTGT
>NW_004524596.1:18987883-19000928 GCF_000260255.1 Octodon degus
GAACAGAAAACTGTGGCGGGATCCCTCAGTTCAGATGAGATTAGGCACATGTGTGAAATGTGGGAAAAAGTGCAAATTTTGGTACAAACACCTGTGTACGGTTGTAGCAGGATGATCTATGTATCCTTTTAGGGCAGTGTGATGTCACAGTTCCATAAAATTCTCAAAAGGAGGCAAAAGCCAAAGTCATTGGGTCGGGTCCTTACTAAAGTTGCATGAAAAGAAAAGTACTAAGCAGTGATTGTGTTAGTGGTAGTAAAAGTTGTCCTACGCAACAAACTTCTGTCTCTTGTCTCACTCCTACCAGCCACAAAAGTTTTCAAAAGTAAGTTCAGGTTAATTTGGTTTGTTTCTCTACATTTTTATACATTCTTTGCTATTTTGTATTATTTACAACATTGTATCTGAGTGTTTTGATATTATAAGCAAATCAGCTAAGTTCCTGTTTACAAGGATGTTTCTGGAATTAATTAAGCTCACAATCCACTTTTACTGTATATGAAACACTGTGTTTCATTTTATGTACAATTAGTACATCCTTGATATCTTAGTCCATTCAGGTTGCCATAATAAAATAATCTAACACTGGGTAATTTATAAACAATATAAATGTATTCCTCAAAGTTCTGAGGATGAAAAAGTCCACTATCAGAGACCCACAGATTCAGGGTCTAACCAAGTCATGCAAGCCGTAGAAGGCACTTTGTAGAGGTGCATATGGGAGAATGAATGGGCGGACACAACTTGCATTCATGGAAGCTCTGCCCTCATGAGGCAAACACCTCCCAAAGACTCTATATTTTAGAAGCATCACATCAAGGATAGAATTTCAACATATGAAGTGGAGAAGAGAGCATGAATATTTAAATCAAGATATTTCCCTTTAAGATTTTAAATTTAATGTTTTGTCTCTTACTGCATTTTCAAAAATAAATTTTAGAAAATGAGTACTTACTGATAATGAACTACATTTCAAATATTTCATACATGGAACAGAATAATTTTATATGATCATATTGCAACGCTGAATCAAAAACAATAGTGTAAATTCCAAATCTTTGGACTGCTGCTGCTACTTTTTCCATGAATTTTCTTAGGCAAGTGGCAGTGGGTCTCATTTGACTTCTAGGAGGATAGAGTCCAGTATCTAAACTCCATGAAATGCTTGTCTCTGTCAAACGATACCTAAGAGCTCTCATGCTTTGTTTCGTTGTTTAATTTTTCATAGAATGTGCTGAGATGCCAACAGAGCAATCCTAGGTGTTTGGGCTTACCAAAATTCTTCATGGTGATGGAATGATTCAGAAAAGTAACTGCCACTTAATAAATTCCATATTTATTTAGACTTCAAGGACAAAGCCATAGTGACTTAAGATTCTCCATCAAGAGTCCTACCTGTAAGGATTCATAGTGTTTTCTAATATTAATTAAACCCAGAGACCAAGTCTTTAACACATGGATCTTTAGGAGATATTTAATATCCAGACAACTAGTACACATTCAACCTCATTGTTTGACCCTAACTTTCATCAAAATAGTAATTATGAATTACATTAATTTCTCCTTTAAAGGAGACATGTGTTACCTATTTTGTATGATATAAAATTTTACTTTTGAAAAATATTCTATAAAATTTAATGAAGAAAATTTTATTATTAGAAACCTCAGACATGGCCTACCAAATAGCTCAGCAGATTAAAGTGCCTGTTTGGCAGACGCAGGGGCCCAGAATTTGATCCTCAAGCCTGTAATACAAGCCCCTCCTATGGGGTGCACAGAAAGGGTGATTGAAACTGGGTGTGGTGGCACGCTTCTGTAAGCCCAGCACTTGGGAGGCTGTAAACAGGAGGATCACTAGGAGTTCGATGTACCCAGTGAGACTCTGTAGACTCTATAGATCCTGCCCTAAAATACAATAAATAAATAAATAAATAAATAAATGATCTTGGAAAGTATCAACAGAGTCTTAAACTGACCTATGAGATTTCTCCTGATTCTTCAAAAATAGTGTAACAGCAAGAAGAAACACAAAAATTACAGCCAGGATTTGGAAGCAGATTTATTTATGTTGACAGGTACTGGTCAGGATCACTCCCAGAGTACAGGCCCTGAACTCTGGTGTTCCAGGCCTTACATGACATAGCAAGCAGGAAGCACAAGGCAGAATGGCTTGGAGGTTGGGGACCAGTTTATAAATGTGCATCATAGTGACCAGCCATTCCTAAGAAACAGAGCAACCAGCACTGGAACAGAAACTATTACCTGGGCAACTAAGAAACTAAGGTATGCTGGCAGGGGGAGCACTATTTTCTGTTAAAATAGGTGAACTAAAATCCAATATTGTTCCTTTATTAAAATATCACCTAAATAATTATTTAACTAAATGTAAAGATTACTTGTTATGTCACAATGTAATATTAGTATTTATGATAGAAAAAAATTCATACACATCTATTTAAACATCATTATAAAATGAATTTAATGGAAACATAATTCTATTATTTTAATTCTACTGTTTGATTAAAAATCTTCACTCTATCTTTGACACAAAATTTTCTTAGGATGACATAAATTTTTATTTAATTATCTTCAGAAATTAAAAGAGAAAAAGAATCATATAAGATGGCAATATATAAGGAACTATAGTGTTCTAAAATGTGATGCTTCACCACGGCAGCGGATTGGGGTGGCCCAGGAGGAAGGTCATGGCTTCTACTTTGCTCAGTCTGAGTTCCCTCAGGTCTTGTTTGTCTATGTAACACAAATTTCATACAACTTATTTGATTTAATGTCTTTATAATGACAAATTCTTGCTCTATACGATGACTACCTACCTGTGTATATGTTTTATATGCATTGGTTTGGTCAAGTACACTGTACCAATATTAGACTAGAGAGTAAAAATAAAAATATGTCAAAGAAAATAAAGGAAATATATCAGAACATGCCTAAGTAGTTACATTGATTGAGCATTAAATTTAGTTTCAAGCATCCTAGCAAGATAAAAATGGAAACATGATAGATTATCCAATTGTCATGATCTGATAAAAACAATATATTAATTCTTCAAGTGAGAATTGATACTCTTTTTTTCCTGGTCCTAAGTCATCCAACCAATGCATCAATTTAATGGACAATATGTTATTGAGTAAAATTCTTGAGCCGTATCATGATGGCTTACTGAGCAGATCTGCCAATGCAGAGTTGAGGTCACATCAAAATGGATTTGTTGCTAATAACTTACCCTCCTATGGGATAGAAGAACAATACTTTTATGTAAAAAAAAAAACCACAAGTGGCCATTTAAATAAAAGGGAATGTACTTCATGTTAGAAGTAAAGCAAGATTCATTGTACAAAGTGGCTTTCTTCAAACATTCAATAAGAAATATTTACAACACCAAGACTTTCCACTTTTTTCTTCCTCAAATCCTTTGTAATCTGTAACCACTTCAACATTTCAAGCTTACATAAAATTCCATTTTCATAAACATTCACAAAAGAATGTTTCTAACATTTGTTAGAAACTTTGTTAGTTTGTAAGGACATAAACACTTTGACTGTATTTTTCTCAGT
The DNA here is from genome assembly GCF_000260255.1 of Octodon degus. NCBI lineage: Eukaryota > Metazoa > Chordata > Mammalia > Rodentia > Octodontidae > Octodon > Octodon degus. The sequence continues at coordinate 18,991,459 of NW_004524596.1, forward strand.
TACGGATCTCGTGTAGAGTGGCCCTGTGTATTGACATTCTTACTGACCTGAAACTTTCTCTGCCAAAACCATATTAAATTCACTATGACTACAAACTAGTTAATTGGGAATCTTAAGGGTTTTTTTTTCAGTGAAATGTGTGGATGCCTACTAATAGAAAAAGCTCTAGTGTATGTGTCTTCGTCCACCCAGGAATGACTTTTATAATATCATTAATAATGTAAACATATAAATAATAAAACTATTTTTTGGGGGGACTAAGAAATCCAATATATAGATCTTGGCGCATTTATCACCTAGGGAGGTCTATGTCTTCATAGATAATATCTCATTATTGTGTCCTTACTGAGTGGAAAAAGAGATAGATTCTCCAGGGTACTTACCTACAAAGGAATTGTGATGCCTAACCATATCAACTTTATTTGATTTAGAGATGCCTAGAAAATATTCAAGGTATGTTGAGTGGGTCTTGAGTATATGACTGGGGAATTTTTTTTTTCAGAACCAGGGATTGAATTCAGGCCCTTGTGCTTGCCAGGGAAGTGTTTATTCTACAGAGCCATTTCCCTGGCCCCTGACTGGGGAATTGACCTGGCCCCTAGACTGCTTTTCTGCAGCCCCTCTGTTCCCACTTCCCCCAAATTCGATGCCCTCCATCATCCCCTTTGTCTCATTTCTGCCTTACATCCAACTATCCATGGAATGAAATCTCTGAAATATGAAGCAGAAGAAACACTTTGTGCTTTAAATTGTTGTTGGTGTAAAGTACTTTGTCCCAGTAACTGAAAAGCTGACTGATACAAGAACTAATCTATTCCTGCGGACCTAGTCACAGCTCCAAAGCCAGCTTCCTAATGCTATCACTCTGAGGGTTAGGATGCTAGTGGATGAATTTGGGGAAAACATAGATGTGTGGTATGCAGTGTCATATTTCTAGTTCTTTAAATTTCATTTCCAAGAAGCAAACTCATGAAAATGACAAGTTGCTATTTCAGACATGACATTTACCAGTGACTTCACCTGATTCTCCTATTTCCTGCTTGAGTGAAATCTATCAAAATGAACATTTCTATACACAAGGTCCAGTTTCACCAGTATTTCTCAGTATTCAGGTGCATAGTTGGATATAACTGTCAATTCTTTCTTAAGAATTACTTGGTTTAAAGCGGTTGTTTCAGTGTATCAACATCAGTCATCCTTAATCCTTCAAAGATAACATTCAGAATGAAATAAAATGGAAACTCTAATCCCTCCTTCTTTCATATCACTCTTTCTGTGAGCAGGGAGATCAGCTCTGATAGAGGATTAGTGAATGCCACATGTTCTCATTGAAACATCACAAATTGGATTTAGCACAAAAATATATTTTCTGATGTGTAAACAGCACCAGTTGAATCCATATTTCTCATAAATGCCCTGCCATAGTGCTGCCTGTTTTCTTCATCACGCAGGCAGCTTATTATAATTCCCTCTCAGCACAGCTTCCAAGAGTTTGCATCTGTCACTTGGAGCTGAGCACTGTGAAGCTAACACCCTTCTTGAAACCTGGAACTTGGTTGTACTGCTGCATTTCCTGACTTAGATGCCAGTAAAATGTGGTTTAGTGGCTTTAAGCTAGTTGGATCCAGGTCCCTTATAGACACTACTATCACCTGGTTTTAAGTGTTCACCTCAAGCCTTAAATTGGCAGCTCTGAGCACATGTGCTTGAAGGAGGCAATGACCTTGTTCTTTAGTGCCAGATTTTGACAACACACCACCGTTATGCAAAGATAGGAGTAAACAAAATTACATTGGTTAAGGTTATGCACTTTTTTCAAATTTCATGTAATTTTTGGTGATCCAAGGAAAGATTGTCTCCAAAAATACTAATTTGACTTGTGTCTAATAGAAAATTATATTTAGATTTATTATTCAATGTAATCATTTCAATTCAAATTCATATTCTGATGGCTAGCTAGATACTTTCCCTAGAGAGGCATTCCACCATTTCTACTGAATTTCCTAACACTGAGTAACAGGGCATACAATTTCTTTACACATCCATTTGCTTGTTAATTTGAAAAAACGAATCATATTAAGCAAAGATGAAATGAGTTAATGATGAAATGCAAATGATGTGTTAATATTTCTTTATTTCTAATGGTCTTACAAGTACAAGAAACCATGAAGTTTTCAGTATTTTAGTTGAAAGACAGACACTGAGCTAGTTTTATGTAGATAAAGAAGTATCAAACATTTTCTCTGCTTTCCAACATATCCTCCTGTAGCGGGGATGACAGATCTATAAGTAACAGGAATGAAATAGCTCTACCAACAGAAATATGGGCAAGAAGCCACGGACATATATGAGAAGTACTTCTATCTTTTTAGGACATGGAACATTCATAGGGGAAATGTTTAACTTCAAGCACTCATTTATTTAGTTGAGAACATTTGGTATAAATTGTATCTTTGCAACAGGGATTTCCTTTTTTTTCATATAGCTGGTTTGAATGATGAGACTTAGTTCTCTCATTAAGAAAAACAAAGTGAGGGCTGGGGAGACAGTTCAGTGGTCTAAGTGCCTGCCTGGCAAATTCAAGAGTTCAAACCATGGTACTGCATGCAGTGCTGGCCCCAAGCCAAGATGGCCACCAAGAGTGGGCATGGTGGTGCACACCTGTAATCCCTGGGGAGGCTGAAACAGGAGGCTCACTACAAGTCTGAGGTGCATAGCAAGACCCTTTACCAAGTAAAAAGAAAGAAAGAAAAACAGGGCCATTATCTCCAAATTTTGGGTTGATATTACATTTAACTCCTAAACTGATTAAATGCTTTCCCCACTGAGTCATGTTGTGATTTCATCTTTATAGTTGGTCTTGCAGCCTAGGAATAAAATGGGTGAAACTCATGATAAGACCTACATATCTCTACAGGGGACAGACTAATTTATTTTTACAAGCAGAATGTCTGCAAGTCTTTAGTCAGGAAAAGTCAGCTACTTCTACATGAACACATGGTCTAAGAGAACCTATGAATCCAAGATATTTTGATATATCAACACAGAAGTCTCCATCATATGATGAAGCCATTTTATTTTTCAGTCACAGTCTTGATTTTACATCGGAGAGTCGCTTGGTTCACTGTTGAACCTATGAAGCTCAAGTGCATTAATGGTGGAGTCTTTGCCCTGTTCCTGAAATTGAGCTATTATCTGGCTCAATTAGGACTTGCTGTGCTAACAAGAAAGACCTTTCATAGTCACATTCAATTTCTAATTACTGTTTAATCACTCCTATCCTCTATCTTTCTTCAAGCCATCAATTACACTAAGCAGTAGCCAATTGACTTCAGTGATCTCCATGCTAGTTGTTACCCCGGGTCTCTTAGTGTGGAGATGCTTAATCCTTGCTAGATCACACAGCAATCCGGTTTACTAGCATTGAAGATTTTACCTCTGTGTGTGTGTGTGTGTGTGTGTGTGTGTGCGTGTGTGTGTGTGTGTGTGTGTGTGTGTGTGTGTGTGTGTAGGAATGTGTGGACCTTGGAATTGAAGCCGGGAACTTCACACTTAGCAATATTCCAGCTCATTTTTTAAAATTTTTTCCATAATATTATTTAGAGACAAATAGCAATGAGACAGTTTCAAATCAAATTGGTATGACAGTTTCAGTAATTAACACATTGCATACTCTCTTCCTAGTGGTTATTTGCTGTACAAGATGCAGACATAATATTCTATTTATAAACACTGTTACAACAAATCCCTCTATTCATTAAGAGAATGTAACTATATATCTACCTAACCATTTTAAATACACTGATACAAAATGGTGATTTATCTGTATCTCCTTTTTTTGTTTAGTTCCATCATTTAAATGTTATAGGTGTGTGAAGTCAACAAAATATTCTAAAAGAGTCCAGTAGTCCATAATAGTATTGGGTCTTCTGCTTTCTGGCAATGCCAGAAATTGCTGAGTCCCCTACAGCTCAACATAACAGCATGGTTTTACGTCTTATACTTCATTTTTATACTTTTCTGTTGGATGGTTAAGACCAAGATGAAGCAAGACCTATGCAATAAGAGTTGCAGCTTTTGGATCTGATAAGGTCAGTGAAATCCCCTCAGGATTTATCCTGAGATCCTGTACCTCAGATTGTAGAACCTTTGTCAGTGTCAGCCATGTGGATGAGTCACGGCCATTGCTTGGTCAATGTGCTCTCTGTGAAAGCCTGAGAGAATGTTTTCTCTCTCCTTAGGGACACTCTACATCATCTATCACTTTCCTCTTTGGCCCCATAATCTCCTTGATCAGAAAATTTGGGACACTACTGAGTTACATGACGTTACAGTACAAGATCTCATATGTCCTGAGTCTTAATTGACATTGGAAGGCTAGGGCCAAAATGCTTGCTTTCCTTGCGGCCCTCCTTTTTCTCTAATTTTGGTCTGCAAACTTAGGTTGTTAACCCTCCAGAACTAGGTCAGTCATGCTTAGATTGGGCCTGAGCTTTCAATCTTCCTGTCTCAGCTTCTGAAAGAGCTGCAGTTATGGACGTGTGCTGCTGTATCTGGCCCAGCATTGAGTGTGTGTGTGTGTGTGTGTGTGTGTGTGTGTGTGTGTATGTTTGTGTGTGTGCATGCTAGAGTCATCTAATCCTAATGGTGAGACCCCACTGTTAGGAAGCAGGTGGATAAAATCCTGAGTTCTGTCTCTTGTTTCTCTGGCCAATCATTAAAATGACTATTGTGGATAGCATTTCCTCGAAAATGGAATCTGAGACTAACATGCAGTGATTTTAGCACAGGACTTGGAAACTATAAAATGTAATGAAATGTGGTACCACTGGATGAAAAACAAATTGAACTGTGATACATTAAAGTACAGAAATATACAAAACCCTGGGAGAATTTCTGAAGCCATGAGTATGTTTCAGCACTGACTGAAAGGAGTGGAATGCCATATTCCTGCATCTACAGTGTGTGATCAAATCACACATGCAATATATACACTTTTAAATATTATGGTAAAATATTTACTACATTATCATTAGCCTCCCCAAAAAATATGACTCTTGCTTCCAACATATTTATCCCATCACATGGACATCGTGACTTTCTAAAACAGTTCTCCAAGTGCTTCTTCATGAGAATCTGTTCAAAGTGTGCTAAAAGTATGGCAAGTGCTGCTGCTCAGTACCATCAACAGAAAGGCAGCTTGTGAAATGACCACGGTGTGTTCTCATCTATTTTATTCATCAGATCTGACACTATGAAACATAAGCATGAAGTTTCTTTCAAAGTTTTGAATCAAGTCAGGACAGTGCCACTAAAAACACTCATGAAAGAGAATTCCCAGTACCACTTCTGACAGTGGTCAGAATGAAGTCAGCCAGGTATTTGAAGTGAAGGGGGTTATTCTGGGGCAGTTGAATGAACTTTTACTATGATTTTTGAAAAGTTAATATTCCCCATTTTTTATCACACTTTATAACATAATTTAATGCAGGTTTTCACTGGGAAGAGGAGCAAAACAAATTTCTCTAGCAAAATATATTTTCTACCAGGGACAGTCAAGGAGAGGGCAGTTAGCCAATGACTTCCAGGAAAACTAGAGGACAATTACATATTTTTGTCTGGAGAAGATCCTAGCATAAACACAGTAAAACCCATCCTGGAAATTTAGGAAGCAATTACTAGCCTCCAATGCTTACATCCTCTTTAAGAAGATGCGGAATAATGACCTGCCAGAAGCGGTGGCAGATGGACAGATTAGCTCCAGACTATTCTGCAAGTTTCTTATGCTTTCTAGGGTAACTCAGAAGTACTCAGATACTCTGAATAGGGTCCACAGGCATCCTACCAAGGATGATGGGTTCATAAATCACTGAGCTGAGATCATTACAAAAATCTGCTTTGTATTCAGCAACACAGGAAATTGCAGTGTGATGACTTCTGATTGGGCCAATCAGAAATTGAACCAAACTTGACAGATTAAGAGCACTGATCCACAACACTGCCCTTACTTTACATGACACAAGATCAATGTTCCTAGAGCCACCCTGACCTATGACCAGTTGGGTACTAATTCCATAGTTCTCACTATGCCTGAAGTTTGACACCACATTAGAAGATTGACACAACTTAGGAAAGTGCTATACTGATGACTCTAGCTTTGTTACAACAGAAAGGATGCAAATCAGAGTTAGCCAAGGAAAAGGTACACATGGGTAGGGTGAAGATAGTCTCAAACTCTATGCTTCCAGTATCCTCTTTCTGTGGAGTCAAGGAGTGTCACCCTCTTGGCTTACTGATGTGTAACACATGTGGAATATTGCCAGTCAAGGAAGTTCTTCCAAAACAGATGTCCACAAATTTCAATTGAGATTTTACCATTATGTTAACATGATTACATCACTGGTTATGTGACAGAAATCAGTCTTTAACCCTCTTAAGAATACTTGTAAAAGTATAGTTAATAGCTCTTGGCTCTGTTATGTTTATAATACTGGATTTGGCCCCAGGCACAGTACTTAATGTATACAAATTGTCTCTACTTTCTGAATTACAGTCTCAACTGTACAAACACAGCTCCCAAAAATATGTGATGCTTTGCATGTAGGAGAGAAAGATAGACATTAAGAAAGTAAGGGAAAAGAAAAATAAAATGAGGAAAACATAAGGACAAAATAGTAACACATCTTAACTTAAGCAGGGTGTGAAGCTGGAAACAGTCACCAACCCACCAGCCAGCCAATGGGGCCCTTCCACCACTGGTCCACTTGCTCAGGGCATGTGGCCAGAAGCAGTCCAGCCAAGAATCCAGCCACTGCTGCTTCTGGTCCACTTTGGCAGTGTACACAGCCAGAAGCAACTGCTGAGCCCAGAAGCCACACTGAAGTCAGGCCTGCCTAGTTGTGTCCCAGTTCAATAGAACTAGACCAAGTGAGCTTACTGCTGAGCCAACAGGACCCAGGCTGAGACCAAGACCTAAGGTGAGGACTCTCATGGCATGGGATTGGCAGGAGGTAACTTGGCTGATCTGGTCTGCCTTCAAGATTCCAGGTACATCAAGGGGAGATGGCCAGACAGAAATTGGGGGAACTAATTTAAATAAAAACTCCCGATTTGTGATCTGCTTTCTTATATAGCTATAATGTTTGCCCCCGTGGTCTGAAATACAAAAACAATAGTTACAAAAGTTTGTTAATTTCTAAATTTTGCTAGTTGTTATTAGTACTGCTAATTGTACTACTATAAGTAGGTTACCATATCAGCCTTAGCCACATGTTCTTCCTTGTTTACTAATAATCGGGAGGTGCTAAGGTTATAACCTCACCAAAGCAGTATACTGAAGGATGGAGGACAGGGCAAAACAGAAATTCATATCTTACTCTTAATCAATAAAGAAGGCAAGAATCAGTGAAATAGCTCAGCACACTAAAGCACCTGCTTAGGCAAACACAGGGACCATGGTTGGATCCCAGCACCACATGCCATGCCAGCCCTGCCCCAATGGCCAGCTGAGCTGGCCACAGAGTCCTAGAATAGTGGTGCATGCCTATAATCTCAGCGCTGGGGAGGCTGAAAGCAGGAGGATCACTATGAATCACAGCTGTATAGTGAGACCCTGTAACAACCAAATACATTGCAAACAAAACAAAGAAAGCAAAATCTTGGAACACACACAAAACAGGAATCTCTGACACAGGAGAGATACCTAAAGAACAACCCTTCACAGAGAAGTTCTGATTACAGTGATATAGCTACTACTGACAAATTTTCACAAAAAGGTATCATAGAAACAAAAGTAGAGTTCTCTCTGAAATAGAAAATGACAAAAAGAAGGACCAAAATGCAATCTCAGCCCCTGAGCGCATGGGGCACAAACTCAGGAGACATCAGCATGAAAGAAATCGGAAGTCATACACCTGATATCTCTGAAATAATAACTGAAACAAAGAAACAACTGCAGAATGGCATAGAGGAAATGAGATCAGAAATAATTCTCCAGGCTAAAAAAAAATGATAACTCTAATGAAAGAATTACTAAGTATTCCAAAGAACACACTGAAAAGAAAATAGAAGAGAAAAAAAATGATGGAAACCTTGAATAAGCAATATAGAAAAGAAATAGAAAGCATGAATCAGATTTAAAGAAATACAAAAGAAACTAAAAATGCAGTGAAAAGTGGGCAAAACTGTTTTAATGAAAGTGAACATAGAGTTTCAGACCTTGACGATATCATTGCAGCTAGCAAAAAGGTAAGGAAAGATCTCTTATAAGAAAAAGTTAGGGGGCCAGGGAGATGGCTCAGTGGAATAAGTGCTTCCCTGGCAAGCGCAAAGACATGAGTTCAATCCCCGGTTCCACCAAAAAAAAAAAAAAAAAAAGTTAGGATCCATGAAATAATAATTCAACAGCTACAAGTCAATGTAAAGATGAGTAGCATAAGACTAATAGGAATTAATGAGAAAGAAGGAGCCAACATAAAGGACATAAAAAGAATATGGGCAGAAGTAACTACAAACTTCCCAAACATGAGGAAACAATCTGACATTCAAGTAACCATGACATATATGACTCCAAATAATAATCCAATTAAACCTACACCTAGACACATAATAATCAAGATCCCAGAAATTCAGCACATGAACTACATACTAAAATGTGGAGAGAAAAGAAATAGATGACATTTAAAAGAAAACCCATCAGAATAACAGCAGATTTCTCCTCACAAACCATCAAGGCAAGAAGGGCATAGAGCAAATGATTTCAAGTTCTAAAAGAAAATAAATTCCAAAACAAATTGATATACCCTGAAAAACTTTCTTTCAAGTTTAATGGAGAAGTCAAATAATTCCATAATGAAGAACAACTAAAGAAATTCATAGGGCTGACCAAATAGCTAAGCAGATTAAAGTGTCTGCTAGCAGGCACAGAGGCCAGGGGTTTGATCCCCGGGCCTGCCATGCCACCCCCCCAGGGCGCACTGAGATGGCAATTGAGACTGGGTATGGTGACACACACCTCTAATCTCAGCACTTTGGAGGTTGTAAACAAGTGGATCACTAGGAGTTTGAGCTAGTAGTGAGACACTGAACACTCTGTAGACCCTTCCCTAAAAACCCCCCCAAAAAAAGAAGAAAAGAAAGAAAGAAATTCATAATAACCAAACCAACTCTATACAGAGTACCAAACGATAGTTTTAAAAAAGTTTTTGAAAATGATCACAATTCCAAGAATGACAACAGGAAAGCCCCACCAAGCAAGGCAAACAATTAAACACAAGAGAAAAGTAGGGAACCAACAAAAGGGAAATAACATGATAAATGTAGTTTAACACATACCAATTATAACTATGAACAAAAATGGAATCAATACACCAATTAAAATAAATAGATTGGCAGAGTGGATGAAGAAATAAGATCCGAAAATATGCTATACACAAGAAATATATTTAACCCATAAAGAAAGTCATAGGCTG
>NW_004524596.1:19008548-19013383 GCF_000260255.1 Octodon degus
AAAAAAAAAAGAAAAATCTAATAATGAATATCAAAATCTTAACAGGGGTCCTTAATGCCCCCTTCAAAAAATAGGTCAAGTAGACAAAATGTTAGCAAAGAAGTAGCAGAACTGAACCAAAGATTTGAACAAATGGACTTAGTGGGCATACACAGAGTGTTTCACCGAACAACATCTGAGTACACATTCTTTTCAGCTGCACATGGGACATTCTCCAAAATAGACAAAATAATAGTCCATAGATCATGCTTGAGTAAATGCAATAAAACAGAAATCATGCCATGCATATTATCTGACCACAGTACAATAAAACTTGAAATTAATGACTAAAGAAACCACAAAAATACCATAAACATATGGAAATTAAATAATACCCTCCTCAGCAACCAGTGGTTTACAGATAAAATTAAACAACAAAATTAAACAATATTTACAATCCAATGAAAATTCAAACACAACTTACCAGAACCTGTAGGATTCAATAAGAGCAGTTCTCAGAGGAAAATTTATAGAGGTAAACTCACACATTAGGAAAACAGAATAGGAACAAATAAATATCCTAATGGTATACCTCAAGCTTTTAAAAAAGAAGAGAAAAAAAAACCCAAAGCCCAAAAATGGGAAGAAATTATAAAGACTAGAGCAGAAATTAATGCGATTGAGACAATCAGTGATTCAAAAATCTTGTTCTTTGAAAGATTAAATAAAATTGATAAACTCCGAGCCAACCTCCTCAAAAAGAGTAAAGAAAAAAGCTCAAATCTAAGCAACAAGGAATGAAAAGGGAGAAATTGCAACAGATCCTATGGAAATTCAAAAGATGATCAATAGCTATTCCAGAAACCTTTACTCTCACAGAATCAAAGACACAGAAGAACTGGACAAATTCCTAGATAAGTACAAATTTCCAAAACTGAATGAAAAGGATATAAAAACTCTCAATAACACAATTTCCACCAATTACATTGAAAATGTACTAAAAAAGTTACCAAAAAACAAAAACCCAGATCCTGAGGGATTCACAGTTGTATTCTATAAGAAATTTAGAGATTTAATCCCAATATTCCTCAAACTCTTCAATGAAATTTAGAAGGAAGCAGTACTCCCAAAATCATTCCTGGAGGCAAGTGTTATAATAATACAAAAACCATGAGAAAGATTCAACCAAAAAAAAATTACAGACCAGTCTCTCTCATGAACATGATGCAAAAATCCTCAGTAAAATATTAATATGCATAATGCAGCAAATCATCAAGAAGATTATTCACCACAACGAGGTAGGATTCATCCAAAGGATTCAAGAATGGCTCATTGTATGCAAATCTATAAATGTAATACACTATGTCAACAGAGCCAAAACCAAAAAACACATGATCATCTCAATAGATGCAGAAAAGGCTTTTGATAAAGTTCAACATTCAGTCATGTTCAAAACCTTACAGAAAATTGGAATAGATGGCCTCTAACTCAATCTGATAAAGGCCATTTATGACAAAACAACTGCCAACATCATTCTAAATGGAGAAAAAGTAAAAGCTTTTACTCTCAAATATGATATGAGACAAGCATGTCCTCTATTACCCCTCCTATTCAATATAGTTCTAGAATCATTAGCAAGAGTCATTAGACAAGAGAGAAATACAGTAATAAGAATAGGTAAAGAAGAAGTTAAACTATCATTGTTCACAGATGACATGATTCTCTACTTGGAAGACCAAAATAATTCCACCAAGAATCTCCTAGAATTAATAAACTAATTCAGTAACATAGCAAGATACAAAGTCAACACCCAAAAATCAAGAGCCTTCCTCTACGCGGATAACAAACTCATTGTGAGAGAAATTAAATAACAATACCTTCACAATAGCATCTAGAACAGTGAAATACTTATGGAATTAACCTAATAAAGGAAGTAAAAGATGTGTACAATGAATATTACAAGACCTTGAAAAATGAGATCGAAGTGGATTTTAGAAAATGTAAAAATATTCCTTGTTCCTGGATAGGAAGAACTAACACTGTGAAAATGGCCATATTCCCAAAACTGTTATATACATTCGATGCAATCCCTATCAAAATACCTAAGTTGAAATTATACTACAGAGCTACTGTGATAAAATCAGTATGAAATTGGCAAAAAAAAAAAAAAAAAAAAAAACAGACTTAGGGATCAATGCAACAGATTAGAAGATGCACATACAAGTAAAAACATAGGGTCAGTCATTGTACCTTTGACAAAGGAGTCAAACATGTCCAAAGGAAGAAAGATGGCCTCTTTAATAAATGGTGCTGGAAAAACGGTGCTCACATGCCAAAAACTAAAACAAGACCTAGGTCTATCACCACTAACTAAACTGAAGTCAAAATGGATGAAAAATCTAAATATTAAAAGAGAAACACTAAATTTCCTGAAAGAAAATGTAGGTGGAAATCTTGAAAATATAGGGGTAGGCAGAGTGTTCATGAATAAAATCCAGACTGTACAGGAACTATTGCAATGAACCAGCAATTAGGATGTCATGTTATTGAGAAGTTTCTGCATGTCAAAAGAAATCAACAGCAGAGTGAATATACAACCCAGGAATTGGGAAAAAAATCTTAACCAATAAACACTCAGACAAAGGTCTACTATCTAGAATATATAAAGAATCAAAAAAAATTAGGACCCCAAAATTCAAATACCCAATCCAAAAATGGGCATCTAAGATGAATACATTTCTCAAAAGACAAAATGTAAGTGGCAAATAAATTCATGAAATACTGTTCCACACTCTGCCCATTCAAGAAATGCAAATTAAAACAACATTGAGAGGCCATCCCATTCCAGAAAGAATGGTTATCATGAATAAATCAAATAATAACAAATGCTTGAGAGGCTATTTAGAAAAAGAAACACTTCTTTACTCTTGGTGAGAATATAGACTGCTACAACCACTATGGAAATCAGTGTGGAGATTCCCCAACAAACTAGGACTGGAAATCCCATTTAACTCAGCTATTCTCCTTCTGGGTATTTTCCCAAAAGAACTGAAAACATCATACCATAGTGATATACGTGTGTCAATTTTGTTAGCAGCCAAATCTTGGAAACAACCAAAATGCCCATCACTCAAGGAATAAATGAAAAAGATGTGGTTATTTTATAAAATGGAGTATTACTCAGCTATAGAGAAAGATAATCTTGAGATCTTGATAGCTAAGTAGATACAACTGAATACATACTTATAAGTGAAATAATTCAGACCCATATGTGTAAATATTGTATTGTTTCCCTAGTGTAAAAACCTGGAAGAATAGATAAAATCTGAAAGGTATAATAGGTATAGTAAAACAGAAAGAAACTGTACCTAAGGATTAAACAACAAAGATGAAAGAAAGGAAAAAAGACAGGAAAAATGAAAGGAGAAAAAACATTCAAGTATACATATAGGTTGGATGAGATAATTGTAATAATAATTTCCATCAGTTTTTCTGAAAATATCAGTTAATGTTTAAAATTTTCGCCTTGACTAACTTTGTATGCTGATATCTGAAATCTAAGAAACTACATTGAGAACAGCAATGTGTAATACAAAAACTGTGAGTGAGTACCTCTCAGCTTGGTCTTTTAAACATGTACAATTTCTAATGTCCTATCAATTACTATTATCCTGTCTATAAAATAAAATTTAAAAAAGTAAAGACCACCAGAAAATAGAAAATATTAAGGTTTCTTGAAAGGTAGTACTAATGATAATTTGCTCAATCTTGCATAACTACTCTTAATCTGAGCAACAGATCTGATGACAAAAGTAAATAATACAACAATCATTGTTAATTAGCCATTCTTGTTTTGAAAATCTGTAACATATGCACTGCTATATATTGTCTCCATTTTTTTCTTTTCTTTTCCTTTCTTCCTCCCATCTTCCTTGTTCCCCTCCTTATTTGAACATTTTCTTCCTATGCCACAATACCTATTATATATTTTGTCCTTATCTACACTTTCAATTTCCTACACCAGATAAACACTATGGTATTTTTAAAAAATAAATAAATAAAACTAAAAAACTACAGAAGTCAATTATTGAAAAAAAAAGAGAAAGACTTTCTATAATGATCAGTTTTCAGCTAAAAATATGACCATGAGGTTACAAAATAGCTGTGCAGAGTCTGGATGTTTGTCCCCAAAATGCCCCAGTTCTAGTAGATGAACTAGACGATATCAAGCCAGCAGGTAGCTCTAAAATAAGAGAATCCGAGCACAAACATACATGTAAATTTCCCTTGTAATATATTTATAAGTTAGTCAATTATCAAATGGAGGGAGAGTGCAGGCAGGGGCAGGAAGGGCTAGAGTTGATTTATAAGCAGCTGGACAGGAGCAAGAAGTTCTACAAAGCTAGCATACGGTAGGGTGACTAGAGAAGAAGACGTACTGTATATTTCAAAAAACTAGATTTTTGTGGTTTTATACTGGGAATGAGGAGAAGATATGTTTGACCTGATTTAAATTTTACATAACATTTGTACCCCATTAATAGGCACAATTTTTTTGTTTTCATAGATCAGCTAAAATTAATCCAAAAAAGCAAGGCTGGCCAAATAGCCCAGCAGATTAAAGTACCTGCAAGCAGGTACAGGGGCCAGGGGCTTCATCCCCAGGCCTGCCCTGCTGCCCCTGCCTCCACCCCCAGGGTGCACTGAGACAGTCATTGAGGCGGGGTGTGGTGGCACTTGCCTGTAATCCCAGCTCTTGGGAAACCATAAACAGGATCACTAGGAGTCCACTAAGAGTCCGTTCTAGTAGTGAGACCCAGAACACCCTGTAGAACCTTCCCTAAAATACAAAAAAA
>NW_004524596.1:19033164-19033952 GCF_000260255.1 Octodon degus
CTTATTCCCATTCCCATTTGCAAAGCCTCTGTTTCTATTCTTTCTCTATCTCTATTTTCATCGCTTTTCTCTCTGGCCCTCCCTCCGTCTCCTACTCCCCTGCCCGCTTGCAGATCTCCCCAGCTAGCATCATCTCTCTCACAGTTTGCACCTTACTTATATTTAGCATTTCTCATGTAAGAGGCACTATGAAAATGCCTGTGTCTGGTTTGTTTTCCTTAACATTTGGATTTATATGACTGTGTTTTTATTATTTAAAAATATGTACAAATATTAAAATATCACATCAAAAATCAATATTTTAGTGAAAAATAAGACTCTCAAGGAACCCAACACCAAGGATTAAGCCACACTCACTTGGCTGATCTATGGGGAAACACTAATTCTATTCTATGAGCTATTTTAATGTTATCATGCCATTTTTAAAACTAAACGTTGAAAATTAAGATTTAATTTAAAATTTAAGTCTAAATAATAAAAACATTGTCATTGCAGTATATTTTATCAGCATTGTTGCTTATACACGAAGAGCAGATAATGGATGTTATTATATTCATTATTTGTTCACCTAAGTTTAAAAAAATATTTAAAGAAAAGCAAATCTAATGGTTTCCATTGTGTCTTTCATTTTATTTTATTTCATTGTATTTTACTTTATTTTGTGATATCGGAGTTTGAAGTCAGGACCGTGCACTTGCAGGCAAACACTTATTCCATTGAGCTGTCTCCCTGGCTCTGTGTCTTTCATTTTAAAAAAACAAGCTAGAAAATATCTAAATTTCTCTATA
>NW_004524596.1:19034787-19049129 GCF_000260255.1 Octodon degus
AATGGACCACTGAAATAGACAGACACTTCTCAGAGGAAGTACAAGCAATCACGAAGTACATGAGAAAAGTGTTCAGCACCCCTGGCCATTGGACAAATGCAAATTAAAATACTATCCTACTCCAGAACAAATGACTATAATAGAGAATTAAAAAATAACAAATGATAGTGAAGATATGGAACAAAATAAGCTCTTCTATGTTGTAAGCTAGGATGAACAGTTGAAAAATAGGTATGGAGATCCCTCAAAACAAAAAGAACAGAAATCTCATTTGACGCAATTATTCTCCCTCTAGGTATCTTCCTGAAAGAATTAAAGTCATCATACTGCATATTACCCATGTTTATAACAGCATAAATTATAATCACTAAATATTTGAAATGGCCTTTATGCCATTTCAACAATGTGGTATTTATACAAATTGGGATATTTCTCTGCCATAGAAAAGAAAAAACTAGGGGCCTCCATACGTAAATGGCTGCTCCTTGAGACAATGTTAAGTGAAATGAGTCAGACATACAAGTTTAAATATAGTGCAGTATTTGTTATATAAGAAACTCAAATATTGTGTAAAAAAGAAGATACATAAGTAAGATATGAAAGAGTATTTTCATCTGGCTGGAGAAAAAAGAGCTAAAGGATGAGGAAGGAAAAGAAGAAGAATTAAAGGAGGAAAATAAAGTATAGTTTTTGCAAATGGAAAGAATAAGAGATGGAAGGAGCAGAAAGAGAGGGAAAGTGGGCAATAAAAGGAAAACAAAAGAAAAATGGGATGTGCTACATACCTGTACAAGTTCTCCACAGTGAATGTGACAATTGTATGCTACAAGTGTGTTTTAATAAAAAAAAAAAAAGTAGAACCACATAGCTTGGTTTAGTGAAAATCTGATTCATATACTCAAACCAGTTCAATTATTTTGATTATAAGAAGGCAACTACTTGAAATGAGCATATGATTGTTTTGCTGATTTTCATAATAAATTGGATTAATAAAGCTCTAGTGTAATCAATTTGTATTTTGCTAAAAAATAATAAATGAGTGTGATTATTATTAAATAAAAGACAATACAGAAAAATAAGTACTGTAATTTTAAGTCTAATTACAAAGAGATTATGTTATTTTAAAAAAATTGAAAAAATGTTCAGTAACTTTTCATGATGCAGCAAAGATCAAGAGCAAAATGCAGAAGTAGCAACAGCAATGGTTGCAGAGGGTGAGTCTGTCTCCCTTAAATTGCATTCAGGCTGTCTGCCCCAGACTGGGAGTAGTCCTCACACCCATCATCCCAGTGGATCATGAGTTAATGACAAACTCTAGAAGTTCGCCCTATAACTGCATGAGGTTTTGGTGGGACAACTAGATACAAGCCGTAACACAGAACATGTATGTTTCTCAGAGGTAAAATAGTCCACAGTGATCATCTGTGTGCTGCAGAGGTAGAAGCTCTAGTAGCTCTTCAGCACAAGAAGCTGGAAGCTGCAGAAGAGGCAGAACCAAGGATACAATTCCAGTGAAAGATGGAAGGCCTGTCTAGGACAGGAGTGGTGACAGTGGTCATCCTTGCTTTGCTCCCCATTTTATAGGGAACACTTTCAGCTTGCTCTCATTAAATATCATGTTCACCATTGATTTGTCATGTGTGGCTTTAATGTATTGAGAGAAGATCCTTTTATACTTATTTTCGTCAGGGGTTTTTATGAACAGATATTGGATTTTGTCAAGGTTTTTGCTACATCTAATGAGGTGACCCTGTTATTTTTGTTCCTCTGCTCCTGTGATGCATTACATATATTGATTTGCATAGTTTGCACCATCTCTGCATCCCTGAGATGAGCCCTATTGGGTAAGGATGCGTGATTTTTTTGATGATTTTTACATTCTGTTTGACAGTATATTGTTAAAGAATTTTGCACTGGTGTTCATTAAAAAGGTTGGCCTGTAGTCCCCTTTTTTTGGTTGGGCCATTTTCTAGTTTTGGAATTAGGCTAACACTTGTGTCCAGGGATAACATTAGGATTTCTATTTCCCTCTTGAGTTCATTAGTGTTTGAGGGCTATTGGTGTTAGATCTTTCTTAAAGTAATTTTAGAAATAAGCTGTGAATACATCTTGTCCTGGGCTATTCTTAGTTGGAAGGGTTTGGGGTTTTTTTGCTTTGCTTCCATTTCCTTGCCTGTTACTGAACTATTTGAGGTTCTTATATTTTCTTGGTTCAGTTTCAATAATGCCCATGTATCTAGAAATACATCCCCTTCCAAAAAATTCCCCAAGTTATTAGAGAAGAGACTCCCAAAGTAGTTACTCATAATCTTGTAAATTTCAGTAATGCTGTGATATTTCTCTTTTTAATTTCTAATTATTTTATGTCTTCTTTTTTGGTAATATTGGCTAGGGAGGTTGTCTATTTTGCTCTTTTTTTCAAATAACCAGTTATTTAATTCATTGATACTTTGTTTTACTCTTAATTCCATTAATTTATGCTCTGATATTTCTATCTTCCTTCTTTTTGCTAGTGTTGAATTTGGACTATGCTTCCTTTTCTAGGGTCTTGAGGCACATGATTGGGGATTAATTATTTTGGACTCCTCTGTTTCTCTGATGTGGCCATTCAAAGATATAAACACCTTCAGCTTTCATTATATTTTATTAATTCTGCCAATCATTTTATTCTAAGAATTGTCCGGTTTCTTTCATGAACCCTTGATTATGCCAAGAAAATATTGTTCAGTTTCCACATGTTTATTACTTTCTGGGATCTCTTTTGTCTTGCATTTCTACTTCTATTGCTCTATGCTTCAGTCATATGCATGAGATAATTTTTGCACTCACTTAAGTATATTTTATGGGGAAGCATGTGATCTATTTTAGGGAAAGGTTTTTATGTTGTTGATAAGTGTTTGCTTGATGGAACAATCTTTAAATATTTGTTAAATATATTTGTTCAAAGGTTTGGTTTGACTCTAATATTTATTTGCTAAATATTTTGCCTAGTTGACTTATTTGTGAGAATGAGGTATGATCTTTCATGACCACTAGTGTTTGTTATAGGAAGGTGGGTGTGGCAAGTGCTCTGTCCATAAATGTTTATAACTGAGTTTTTCCATGAAACAATATGTAGTGACCTTCCCAGAGCACTGGGTGCTACTCTGCCATTTTGGTTCTCCCCTGAATATGGATCCACATTAATAAGTTACAGAACCTGGAGTCTTAGGTACTCAAGTGGAGACAATAATAAAAGAAGCATCTGCTAAAGCAAAATGTGATTTTAATAACAATACCAATTGTCTTAGATACACTTTGATTCAGTCTTGGCTGTGAGTCTGTTGGATGAAGCCTCTCGCTGTTAGGGTGGGTCCTTCCTCTTCAGCTCATGGGCTGACCTATCAGTCATCTCTGGGCACATCCCCACTGGTGTATTCAAAAGTCCTTTTGCTAATATACTGGGTGTTTCTTTAAATCCAGTCAAGATGACAATCACAAATAACGGTTACAGAAATTAATTCCCCAAAGTGCCACATCAACATAGTGATACAAACTAAGCACACTGACAAGGTCTTCACCAAGCCAGGTGGCACTCAGAGCCACTAACCCACATGCTTTTATGCCGAATCTTCTCTTTTTAAAAAAAATTATGTAATTACATCATTTTTAAATAATTTTATTGAGAAACAAATAGCAATGAGACAGTTTCAACACCAATTAGTAGGGCAGTTCAATAATTACTACACTATACATTGTTGTCTTCTTACTGGTTATTCATAGTACAAGATGCAGACATGATATCCTCTCCACAAACACTATTAGTACAAATCTGTCTATACATTTAATTAAGAGAAAGTAGCTGTATATCTATCCTATTTTGCATATACAAAATCGTCATGGAATTTTAATGCTTACACATTTGTTCATTTAGCACACATGTCTCACTTCTTCCTGGACTTTACTAGTTCTGAGAGGAAAATCTAAAGAAGGATTCCTTACTCATGGCCTTCAAATAAACCAGCGCCTATTTCTCACACACGTTCACCTCAGCCCTTAATATGACCACAATGAGAGTGAGGAAAGAAGACTGAAAGAATGATGCAGATGCAACCTCTTCTGAGGGTGAGTAGAACAATTGTTTCCAGAGCAAATGATTTAAATTGAGTCCTAATATATAAGGGATCGCCAGAAAGTGTCAGAAACAGGAACAACAGAGCTTTAATAGAAACAACAAGGAGCCTATTAAATTGCCCAGGTGTATTAGAACAGTGGAATATGTCTTAAGACTTGAGTTCTCTACTCAGTATGTTATAGGTCCTCTTCATTAAACAGGATTTGTTTTAGGGACTAATGGATAGATAAAGCTACAATTTCAAACAAATAACAAAGCTATGAGCAAAGTTAGAATGCATATTCATCTGACTTTATCAATATCTATCTCTGGAAAGCCTGAACATTTTATAATTTTAACTAGTTTTTTTTTGTTTGTTTGTTTGCTTGCTTGCTTTACTCTAGAACACTGTTCTAAGGTAACAACTATCGAGTGCTTATAAAATGGTCTTTCTAAAGTTGTTAAAAAGAAAAACAAAATAGGAGATGAGAAATGCACACTTTCTACCGGAATATGTCATGTTGTCCTGACCAAAATTCTGGTTTTCAAGTAGCAGGAAAGCATTTGTCTTTTCACAAAGTAAATAAATAATAATAATAAAAACTGGAGAGGTGGAACAATGAAGTCATGTTGAACTTCTCACACAATTACTTCTGTTATGTTCAAAGCAATTGCTTTTTCTGTCAGTGGAAATAAAATACACTGCCATAAAAGACAGCAGAAAAAAACTGTATTCCTGGGAACATAAGTTGGATGCAAACAGCTCAACAACCTCAAAGTATCTGCCTTCCCGTATTTGGTAGTATCTTAACCTTCAATCTTAGTTTGGGTATTCCTTTCTTCTTAGAAGTAGAAGCAATATATACCTATCAACTTCAGGATAAAAAAATCCTATTATCTGGTTTTAAAATACTACTAGAAATAAAAAAGATTTTATTTGAAAAAAAAATTGCTTTAAAATTAAAATAAATTAGGCTTTATAGGCTGATAATATTGATGTATTAATTTGATTTATAGGCTACATGAGTTATAAAGCCTTTCCTTTTGTTTATAAACATTATATGAGAGGCAATGATCTATTTAGATCTTATCACTATAGCTCTCGTCTTGCTCTTTATAACTGTTTAACCAAAATGAAATTCCTGGGACTGGGGAGATGGCTCAGTAGAATAAGCGCTTCCCTGGCAAGCATAAGGGTCTGAGCTCAATCCCTGGTTCCACAAAATAAAAAAAAAAATTAAATTAAATTAAATTTTAAAAAATGAAATTCCTTTCCAGGCCCAAAATTATGCACTTTAAAAAAATAGCAAATAATACTGCAAGTTTAAAATTTTATAATAGTTAAATTGCATGCACATAGTTTGAATAGACATGATATCAACAGTGCTTTAAATGTACCCATTCCCTGTGGAGTGGAAGAAAAAATATGTTTCTGCTCCTTTACATTAAGAGACATCTGAGTAAATTATATCAATATGAGGGACAAGAGCAAATTTGTAAAGATAATTTATTAGTGAATTAGATACGAAAAATATTCCAGAAAATTTTTTCTCGGTGGTTGGGATAGGGGACTGAGACATGGGCCTAAAAGACATTCCTGGGTTGAAGAATTAGACACAGGCCATATGTCTCTTCTATGGAGAGTTACACCTTCTGAGAAGCAGAGCACCAGGCTTTCTGAGTCACTCGCCTACAGCACAAGCCAGGGAACAGCTGGATCTCATCCTGTTAGCCCAGGGTTGAGAGGTGAAGGCACTGAGAAATAACACATTTCTATGCTCTACAAACTATGTCTCTATATTTAGAATAATATTAAAAATTATAGTGGCTAGTGAGATAGTTCAGAGGCATAAGCCCTACTGGGCAAGCACAAGGACCTGAGTTCAACACCAGGCCCTGACCTGCAGCTCTGGAACCAGGCATGGTGGCACACACCTGTAATCCCAACATTTGGGAGGTTGGGACAGGAGAATCATTGTGAGTTTGAGACCAGCCTGGGGGCTACAAAAGTGACCACAAGGCTAGCATGAAATACATAGCAAGACCCTGTCGAATAAAGAAACAAACAGAGTCCACCAAAAATATATACACACTTCTTGGAAAGACAAATAATATGGTGTTTTTTTTGCAGCAGATGGTGTAACCCTCAGATGAGGGACTCTAGAGGATGATATGTATCATAAATTATGCATTTTATTGCCAGTCCTTCAGAAACTGAAAGCTCAAGTGCAGAATCTCAGTGGCCAAAGTTACCCAAGCAGCAGCTCGCCATGCTTATTAATGTCCAGAAGCTTGCAGCCACCACTTTGATCATTTCTTGTAATTGTAGAGGCCGAAGATAACGTGTATTGATCTCGCGATGTCTCAGTAAACTTAGTATTAAAATATCCATCCATGTGTTTCTGTTCCTGGTGTACATGTATTTCTGTGTCATTTAGATGGTTATACCATTCCCAAGTGCCATAGTCCATGTAGGCTGATATAACTGTGTACTATAAGCTCAGCTATAACTGTATGCTATAACCATAGAATTTCTAATAGACCCTGAGACTGAGTTCGAGATCAAGATGCTGGTAAATTCAGTATCTGCAGCATTCTGCCTCGTGGATGGCAGGTGGCCCTATCCTTGCTGTGTTCCTACATGAAAACATATCCAGGGAGCTCTCTAGGGTCCCTTTATAAAGGTACAGATCACATGCCTGAGGGTTCTACCATAATGACATCAACTCTTGAAAAAGGATATCTCCAACTACCGTTATATCATGAATTAGATTTCGACACATGAATTTCAGGAGAACATGAGCAGTTAATCAGTACCATTAATATTTGACTATTTAAGCTATTCCTTCCCAACCTGGTCTTTGTATTTCCAGTAAAAATTGTATACTCAAGTCCGAGGAGCAGTCAATGCTAATTATTTTTCTCTATCTTCCTTTTAGTTTTTTTGACCAATTTTGCATGCTTTATATCTAGTAATCTGAACAACTAATTTGAAGACAACAATATGCAATACAACATTGTTGAATTCTGATCATTTTGCTTAGTACAATTCTGTATTTCTATTTTTTTAATATTTCTTATTCTCTTTAAAAAATAAAGCAGAAACAAATTTAATTAGGACAGAGGAGGCACAGGCTAAATATCTCAACGATTTTAACAGCCTTAATATAAGAAAGACTGGTGGGTTGGGGAGATGGCTTGCCAGTCTAGACGCATGCTTGCTTCAGCAGCACATATACTAAAATTGGAAGTCTAGATGCCTGCCTGGCAAGTGCAGGGACACGAGTTCAATCCCTGGTACCACATGCTGTGTTGCCCCACAATACCCGCAACACTGTACTGGCCACAAAAAAATGGGCATGTTAGTGCACACCTATTATCCCAGCTCTGGGGAGGCTGAGACAAGGGTATCACAAGTCTGAGCTATGTAGCAAGAACCTGTGCCAAATAAATAAATCAATAAAATATATAATATATAATATATATATGTATATATACATATATATGAAAGACTAGAGCAGAAACATCTGAAAAATATTCAATAATGATCTTAAAATTTAAAATGCATACATAACTGGAAATCTTGAAAATGTCTACATATTTCCTACCCAAGCAAACTCTTTTTTAGCTCCATGAGAATGATTCTGAAAATCCTCACCTGGAGGCTTCCTGAAATCTCATGTGTGTCAAATGTCTATCTTCAATCGCCACCTCATAATGAAATTCCATTCTCTTCCACCTTTCAATGCTCACACAAATGCTATGCATTAGGAATCCTTTAAAGAAAGAGAATTCATAAGATATTTCTCAAGTTCTACTTCCTATAGATAACTTTAGAAAAAGGTTCTGATTCCTGACATGTTGGCAACAGGTATTCCACCCCAGTGGTATTTCCTGATTAGGTTTATAAATGTAGTATATTTTTCCGTTTTCTTCAGGTTGGATGTTAATATCAGCTTTCAAGAAGAAAAAGAGTGTGTATGCAATATTTTATATACTTTCAACTCTCCGTGCCCAACAAAACTTGGTATGCATCTCATGGAATTATAAGATCCAAGAGAATAGTCTCTCTTCTTTCTGGGTCCTTTACTTGAATTAGCTAAAAAGGTTCTCCTATGGGTATATCACAACTTACCACTAATGTACTTTTTCTTCCAATGTTACTGAGACAGATCCTTTTCCTACTATCTATTTTGTTGACTTTTCCTACATGTTGGTGACTATATATTGCTTTTTTCTGTTAATGTTGTGATCTTATGTGTACTTTGCATGCAACGCCTTATATAATAACTACTGGGGATTCATTCTATGTTCCTTCAGGTAATTATTACAACATCAAAAATCTCCTGAATGAGCTAAGTATGCTTCTCTTTACTCAAAGAGATGAAAAGATGAGATACGTTTAAATAGGGGTGTGTGTAGGGGTGTGTGTGTGTGTGTGTGTGTGTGTGTGTGTGTGTGTTTGCACATACTGTTTATACATCAGTTTGTATGGTTGGACATTTACTTTATAACTGCATGCATTTTTTAAAATAAAAATTATATCCAGTTTCTGTGGAAAATTGTAGTATATTTTCATGCTTTTTAAAAAAATATATTTGGTGCAGGATCTCACTATGCAGCTCAAACTCCAAGTAATCCTCCTGTTTTTAGCCTCCCAGCTCTGGTATTACAGGTGTCACCGCCACCCCCTGAATCGGTGGCCAGCTCAGTGCACCCGGGGGCAGGGCTGGTGCAGCTTGTGGTCCCTGCTCTTGCCTAAGCAGGCTCCTAGTCTGCTGAGCTATCTTGCTGGGCCTTATATTTTTAACAATATTTGCATTTCTTAAGCTTTCTCAGTTTCTATGTAGTGGATACTTGTCACTTTATTTTACTGACCCAAGTGTTGTTTGTAGTCTATCATTGACTTTTCCAAATCCACTTAGAGCTCTTAATATTGGGGGTAATTTTCTACAAAGTGACTCAAATAAATTATCAGTTGTTTTTCCACACTCTCAATCTGTATCATTCCTTCTAGAGTTATCCTGCTCCAAACTCAAATATGTACTTCTCTTGGTAAACTGCAGAGATTTTAATCTAAAACTACTCTTTGTTTTCTGTTCCGAATCCCTGTCTCATTCTAGATTTCTCTCGCATAGATTTCTTTCTGTGTCTTATTTTCATTTTCAAGGGACATAGTGTTTGGGATCTTTCTGAAATGAGGATAAAACAAAATTTTATATCTTTCTGATGTATTAACTTTATCTTTCTCCTCATCTCTCTTGTACTATATCAAATAGATACATACATTCCAGTAGAATTCAGAAACTTTGTTTTTCCTATACTTCAACTGATTTTTGTCCTGTGTTATTATCAATATTCAAAGTCATTTTTATCCATTAAATTTTGTATTTTATCATCTTGCACTTGCTCCATGGATATGTCTTGTATTCTTAATGTCAATTGTAGCTTTTCAAAAGTAATTATTTCCACTCCTTTCATCATACCTATTTTCTTAGATATTCTTCAACTATTTGTCATTTTGACGTTTTGGCTTTGTCATATACTTTACCAAATATCTGAAGAACTTGATCTATACTTCTTTGAGGATGAACTATGCTCTAAAGCATATCAGAAGTCCTATGTATAGCCATTGGCACAAACTGATAAGCAGTGCACATGGTTGGAAGAAAATTTCATAGAAATAGGCTCATTTGTAGACCTTCAATATCAGAATCATATTTTTTTCAGTAACTATTTTTGGACATTGATAACACAACAACTTTCTGTCTGGATAAGAGATTGAGAAAGGAAAATTTTGTCTAGCTAAATGAGTTTTAAAATCAAATGGACATGAAGACAGCAGGTTTTGCCATCTGGACATGTTTCCATTTCACATACTTATTCTCACAATTCACAGTCACCTTGATTTCTGTGACATCTTGATTTTCTTAGTTGTAGTCCTTAATGATATATTTTTCTCAGAACATAGAATTTTGGTCAAAGATTGTGGGAAAGGCTGACCAGATAGCTCAGTGGATTAAAGCACCTGCTTAGGCAGAGGCAGGCACCAGGATTCAGTCCCCAGTGTGTGCCATGCCATCCCCATCCCAAGGGAGCTCTGAGACAGTGACTGAGACTGGGCATGGTGGCATGTGCCTATAATCCCAGTGTTTGACAGGCTGAAAAAAGGAAGGATCAGTCTGAGTCTGATCTGTGTAGTGAGACTCTATAGTCTCACTAAATATATTAAACAACAACAACAACAAAAAGATAGTAGGAATAGGGGCAGGAAGTGTTAAAGAGTTACATGGAGAGGAAAGTACTGCACTCTCTGTGTTGAGGTAGAGGCCTGATGCTCTTTACTTTCCACCACCTTCCAGGTGTCAGCCCTACTGTGCACCATCCTTCCTATTTTTCCCTGGTACAACATACACTACATAGAGACCAGTCTTTTCTTGTACAACATAAGTGAGTTTATTTCTAATTAGTTTCCCTTTGCTCCTCTCAAAAG
This sequence comes from Octodon degus, assembly GCF_000260255.1. Classification (NCBI taxonomy): domain Eukaryota; kingdom Metazoa; phylum Chordata; class Mammalia; order Rodentia; family Octodontidae; genus Octodon; species Octodon degus. The sequence continues at coordinate 19,045,374 of NW_004524596.1, forward strand.
ATTAACAGGTGTAACTTCTACTCTGCTTCACCAGAAAAAGAAACCTTAGAAAGAAACCAGAAACACTGGTTCAATCCAGCAAGTTACGGCAAGCATCTTGCTAATTAAGTTTATTTAGCTAAGAAAGAATAAGTGAAGGAATCATGACATGCACAACACTTGCACAGCCAAGTCTCACAACTCCACACTGAGGTCATGAGAGAGAAATCAGAAGGAGTAGAGAGCCCCTTAGCAGGCTATCAAGAAGACACAGCATTTTTAATCCCAATTAGTGGAAGGGAATTTTTTTCTAATATAATGAACTAAACTGAGAAGAAAAAGAGACTGAGCACGGTAACATGATTAAGGCATTGAATATAATGATACAAGATGTATTAACTTTTATTCCCTTGTTTTGTTATGAAATTTTATTTTTCATAAATTAAAACCCTGCCCTATACCTGCTCATGAAAATTTAAATTCTGAAGTTAATTTTCAACATTTTTATCCTATTATATGCATTGATTTTCCTTCAAATGACTAATAAATGCAAGTACTACAACTGCTAAATAGTAAATAAATAAATACTGTTCAGCCTTGCAAAATAAATGCTCTACTAGTTTTCTTGAAATACTTAGCCCAGGGGCTGGAAAGATAGCGCGGTAGAATAAGCTCCTGCCTGGCAAGCACACGGTCCTGAGTTTGATCCCCGGTACTGCAAAAAAATAAAGAAGAAGAAAAGAAAAGAAAAGAAATAGTTAGTCTAATCACTTTGAAATATCAAGTTTAACAAATGACAGGAAAAAGTTAAACTTTCAATAGGAATTATGAAGGTTATACAAACATAGCAAATGACTGAGTGCAGTAATTTACATAGGTATGAGTCAAATTAAACACAGATTTATTGGCACTTTGCATTAATTATGCTTGGTAATCTCTTGAAAGTTCTCGTGTTATTAACAAAGCATGTATCCACTTCCTATATGAAGATAAATGATAATTTAATACTACTTTTAACATTTTTATGATTTAGTTTAGTAAAGAATAGTACTATTCTCCTTAAATATTTTCAAGCAGTAACAGATATAGCTCATTCTTCAAGAATAATAAGAAAATCCTAAAGTTCTGTCTAATGAGAAATCTTTCAAAATGTTTTAAATCAAAATGTAAAATAATACAAACAAAAGCATTAGAGCTTAAAATAATTTTCCCTCCTGTTTGTGGCCCAAAGTTCTTACCTCATCAATAGTTTCTTAACCAAGACTTACACTGATCTATGAAATGTTAGATTTGCTACACAAGTCATAGAGATTTCATTCTTTATAAGCTTTCAAGAGTAAGCCAGTAGTATGGACCTTCTATGATGGCCTCTCCAGAACTCAGGTAGCACTCCACTGTGTGTTTACAAGGACTCTTGTATATGCAACACTAAAGATAGGTCAGCTATGTTTTCAAACAATCTATATCTATCTTCAGTTTGTTTTAATAGATATCATTTTACTTGATATTTCATTTCTATTGCTGGCATTTTACATTAATATGCAGAGCTTTAAAGGGCTCAAGTCAACAACTTCTGACATTGCCAGTACTACACATAACCCACTACTTTTATGGACTACTGGAGTATATTGGATTATTTTGTTGAATTAATGCACCTACAATATTTAAATGGCAATGGAATGCCCATCTCTGACAAAACTAAACAAAAAAGGGGGATACAAATGAAGGACCATTTTGTATCTGCATATACAAAATAGTTAGGATAAATGCACAGCTACTTTCTCTTAATTCCATGAATAGAAAGATTTGTACTAATAGTGTTTGGACAGGATAGCATGTCTGCATCTTGTACTATGAATAACCACTATGAACACAACAATATACAATGCATTAACTATTAACTATTAACTATTGAAAAATATTAACTATTAACTATTGAAAGTGTCCTATTCAGTTTTGAAACTGTCTCATTGCTTTTGTTTCTCAGTACAATTTAAAAATATATATTGCTGGCATTTAATGACAATTTTAATCACAAAAATCCCAGTCTGGTGTAATGATTTATTCTTCAGGAGATATCGTATATACAAATAAAACATTAAAGGTCCTACTTTAAAAAAAAAAAAAAAGAGGAAGTCAGCAGTACCGATTTCGAAGGCTAAGGCACCCTGATAAACATTTATATCTCAGAGTCTTCCCTACAGAAGAGTAATGTTTTATACTCCAGAGCATGACGCAAATCATTAGCTCTTAGCAAACTATTTAAGGCAAAGAGTTTCAAATTTTTCAGAGCAATTTAACAAAACACACCAGAAATCTGTGAGGCTAATTCTAAAAGACTAAGATTTGTTAGTTTAACATCTCTGTCTACTTAAGAAATCCCTACAGCTTTACAAAAACACACTTCATTTTGTAAAGGGTAGCCAGCTGTTATGAAGTAACTGTTCAAGTGCCGTTATGTATCTTACCTTATATTCATCAGTTATAGGGAGATCCAGACGGTACAATTGACTTGACTTGAAAAGCTATTCAATTTTTTCCTTGTCAGAAGAATATACATGTAAACGAAGTCATACTTTCATGTTTTGTAACTGCAGAGTTTTCTTTTTCTCTTTTTCATTTATGTTCTTACTTATTATATGTGAAAAGATCGGGCCATATTTAGTTTTATATTTTTGTTCTCATAAGTTATGAGAAAACATATAACAATATAGGCAATTTTTCTATCAGAAAAACATTCTTAAACTTGGAAAGTCTAAACTGTAAAATAAATGGGTTTTGTTTTTAAAATGAGAAAAAAAACTAGATATAGAAACAAACAATGTGGAATATCAAAGATCTTTTAAGAATGGGAAGGACCATTTAAAAACTGAAATTCATGATTGTATCATTGCTAATTTTAAGATTTATGAAGCTATTTAACATCCATATATAAGTGTGTTACTGAACATTTGCTATTTTATATAAAGAAAGAAAAACATTTGATTTTTTAAGGATGAAAAAAGAACAAAAGGGAGAAACATAACAGTGCTGAGGAAAAAAAAACATTTGTTAAACACTTGGTATTAATTGTGCAATTTGAATTTCTCACCTATCATTTTACTCATTGAAAGATCTATAGTATCATTGCAACTCTCTTCTGGGACAACATATAATCCCAGGTTTGGGACATTTCTTGATCATTCAGGATTTTAGTGAAGTGTCTTGATTATGTTTCTCTCATTGTTGGGGCAAAATACCCAACTTCCAGAATTAAAGAAGGAAAGATTCACTTAGCTCACAGTTTCATGGAGGTTTCAGTTCATACTTGGCTGACTCAAAGGCAGGGTGGCACATGGCAGAGACATCAGTTCAAAAGGGCAGAAAACAGCAAAACAGCAAGAGCAAAAATGGAGGATCAGAGGCACGAAGCAAGCCTCTCTCCCTTCCTTATGCTGCGCACCAGGGCAGGTGGAGCACTCACACCCGTAATCCCAGCAGCTCTCACACTCGTAATCTTAACATTGGATCAGGAGTTAATCACAAGCTCTAGAAGCCCGCTGTCTCAGTGACTGCATGAGTCTTTAGGGGCACAAGCAAACGCAAAACAACATGATGACAAAACAAGTATAAATATATGCGGCATCTTTAACAGTGTAGACAAAGTAGTGTCGGAAGAGTGCTAGAGTTCACAGGCTCATAATAAACTGCAGAGAATATGCAGCAGAACTGTATGAGGCCCTGTGATTATGACCAATTGACATTTAAATAAGATTTGACTCACAGCTATAGCCAGGA
>NW_004524596.1:19049289-19050997 GCF_000260255.1 Octodon degus
AAATATGTGCATATCCAGAGAAGAAATATTCTCTAGGGAACCAGTTTTCTACCTTAGAACATTTATCTGATTGTATAGGCTTACCTACATTATGGAAGATAATTCATTTTACTTGAAGTCAATTGACTGTAAACATTAATGTCATCTACAAATGCCTTTACAGCAACATTTAGACTACTGCTGAGCTACAAATGAGCACCATATCCCACCTAACATGACACATAAAATTGCCTCTCACACTTTACAAAGTAGTTATGTTAATAACCCACTTCTAAGAAAGAGGAGCATTTGAATTCCCCATTTGGTGATTGTAAGTGGTGTACATCAAACTCCTTCCAAAGAAGAAAGTATAGAAAGCAGGTCGAGGGAGTAGCTTGGCAGGGAGCAGCCTGGCACGCACGGCCTCATTCGGGTCAGCAAGGTGAACATCGACAGCAATAAATGATTCGGGCAATGAAAGTGTCATATTCATGCTGAGGTCTTTCTTGCAAAGACCGTAAATTCAGTTGAGCTGTGGCATGATTGCTAGAGAAATCCCAAACCTGAGCCATCTTACAAAAAAGTTGATTAATATTTCACAAACTGTCAAAGTCATCAAAAATATGAAAACTGTGAAACCGCTACAACCAAGAGAAGTATAATGAAAGCTGATAACATAGCATAGTGGGACCTCTCAGATGGTGTTCAGAAACAGGAAAGAGCATTATGAGCTAAAAGAATCTGAGCAAATTATGGGCTTTGGTTCATTGATGTTAACTAGTGTTACATGATGTAAGATGGTAATAACAGAGAAACTGACAATGGGTATTTGGAAACACTTCGTGATCACCTCATTTCTTTTCTGAAAATTTAAAATGTTTTAAAATAAAGTCTATTAAAATTGAATTAGAAACTAACTCTTCTTTATGAAATAATTTGAATACTTTAAATATGTGTTACAGGTCCACATTGTATAACACTCTAAGGTGGACAAGTAAAATATTCTTGTCATCAGTTGTTCTAGCAGAAGACTGGAGAGGACTAAATAGAATTGTCTTAGAACATTATACATGCAATTAGATAAGAAGTCCATATTAGTCAGCTTTCCATTGTCCATTTTTGTAAAAAAAAAAAAAAAAAAAAATCTGAAGTTGAGTATTTTCAAAGCAAAAAGTTTCTTTGGTTAATAGTACTATGGAGGCTCAAGTCCAAGACCGGTGGCCCCATTGGCTTGACCTCTAGTGAGGGCCTAAATGTGTGGAGCATCAGGACAGAAGCACATAGAAGAGATGCCAGGATCAGAGAGGGAGCTGGAGACCAGCTCTTCTCCTTCTACAAAACTGCATTCTTGGATACTGAACAGGGCTCCATGAGATCCATCCTACCACCTTGCAAGTGCAGTGCCTTCCACACACCGGCTCCCGTCAGACTCCACTTCTGCCTTCTGCCACCCCCTGCCCAACCACACAGTAGACTCAACCTCCTATAAATGAACTTTTAGGAGACATAATTCACCTGATCTATAGCAGAGGCCTTAAAAAATAGGTTGCTGTAACTTCACCAGACTTTTCGTGTTCTGTATGGGAGAAAAAACATATTTCAACCAAGTAAATAAAGGAGGTAGGGTGTGACTCCTCCAGGTGGGGTACAGCAACTTGTATGAAATCCATCCCCTTCCCTGGCAAGCAGAAGGGCCTGAGTTCAATCCCCAGTTCCAAAAAGGGAGAAA
>NW_004524596.1:19051102-19052579 GCF_000260255.1 Octodon degus
AGAAAGAAAGAGCAAAAAAGAAATCCTCATACAGAAAGCAATTATAAACTCCAGGGAAAATATGAATCACAAATATTTTATGCTAATGTAGATTGGACACAAGCAAGCACAAATTAGGAGTTTGACCTCAAAAGGAATGGAAGACCACTAAAAAGTAATGTTTGTGTGGCTTTTTGCCTAAGGCCAATTCCCACAGAAAGCAGGACAGTTAGAGCTAAGGCAAGACATTAAGGAGAGTCAGATACCAGCTTTCAAGGCTTCCAAAGCACCTGATAATCAGGGAACAGAGGGAACTCCAAAAAGCAGGATTCAAATTCGGATCCTAACTATGCCAAATTCTTTGGCTGATCCCTGAAATACTCATGCCTAATAATATTGCAAACAGTTAAGAACAGTATGGGAAGGAAGGAGACTTGAGGGAAATTTTAGCTCAGCTCACAGTGATATAGGGAAAGGGAACTCCCCATCTGAAAGATACGTGAGACAAGTTTGTGCTCTCTGAAACTGAAGAATGAATTTTAGGAACACTAAAATTTAAGAGCAAAAAGTATAATTATTGGGAGAAATAAAGTTTCTGTACCCAAGAGGGTTGCCAGGGAACCTGTCTTTCCTAGGGATTTCTATTGAGCAAATCCATGATGCAAGCTGGGTCCAAGGTGGAAAACATGGGAAATCGCTAGGTGGGCAAGGGATGGGACAAAACTATTGTCAGCCAGTAAGATAAGAAGCATAAATGCTCAGGTAAAATTGATTAAATCGGAATCAAATGGCAAAGTGAATCACATAGCAAGTGGACATGAATACAGAACAGGGACTTTTCCTGAAAGGTATTGGGTCTGTGACACTTCTGGATTTTTCCAGGTGATTGGCACTCATTTTGATTGTCGATTCCTGAGGTCCACCCCTATGGAGGTACGTGGCTGCATTTGTTGAATTTTTTAATCTTGAGGCCTTCCACAGTTACAAGGTCTCTTGGCTTCCATACTGGCTACTTGAGGGCCCACCCTTATCTGACTACCTGTAATATTTTCATCTAATTCATCTGTCTACAACAAGAGAAAATACATTTTATAATACAAACAAAGCTAAGTTGACCGCCTACCAGAACAAAAATATAAATCATTATGGTTTAGGGGAGTAGCCTCTGAAGTGTCTGTGTTCTGGCTTTGACCAGAAGGTGGTGCTATTGAGAAGTTCGGTGACCCTTAGGCGAAGCCCTCCCAGCTTTGGGTGGTGCTGCAGTCTGTCGCTTTCTCTTGGACTGGAACTGTAGAACTAGGAGCTGAATAAATGTTTTTCATAAATTATTAGTTTCGATTATTTTATTAAAGTAACATGGATTTGAGAAATAAAAAGAAAACACCCTGTTTAGTAGAAAGAAAGCAAAATCCAGAATCTCTAATATCACCCCAATGTGCAGCATGTAATACAAGTTATTAAATTTGAAAAACAGAGAAATATGACCTACACTTGGGAA
>NW_004524596.1:19053919-19062625 GCF_000260255.1 Octodon degus
ATGACAAAAACTGAAGTATGATAGGGTCAGTTTTTTGTAAAATGACATAACATTATTTCTTAGCTGACTGTGATACTGAAAGGAATATATTTTGAATCCCACACTAACCACACTCAAAAAAAAAAAAAATTAAAGGTGTGCCACTTTAGATATAAAATGTTTCCCCAGGGTTCGATGTGTTCGGAGGTTTCAAGGTGCTCAGCGGTTGGAGCACTGGGGCACTAACATTATTGAGACATCAAACCAGTGATAAATCCAAAGCTGAATACTGTGTTCATTGATGGGTTTGGTAGGATGAAGTAGATAATTGGGGCTAGAATTGCAAGGGTCTATCTTCCCTTCTCTCTGGTTCTCTGATGCCAGGAGGTAGCAGGCTCCTTTGCCAGGACCATCCACCATGATGTTTGTGCTCCACAGGCAGCTGATGTTGGGCTCAAACCTACGATGCTGTGAGGCAACATAAACCTTTTTAAAACCTCTTCAAAAATTTCCTACCGCTACCAATTATTAGTGATGTGATTTTTTTCCCCCAGTAACTTATCCTCATTGAGGAGCAGTTTGATAAGGTATAAAAAAGTTATCTCATAGTTGAGATAACTAAGATATAAAAAAGTTATCTCATAGTTGTTACTTAAGGGAATACAAGACATTAAAAAGAACCAGCAAATAGTTTCTGTGGTTCCATAAATATGTTATAGTCACATCCAGTGTTCAATTTTCTTCTGTTCCACAGGTAACCATGAGGTCACTTCAATAAAAACACTAACGATGTTCAAAAATTTTCTGTAAAAGCTTCTAAATATACTAGAAAAAATAATATCAGCAATGAAAGCAGTAAATGGGATTATACATAGGTTAATGATTCATATAGAAAACAGAAGGACAAACAGTATGACATGAACTTTTGGTTTAAGCACACTGGCAAAAACTAAAATATTAAACCAAAAGAGTAAGAAGAATGAATTTTCTTAAACATTGTGTAGAGAGACAATGGTAAAAGAAAGAGAAGTGGGGAGAGAGACAAGGAGCTGTTAGCAGCTCCCAAGACCAGGAGTGACATAAGCACCTCCACTATGAACCAGCAGCAAGCTCTTTCTTCTTATAGTCTTATAAAGAAATGACTGAGAGAAGTATTGCTCTTAAAAATAAAATCTTAGCTTCATTACCTAGCTATTCATTTTTATTAAATATTAAATTCTACCTTGCAATGACAAACATGAATTATACAGATCATTAAAAATTAAGCTAGCAGGACCAGCCAAATAGCTCAGAGGATTAAAGCACCTTCTTAGGCAGACACACAGGCCTGGAGTTCGATCCCTGGTCTGCCGTACCAGCCCCACTCGCAGGGTGCACTGAGATGGCAACTGAGACTGCATGTGGTGGTGCATGCCAGTAACCCCAGCACTTGGGAGGCTCTAAACAGGAGGATCCCAATGAGTCCAGTGTATGCAGTGAGACCCTATAGACCCTATGCTAAAATACAAACAAAAAAAATTAAGCTAGGAGCTGTGAAGATAGCTCAAAGGTCTAAGCACCTGCCGAGGCATGTACAAGGACCCAGGTTCAATTCCTGGTACTGCATCCTGTGCCGACCCTACCCTGGATGCATGCAGCTGGCCACCAAAACTGAACATGTGGTACGTGCCTGTAATCCCAGCACTGGGCAAGCTGAAACCTGAGGATAACTACAAGTCTGAGCTGCATAGTGAGACTCTGTATCAAATACATAAAAATTATTTTTAAAAGTGAGCTATTTTTAATGCAGTTAAATTACAATTTGTCTAAAAATCCATATTTAAAATTACATACAAAGAAATGGCACTAAAATTTTAAGCTCTACAAAGAAATATGAGAGTTTGAAACAGAGGTATAGTGTATGTGAGTCGTTCATATAATAAATTGAATTTTGATAGATTTTTGCTATGATTTTCTTTCCTATACAGCTATGTATCAGTTTTGGAATATGATAAGACCCAAAACTGTGGAAAATGTTGACTTTAATGTATTGCACCAAGTTCAATTTATGATATTTTACTCATTACTATCATACTTTGTTATAAGATTCAGTAATTCAGAGACAAATGATAGTACTGCGCTCAAGTCAATGAATTGAATCTATTTCTGTGTGCAGGGAGCATGTGCTTTGGATCTGTACAGTGAGAGCTCATAAATTTGAAAATTTACTAAGCCTAGTTTGTAAGAACTAGCACTGTACATGACACAGAGTTGCTGCCTCGGAAGAGTTTCCTTCTCTGTAGTACTATCAAACGCTGCACCTTTTCTTCTAACTCAAAGCTTTTTATAAGAGCTAAGTATCAAGTCTTAATAAGAATGAGATCAAGGCCAGACAAGACATAAAAACAAGTAAAAGAAGGGAAAAAGAGATGATTAAAGAAGAGAAATAAAGGCCCTGACTTCATTTTTAATGTTTGCCTCTTCATCCTTTGCTACCCCATACCTCAGCAAATTAAGAAGAAAGTCTGGGTGCTCCCTTCTTGGTACCAGGAATATCAAGCTGTCCAAACCCCAGCTCAGCTCGAGGAACACACCCTAGTCACCATAAAAATTCCAAGCCTTTTTGGCAGGTCTTGACCTGATCTCAGGGCAGTCCAGTCCAGGTTGAGAAATAGATCCTACTCTCCAAAGAAATCCTTATTGTCTGAGTAATGACCCCAGAATACCCTTTTGGAATACGTCATCAGTTAATATAAGAGCCAAATTGTGAATGAGGGGAATTATCGTGTGTTTCAGGGTGATGGCACAAAAGGCATGATTCAAACATACATTGAACGTTTACATTTTCAAAACATTTATTGAAAATTATGTCCAGTAAAGAACACATTGCCATTAATGCCTTTCAGTACATTCCCTGTCACTTCAAACACGACTTTTCCCCGACTTCCCGAAGCTGTTCTGGAGGTCTTTCCCGAGTATCTTTAGTTGTGCTTTCATGGCTGCCTCAATGTCCTAGATTGACTCAAGTCTTTTGCCTTTATAACCCTTTGACTTTTGGGAAGAGCCCGAAGACACACGATGCCTGCTATGGTAGTTAAGTGGGGTGAGTAAGTAGGATAACATCTTTAGGCCCCTGCCTTTCTTCTGGGTGGCACTTGGCACCAACATGTGCCACCATAGTCTAACCATGCTCATAGAGACATTCATTAAAGGACTTTAAGAAACAAAGAGATTTTTTTTTTCAGAGTAAGAGAAAATACTTTGAGGGGGATTGTGGCAATGTCTCTTCGCTTCATTTTGTTTTGTTTTTAAAATCATTTACTGTGTATTTCTATCATACCTGTAGAAAGGGAAAACATTGAGAAAAGACAAGAAAAAGGTATCCATGGGCTACAGAGAGAAAAAAGATGAAGATGGGTGTTTTTCAAATGAATGCTTTCTCTCAAGCAACAGAATGACTTCAAACATGTTCTTTCCCCAAATGTAAGACTTAGTTTCAGCCCTATTCATAAGAACTAACTGGGGAAGATTAAATTCATGGAAAATAAAATATAAATGATACTCCTAAAATTGTGGAATGCAAGGGCTGGCCAAGTAATCAGTGGATTAAAGCACCTGCAAGTAGGCACAGAGGCCAGAGGTTCAATCCCCAGGCTTGCCTTGCCAGCCCCACCCCCAGGGCACACTGAGATGGCAATTGAGACTGGGCATGGTGGCATGCTCCTGTAATCCCAGTCCTTGGGATGCTATACACAGGCCAATCACTACAAGTCAGATCTAATAGGTAGACCCTGAACACCCTGTAGACCCTTCCCTAAAATACAAGAAATAAATAAAATTGGAATGCAGAGTTAGAGAAATGAAATTAGATTTTAAAAGTAGAGAATTAATCCTTAATTTACTGCCTTGAGAGTTAGTGGTCTGAGGGAAGCTCAATTTCTGAAATTGTCACAATTACTTTTCGCAATTAATTGTTTAAATTAATGTAACTACGTAAACAGTAGTTATTGCTATTGCAGAGTCCAAGTGAGTTCTCCCCCATGCCCTGAAGTGTTGAGTTCCCATATCTTCAAAAATAAACTAACAACAGACAGATGAATAATAAAAAATCATACTAACATATTTGTAAGTATTAAGATATCACAGAAAAGTGGGTGCCCAGTCCAGAAACAAAATGCACTCAAGAGAAACTTGCATATCTGTCGTAGTCAGATAGAAGGCCAAGCAGCAATTGAGAGCAGTAGAACATTTCTTTTTGGGTAAGCTGAAGAGACCCAAAAAAATATACAATTGCATCAGACAGAATTTTCTTGGTATTTGATTTCTAGTCATTTTTTCTGAAATGTGAATTTAATGTAACATCCGCAAGAAGATTGAAGGCAATTTTGTTCTTTCTTGTGATGGATTTTGGTTTTAAGTAGATGATAAACCTTCAGAAAAGCCTATGTCACAAGTGACTCCCCACCGTCTTTACAGTATGGCAGCATCTCAAGCTGCCCTATTTGGGTTTTTATCTTATGAGTCCCACATCTATTTTATCCATATGATGTGTGAATTATTTTCACTTATGTTTTGCTCTTTAGAAATTGTCAGTGAAGAATTCCATCAATGTGCTGTATACTATACATATTTGGGGAAACAGAAATAGGAATAAATAGGAATGTGTAAAGCTGCTTGTAATATGTCAATTTTGGCTTTGCAAATGAATATGTCTCTTTATAGTATCTGTCAGAGTGCTTTTCACCTTTGATAGTGTATTCATTGAAGTGATCACCTGAGTTCTCTGCAAGCTAAGTGGTATTCACCAAATTTGATCACTGAGAAACTACATAACATGATTCCATTTGACTTGGAAACTCTACAGGATCATAAAAAATCTCTTGCTAAACTTTACTTTGATTTTAATACCCATAAACTTTCATTATAGTTAATAAGAAATATAGTTGTAAGATAAATGGATGCAATTTTAATCTGTTGTTACCAAGAATTTTACTATTTGTCCTATTTTCAAATTACAGAGACATACAGAATATATTATTTACATTTTTTCCTTCATGAAATGAGTAGTTATGGGTTTTGTTTTTGTTTTTGTTTTTGTATTTAGTATTGTGTCTACAGAGTCTCACTACACAGATGGAACTCATAGTAATCCTCCTATTTTCAGCCTCCAAGCACTGGGTTTACAGGTGCACAGCACCATACTAAGTCTCAGTCACCATCTCAGCATGCCTTAGGGACAGGGCCAGCACAGCACCTCAAGGATCGAATCCCAGTTCCTGCATCTGCCTAAGCAGGTGCTTTAATCCTCTGAGCTATCTGGCCACCCCAGAATGAGTGGTTTTGAGCTTCTGTGAATGTGCAGGCAGTGTGATAGGTACTGGTGACGAAAAGAGATCAAAGTTAGAAACTATCTTTTTAGACCTTACAAATAAGAATTACCTGCATTTCAAAATTTGCATTTCTGGAAGCTTTTAAAGTGATATAAAGAAACACAAAGGATAATAAATAAGATAGGAATGGCTGGCTTGAACTGAGTTCTGATGACTGGATGCATATCTTCAGGCAAGTGGATGAAAGGACAGGTGACACTCACCCCAGGCCAGGGCGGCAGCATCCCTGGCAGGAGAGGACACTCACGGTGCAACCTGATAGTAAGCCCTGAAACAGTGAGAGCTCTCTAAGTCACCATGCACTGACGTGCGTGAGGCGGTGTACAGGTAATGTGTGTCTTCCACTCGACTAGAAATTTCCAATTTTTATTTAGTACTGAATCTTAATAAGCACATGATCCTGGGTTTTGAGGTATATTTACTACTGCCTTCATTTTTGCAAATTTTTAGATTAAATTTATCTGCACTGCAGTCTTTTGTAGATTCAAACAATCATGGGACAAAAATATTCCAAAATAAGGAAAAAATGAAAATATATATTGCATGAGATACTTTAAATAATCTAGAAGAGTGTTAAAGTATATGTATACAGCTTATATGCAAACATTACACTATTGTCTGTGAAGAGCTTGAGCATCTATGGATTTTGGTCCCTGTGGATGGTCCTGGATATTAAGGGGCAACTGTTTTAGCTGTTGGGTTTTATAATGTCACCTCTGATCACCTTTAAAATTGGTAAGAGAAGGAAAACAAATTTGAAGCAAAAGAACAAGAAAAAATGAAATAAATATGTTGAACTTACTATTCAAATGGAAAGTGGATCAGAAAAGCAATATAACACATGATATTAGCACACGGATAATGTGTGCATGCAACCTAGAGATGGTTTTTGTCTGCTCTCATTTATACTGTAAGGCAAAATCAAACTGATCATATTGATTATAATCTATTAGATAAAATACGCAAACTTCATGAGATGAATGAGTTGTAAAATTTACAGGTTTTTCTAAAATGCTAAATCTAGTTGTGAATTTGGATAAAGTACTCAGGAATTAAATTTAGAGTAGAAATATGTTGTATCATTGACTCGTAGCTGTAAAAAGCACTTCAAAGAACCAAGTTAGATCTCTAAAGTTCATCCCAGGAAAATGATCAAAACACTTACAAACTTAAAATTTCTCATAATTGAGTAACCTTCAGTTTGACTAGAAATTAACTGCAAATAAAAAATAGGCTTTAATTTACTGCCTTAATATGAGTAACTGAAAAATTGAATCATTTTTCAATTTGTATAACAAAATTTATTATTGTAATTAACTAACCTTTAAATTTTTTTTTAATTTCCTCTTGCCATCATGTCTTTAAATGCCAAGTTAACAAGTGTTAGGCTACGAGAAACTACATTCATGTAGAAGGTACGACAAGCATAAGATGGACGAAATCAAGTCTTAAGTTAATTAAAATATCATATTATCATATTGCTCAATTGAAAAACATATGGAGAAATATTTTATATATCATTACTAAGTAACAACCACATCATAAGACATCAGTCTTCATGTATTAATCAGCTAAATCAACCTGACATGTTTATTTGTATTTCCTAACACTATCATTCATACTACAGCCAATTCCAAACCTGAAAAAATTACAACAGATCTACTTCAATAGTAATAAGCATATATTTTGCTGCTGAAATTCAGAAACAGTAGCTTTACAGTATTTTTTAAATGTTCAGTAATATTGTAGAAATTGATTTCTTGTCACATTCTTGATGTAAAGGTTGAAACCAGAGAATTGAATATATTCTCTCAATATAAATTCTGGTCTCTGGCCCTCATGAAATAAAGTCACAGATGGAAAAATTCACAGCTAGGCCATTTTTCAGATTGAGACTGTATAAGTATTAGGCAGATTTTACTTTCAATATAGAAAAAGCTAAACAAAATGTTCAAGTTTTTCCTGCAGGTTTATCAAACTTTGTTAAACGCTCAGCCAGTCATTACAATTCCTATAAAGAAAAGTGGTGGAAGCAGATCGGTTTTATGAATTTAAACTAGATCCAATATTCAGAAGGACAGCAGGAATTTATCTATTTCAGTTTCCAGGATGCATGACACCAACAATATTGCAGGTTTTCCAAAATAGTCAGTCCACTATCATTCCACAAAGAATGTTGTTTCTGTTTCACTAGAGTGTTTTATTTCCCCGAAAATATAAATCTGTTCACTCGTCAGACTCTTTTACCCTCGCATAAGATATTGATGGTGTTGCTGATGAAAGGCATGAAGTGAAACTGAGTGAAATTTGGGAAAACGTGTGGGTTTAATGTTAGTTCTGAAAAGTGAGTCGTTTAATGGCATCCCCTTGTAAATATGTACAGATGTGCACAGCATAAAAGCCAACTTTCAAACTCACTCCATATTCTGCCCTTGTCACCAAAATTAAGTATAGAATTTACATAAAAGTATTCCAAGTGCACAGTATAAATAAAAAATAAAAACTTTTTTTTTGCTTTTGATATCTTAAAATTTATTCTTTGTTTACACTGATGCACAATGTAGGTTTTTTAAAAAAAATCTCTAAAGAACTAAAACAACATGATGTACAACCTTGTTTTCATGCCTCAATCATACCGCATGTACTTAGCCATCTGGGGCATCCAGCCTCCCAAGTGCTGGGATTAGAGTTATACACAAGTTCCCACGGAGCAGTTCCTCCAGTTTGGGAGGTGCTTTCTCAGAATGACCCTTTTGTCTATTATACACACCAAAATCTTATCATTTACTGCATATATATATATATATATATATATATGTTTTAGCTCAAGGTCTACTGGGTCTCACTACACAGATCAGACAGGAGGTGATCCTTGTGTTTTCAGCTCCCAAGTGCTGGGGTTACAGGGCTGGGCCACCATGCCCAGTCTCAGTAGTTGTCTCAGCATGCCCCAGCGGCAGGCCTGGTACAACACATCAGGGATTGAACCCTGTTCCCTGCTCCTGACTAAGCAGGCACTTTAGTCTGCTGAGCTGAGCTGTCTGGCACCAGCGATTGAACTCAAGACCTTGCGCTTGCCAAGCAGGAACTTATGCTGCTGAACTATCTCCCCAGTTCAGAGTTTCTCAGTGCATTTCTGTTTTGGCTGTAGCTGCCAAACACTTAGAACAAAGTTTATAGTCCTCTTACAAATGTACACAAATAGATGGTGGATTTTACTACACGAAGCCCTCTTTTATCCTTCTGTAGGTATGTTGGTCAGATGCCGCCAGAACTCTGTATTAGCAGTACGGCAGCAATGGTTCTAACCTCTAAAACATTTTTTTTCTTTCTGCCTGACAAATGAAATCAATACTGC
>NW_004524596.1:19063100-19074046 GCF_000260255.1 Octodon degus
GGTGCTGGGGGATTGAACCGCGGTCCCTGATGCTTTTGCTAAGCTTGTTCTAAGTAGGTGCTTTAGACCACTGAGCCATCTCTCCAGCCCATTAAAAATTTTCATAGACCATAAATTTCATCATTAAAATCTTACCAACTTTATTTAAATGTAGATTATAAATGAGTTGAAATAATTACATCTCATGAAATTTACATTAGAAGAAAATCCAATAGATTTTCACTCAGATATAAGAAAGCAGGCTCTAGTTATACCATATGACAAGACAATGAAAAGTTGACAATCTGCAACCTGGTTAAAGACCTTTATCATGCACTAAATTTGCCAGCATTTTGATCTTTGACTACTGTCAAAGATATTCCTGAAGTGTGAGAAATCAACATTTGTTGTTCGTAAGCCAGCAAGTTTACAGCACTTACAGCATCCACGACTAAGGCAAGAAGTGACTGAAACACTCTCGACTTTGTCTTGAAGGGAAGGAGAACTATATTCTCTGAAGTTGTAGCAGCATTAAAGTAAATCTATACTTGGAAAAATTATCTTTTTTGATGAAAAAATTGAATATGTTTAAATGTATGTTGAAAGGAATCAATAGCTGAGGGTTAACTGATGATAGAGGGAATTGATGAAAAGACACCCTAGAAGTGGGGTGTGTACCTCGATGTGCTTACATTTAGAAGGAAAAATACTATACCTATAATGTGGCTACACTGGAAGATAATTTCTCTCTTTGACATTTGATTAAGAAAGCTTTTGTGAAAAACTTCAAATACTTTTGAAAGCTATGCTTTACAAGATTCATTCATATCTTACTTTTTGAGTCCATTACATGTAAATAAACATACATACAGTGTTTAATGTGATTAGTTTAATAAGAAACACAGATAACATTTAGAACACTAGAGATATAATAGAATTTATTTATAAATTATAGTATCATTCCTGGATGAAATAACAATTTTCTGATGGATATATTAATGAACAATTAATAAATTTAAAACATAAGATACTGGCTGGAAGTGGTGGTGGTGCATGCCTGTGGTCCCAGCTGAGGCAGGAGGATTGCAGAGAGTTCAAGGTCAGCCTGGGCTACAAAGTAAATTCAAGGCCAGTCTGAACTTCATAGTGGAAAACTTTGTCTCAAAAAGACAAAGCAAACAAGCAACAAAGAACATAAGATACTATATTAAGTTATTTTATACTACTAACTATAACATATTCAGTATCAAAATTTATCATATTAATAGTGAATTTGTTTAAAATTAGAGGGAGTTGATATTTTTATATGACAATTACATGGTGTAGTACAGTTTATCAGTCTGGGGACTACCGAGCCTAGAAAGGTCTGTATTTTAAATTATTTTTTCTCTGTGTAGCACCACTTCCTCCTGGTTGTTGTTTGGACTCCTTTGAAAATAGTATCTTATCCGGTTCTATCAAAAGGATAGCTTGAGAATCTCACTATGGCCAACCCCCACACACAAAGATAGTGCAGATTAGCTTAAATAATGCTTAGTTCGGTTAGGCTGGTTGGCGACAGCAACCTTTCTAGTTTATGGGAGTCACATTGGGGATGAGGAGTTATAGTTTGTATAACTTTCAGAGGAAAAAGAAGGATGAGAGATAGGAAGACAGATGGACAGAGAGATATTGCCTTTGGGGGTGTCTCTAGGGCCTTACCATCTCCTTTAGTTAAATATAGGTAGTATACCTGAGCACCCTGTTTTAGACTGTAACTTCCTGAACCTTCACATGTAATATACTTGAAATTTTACCAATGTCCTTACCAAAATAAAAAAACAGAAAAAGAGCTTATATGAATTAATTGCCAGCATATGTTACACAAAAAGTTGACCAAATATTTACAGTAACTTGCTCTTTTTATCTCTACCTGCTTTTATCTGTCTGGTTTTGTCTCACCACCTGTATCCCAGAGGCCCATAATCTAGAGGCAATCTTTACATAGACAAAAGTTCTCAGGCCACTTCCTACAATTTCTTCAAGGAGTATGCCCAGTCATCACTGATGCTAGTCAACCATGTCCTGTCTTTTATATCAAGGAAAACTATGACTCGAGAGAGAACCCTTAGCTAGAATCAAATAGTTTGACTTTATGTTTATGATAGAGTTGTCTACCATCTCTTCTCGACCTGCAACCTGTCTCATTTACCTTGTGCTTCACAATTGGTGCCTCTCCTCTCTCTTTCATGCAACAGTGCTTTTCCTAGATTTTTATCACCTTGTGCTTGTCTCTCTATGTTTGCACTTATGTCATCTGTGTCCACTTAGAAGTTCATTTCACACTCTACACTGCAAGTTCTAATCATCAGGGCCTACAGCATACTGTTTTTCCTCAGGCTTTGCAGTATCATACAACTTAGTGAGCTATCAAATTAATCTATGAATCAGTTCTGTCATTTGACTTTGCACCACATTAAGAAAAGTTAAAAGAGTTATTAGATTTTATGGTTTAGATCTAAATATGCCTCCAAAAATTTTATGTGCTTATAGGTGGAGCTTTAAAGAGATGATTAGAACATAAGAAACCTAGCTTCATCAATGGTTTATCATTGATGAAAACATAATTTAATAATATTGAGATATGTATTCATCACCATCCTCATTGTTGGACATAATAACTGACACTCACAATTTGAAAGAGCACAAGTATATTAGGCTCACAGTTGCAAAGGATTCAGTCCATGGTTGGCCGGCTCTGAAGCACATCTACCATGGAGAAGCATGGTGGGCTCCAGCTGCTCAACCCCTAGAGGCCAGGAAATAGATCAGGGGGCAGTGCCAGAGCCAGCCCCAGGACCCAGAGTCACTCTCCAGGGCTCACACAGACAGGTTCTCCAGTGTGGTTTTCAAGTCTCCTGGGACACTCCCAAGTCAGGCCGACAGTGAGCTGAAGCAGTAGGGAGTATGTACAGAAAATAGTAGGAAGAGCTTAGTTGAAAAGAGTGAAACATATGCGATTGACCTGGGGTCCATGCCCAGTTTACTGCTTCTTCTCTACTCCCCTTTGTCATTGTCTCTTCCCTGGCTGCCATCCGATAAGAATCTTCCCTCTGGTAGGGCCTCCTTCCAGGATGTCTCTGCTTGGCCACAGACCCTAAGACCAGTGGAGCTGGCCAAGCAAGGAGTAAAGCCTCTGAAACTGTAAGCCAAGTTAATATTTTCTGCTCTAGTTTTCCTCAAGAATTTCATCACAATAATGGTAAGTTGTCTAACATGTGTCATAAATTTTGATAATTTAGTAGAATAACTCATGAGATTTAGAACATTTATTATTATTATTATTATTACTATTATTAATATTATTTGGATGCAGGCTCTCACTATGCAGCTCAGATTCCCAATGATCCTCCTGTCTCAGCCTCCCCAACTCTGGGATTACAGTTGTGTGCCACAATGCCCAGTTTCAGTGGCTGATTAAACCTGCCCAAGTGACAGGCACATATGTAGTGCAAGAGATGGAACCTGGGTGTTTGCACTTGCCAGGCAAAGATAGACCACTGAGCTATCTCCCCAGCTCACTTTTATTGTTATAAATCATCATTTTTATCTTGTGTTTTTCCTCCTTTTTCTATATCTATTTTATTTTATAATTAGAACTTCCATAGTATAAATATTTGTGTCAAAATTAAAATTAAAAAATAATGGGTACCTGGAAAACTTGCAGTTAAAACTTTTAAAGAAAAAAAATAAATCTACATGGCTATGAAGTTATAGAGCTCAGGTTATATACTTTACCCACAATTTTAAGGGGCCATGACACTACAGCAAGAAGACCAGCATGCAAAAGACAGTGGAACTTAAAGTAAAACTAATTTAATGTGGATATCATTTTAACTCTGTAGGCTGCATTTTATCAACATTTCATATATGCCACAGATAATAAGCTTTGTCATAAGCTACTGTGGGCCCTTGGAGGAAGACATGTTCTGTGAAATGTGTTGTTACTTTGTTAGTTTTATTGCTGTGTTAACATCAGAGTGTATTTACGTAAACCTCAATGCTACATGTCAATCATGTGCTCAACGTAGCCTGTTGGTGAAATAAGACGTATGCTCAATAAGAAGTGAATGAGGCTACTGCTCATGGCAAAAAGCATATTATTATTTTTATTTTGTGAAAATATAATAAAATAAAAGTCATAACAAATTAAGAAAATAACAATAGTTAATACATTATGCATCATTATCTTCCAAGTAGTTACTCAGAGTACAAGACAGGGACATAATAGAATCCAGCTAAGAAGAAACAAACAAAAAATAGCACAAAACATTCTTTTCAATGAAATAAGAGAAACTCATAGAAAAAAAGAAACAAATCAACATATATTAAAATATTCTTGAAATAACAGAGTATATCTTACATGAATGCTGTAAGAAATAGAAAAGTCACACACACTAATTATTTTTATTTCCACCAAGATTATGAAAGTCTATAAAGGAAAATGCATGATGTGCTTTTCAATCTTTGTTTCTTACATTCAGTATGTATTTTTTTAGTATATGAACACAATGTGTGCTTATACTTTAAAAGATAGGAAGCAAAGACAATTTCTTCTTTTTAATATCGCTACCCTGCTCTCAGGAACAGAGAAGAAAATTGAAATCTATTTTCAACATAAAAACTCTCCAAATACTGATCCTTAGCAAATATTGTGTCTATCCTATTTTTTTTTTCCAAATTTTTCATGATTTTCTTCTCCATATACCTATTTATTTACTTAAGGAAGTTTCCCTTAGATATCGAAATGACCAGGAATATCTGATAGGCTTCTCATGTTCAGTAACAATATTTTTTAAGAAAACATTTGACTTAACTCTTTCTCTTTCTTTCTTTCTTTCTTTCTTTCTTTCTTTCTTTCTTTCTTTCTTTCTTTCTTTCTTTCAACTGTGTTTGGTTGTTACAGCGTTTCACTATGCAGCACAGACTCATAGTGATTCTCTTGTTTTCCGCCTCCCAGCTCCGGAGGATTACAGTCAGGTGCCAACTACACCCAGATGCCTTCCCTAGGGGTGGGGCTGGTGCAGCACGCGGTGCTGGGAACTGAACCGCGGTCCCTGCGTTTTCCTAAGCTTACCTAAGCAGGCGCTTTATATCACTGAGCTGTCGTGCTGGCCGCTCTGTCAGTTTCTTATGCTAGGGAGACAATATGAAGTTTACACATGCAAGTCTGATTTATTTCATTCATACATTTGTTTTCTAGTTGCATTCATTTACCTATAAAATCCTCGAGCTTATCTCTCTGTGTAGCTTAATAGTACTCCATCGTATAAAAGTATCCAAAAGGTACCATAGATACAGTGAAAGGGAAAGAAATTGCTCACAGTGAACAATGGGGGAAAGAAGAAAAGGAGAGAAACACACACACACACACAAAAGCTAGGATAATTTTACTACTAATTTCTAGTAGTTCATTGAAAGGAACAGCTAATTCTTATATTATTTGATTACTTTTGCATGCCTGTATCTGGTAAGCTGAGCAGTTAGTTTGAAGATAATAATATGCCATATAATAGACATTGTTAACTTCCTAATCTTATTTTGAAATTCTGTATCCCTTTATTATATTTTTATTCTTTTTAAAATAAAAAACTGTTCAAAGAACTGAAGGGAAATATTATGTAAATAAGTTTAAAAAAAAAAAAGAACCTGTGACTGATGCTTTACTAAATAGAGAAACTCAATGAATACAATTTTTTTCAAAAGAAACTATTTGAGCTTATATGCTTAAAAATGAGAACAATTGAAGTACTAGAACCCCAATAAAATTTTCATTGTTAGTTTACTTTTCCATTATCAGTAGTAGGGAAATATTTAACATAAAATGGCAACTGATAAGATATTTGTAAAACTTTAGTTTTAAAAAAACAAAGGGCACCTGCTTAGGCAAAGCGCAGGGACCGGGGTTCCATCCCCAGCAATAATGTGGTGTTGGCCCCGCTCACGGGCACACTGAGACTCTGACTGAGCCTAGGTATGGTGGCATGCACCTATAGTCTCAGCGCTTTGGAGGCTGAAAACAGGAGGATCACTAAAGTCCAATCTGTGCAGTAAGACCCTGCAGACCCTGTATTAAATACATTTTTTTTAAAACGAAAAGAAAAACATCAAAGGTAAAAATAAAAATGAATAATTATCCAGGTAACTAAGTCTCAATTTAGCAACTTAAAGGAAGAAAAAGCATTTACTGTTTCCCTTAAAGATATATTCTTTGATTTAAGTAATTTTTGTGAAAATAACAGATAATTCTACATAGCATATAAATAATAACAGATATTTGCATATAAATCTACATTAGTGTATAAATATTAAATTTTATATATTCATGTGGCTTATGGTAATATATTTGACTACAAGCAATACAACTAAAACAAAAGTGAACAAGAAAATTTAGTTTCTATCATACAGAAAAACACCATTGGTAATGAATACATACTATTTAATTGCCTTGTGACTGATTATAACATTTGAAATACGCTGTCTACCAATCTCATTTCCTAAAATACTGCATTTTCTATTAATGTTATTACTTGAAGATGTCTATAGCTAATGTAGTATCATAGCAAGCCAATATGAGAAAGTTTTTCTTTAAAGAGGCTATTTTTATGTGTGTATGAATTATTTCCTACTTATTTCTACTTATGTTTACATAGTTTATATGACAAGTCTGCAGTATTTTTCTTGTCACTAAATTAAAGCTATCCAGCTAGAATAACCACCCCTAATGAATAGCTAATGCTGTTTACCATGCAATTATCTTGCCTGAGATAATAGGATTATGTATAGCAGTTCATAGGATAATTTATCAGATTCTCTCCTTCTTTTTAAAGGTTTCATCTTAAATCCTGAAAAATACATTTTGACAGGATCTTTAAAGTTCTAATTAACTAACAAAGAAGTTTTGAAGTTTGTTTTTCTCATATGTCACTTTTCCATATTTTCTCCCGAATGATATTTGCTTATTTTCTAGAAAAAGCACAGGGGAGCCATCCTTTAATGTTTGTTAAAATTGCTGAGGAAACTTTGTGTCTACGAATGAGGCATATGGAAACAGATTCCCTGTGTCTTCCATCCTCAGTGTTCAGGAAATTTATACAGAGATTACACTAGAAAGGCTCTTAATAACAATGAAAACGCATTTGCTTACCCTTACTGAGTCTTCACTACAAAGCAGGCTGTGTTCTGTGATCTCCGCATGTATTATCTCATTACCAATTAATTTTCTAACAATGAATTAGACTACAGAAGTTTCGTTCTAATCTGTTAAACACTGGCATGAGAACAACCAGTAAATTTGAAGCTTGAAGTTTTTCTAACGACTTTAAAGAAAGATTGAACTACTTTAGTCACCAATCCAGCTTTTCACCAGAGGTAGAGGGGCAGTTATTATTTCTTCCATTTTCAAATACTTATTTTCCATATCAATGCTCTCCTATTATTTTTGATCTGAGCTTGCAAAGTGGTGTAGGCTTCTCAGTGACTTTAATTAGATTGCTCAAAAGTGACTCTCCTCCTTTAGCTGTGGATTTCATTCATTCCTATGTGCGTGTGCACAAAATAGCACCATTTAAAGTAGGCTTACTGTGCAGGGATTCTTCCGAATGATATGCTGCCAGTTTGCTTACCCAGCAATCGCCTTCGCTTTGCTTTGGCTCCCAGCAGTTATGATTTTGTTAATGCTTTAAGCCAATTCAATTTTTCATCCCTGTTCTTATGAAGAATGGAGGGAAGAGGGAGCGCATCAGTAAAGCATGTGCATTCAGAGAAGTATTTGTTTCTGTATCTTATAACAGCTCAGAACTCTGATGAGACAAGCAAAACACTAGAAGCAATCAGAATGCTTTCCTTTACACTTTAAATAAATAATGAATCACAGAGAATTCTTTTTCTGTAAAATCTAGCAAGAGGTTTATATCATGGTTTATTTAAAGTATCACAAAAAGTGTTTCTCTTATACTGGAAAAGATGTAAAAAAAAGTATCATTTATCCACTCTAAAATAGTGAAAAAACACCCTGAAATAGCCTAGGTAATTTAATACCTCCCCTGTAAAGGATGAGAATATGATTAATGAACTTTTCAGGATACTTTCATTATTTTAAAATTACCATGATCTTTTTTATTTCCGTGAACATTTATGCCATAATCTCCTCCTTTTTCAGTTTATTCTTTTTTTACTTTACTGAGACTTCAATTTTCCTTCACCGTTGATAGTCATTCTTCACAAGAAGAAAAATGATTTGGGAAACGATGTGGAATAAGATTCCCCTGCTGCTTTCAATCCAAAAGTTGCTGTGGGGTGCAACTCGCCCGGGGGTCCCTGCTGATCTGTAATGTCCCATCAGCACCGCCAAAATGTTGCTCCTATCAGTCTTATCTATTTCTTTCTCTGTATAGGAAATATGATTGTGGTTTTGGGGTGAGATTTTCATAAAATAATAAGACCATATTCTCAGGCCTTCTGGAGAGTGACATTAAGAAATTTATTCATTCATTCTGGTACTTTGCGAATGTGCCAGAATACATACATTTCTCATGTTTGTTCTCTACTAAGACATGATAAAATTCTAAAAATATGTTTTTAGTTCTTTATGAAATTACAATATTGATGACACTTCAAAAATGGATCAGATTAAAATTTAAAGATACATAAATAGGTAAGTAGACTAGAGGTTAAAATAACATGCACACAAAAGACCCACATACAATTTATCACATTCAAATGCAATTCACAAACCTTTATTTTAATACTTGTAATACCTAATGATAACACAACCTTCAACCTGCATCTTTTCACCTCATGTTATCTATTAACTTAATTTAAAGGGCCAGAGTACAATGAGCACAATTTGGTACACCTCTTTAATGATGCTGAGCTTTTCACATTGAAATTGTGTGAATAGCTATGAATTTGTGGTAAGGTGCAGAAATTTTTCTCCACTACTCCTTCCCTTGATTTTTAATTTCCTCAAATGTCTTCTATCATCATAGTTTCTAGTATTGTTTGAAAACTGTCTGATATTTACATAAATTTAGTTATCAATAATAGTTTGTTTTGTTTATAGAAATGTATAAATATTTCTAAATGAAAGACTGTCAAGGGGCTGGCCAACTAGCTCAGCAGATTAAAGCACCTGCAAGAAGGCACAGGGTCCAGGGTTTTGATTTTGGGCCTGCTGTGCTGGCCCCGCCCCTGGGGCATGCTGAGAGGGCAATTGAGACTGGGCTTGGAGGCCTGCGCCTGTAATCCCAGCTCCTGGAAGGCAGTAAAAAGGTGGATCACTATGAGTGTGATTTAGTAGTGAGACCTGAACCCCCTGTAGACCCTTAAAAAAAAAAGACTATCAGATTGCAGAGCACAATATTGTAGAGGACAGATGAAACACAAGACACAACTGTTCCCATCAGTATCAAGGCTGGCTGTGGGACTAATGCAAGCAAGTCTTTGCATAGAACCAAATGAGCTCATAAAAAAGAAGGCTGAATGCAGCACTCAGTGAGAAAACTGGATTCAAATGAGTTTGACCAGCTTTACTATGTTAGGGGCAATATGCAGAACTGAGATCCAGAGCAAAGAACAAGTACAAGTTTGCCTCTTAACTTCTAGGCTCAGACAAGACTCTTAAGTTCCTTGCTTCAGATTTTTTCAGTTCTTAGCTACTATGGCCCATAGCCCAAATCCAAGACAACACTCAGTGATTGGTGCATACAAAGTTCTAGGGGACCACAACCATACTCATCTCTGTATTCTCTCATCAGCGTATGTGCCTCAGTGACTGAGAAGTTCAACATAGGCCATATATTCTTCAAGACTAAAATTTTTACTATTTGGTAAGTAGTAACAGGAAATGTTTGTTCACCCTGTCTTGAGAGGCTGTCAAATCCAGGGATGATATTTATATTCTTACTGAACTTTCTTTTCTTCCAACAGATTGTGTTTTCAACATTACATCTGTCATAATTTGCTTTTCATTTGACTCTAAGTCAGCAAGCTCCTATCACCTGATGCCTCTCCTAATAGTTTTTATTTCTCTATATATACATTATTTTGGAGATTTCCAAAATTTCATCCCTTGATTTCATCCCTAAATTCCAATTATTCACATTTATATATGCAAAGCATGTTTAAAGTATGTGATAAACATTTGAATTTTAAAATGCTGCTAGAGCAGAAGACAAATTGTCATTAACCCTCCTCAGAAAACCCCTCCCTGATTTAAACCTCTTTATTCCACGATTCTTGCCACTTTCAGAAGCATTTGTGAAAGACGTCTTTCATGAGTGTCATTATGAGGTGCGATAAAATATACAGTCACTACCTCTACTGGATAGCGTCGAATAAAAATGTATGCTCATGAAACCACTGTGGAGTGTCTTCACTGGCCTTATTCACACTCTTGCAGGGTATAACTTCTGGCTCTTCCACAAAATAACCACAAAACAAAGTTTTGTATTAAACCAGGACTTCAATGCAGGCAAAATAGCATAAAAACTCCTAATCTTCTTCACCTCTTAACAATCCAAGACTGGCCCACACATGCCATTTTTCTCTCATTATCCTTAATACTTTTTAAAAAAGTGATTCTAAGGCCTTTCTTTTAAGGATCTTCTCATTTAATTAGATTTCTACTACCTGATCTGTAACTATAACATATGGACTGGAAAAATTTGTGGAATAAATAAAGTAGATTTCTGTTTTTTACTCTTTTTTTTTTAAATTTTTTTTAACATTTATTTATTTATTGTGTGTGTGTGTGTGTGTGTGTGTGTCCAGCTCAGCCCACCAGGGGGCGGGGTTGGCTGGCATGTGGTGCTGGGGATTGAACCGCAGTCCCTGTGCTTTGTTTTAGCTTCGCTTGTTCTAAGTAGGTGCTTTAGACCACTGAGCCATCTCACCAGCCCTTGTTTTTTACTCTTTTTTTTTTTTTG
>NW_004524596.1:19084326-19117181 GCF_000260255.1 Octodon degus
AAAATTAAATTAAATTAAATTAAATTAAATGACTTGAATTTAGTTCTGCTTTAATTCAGTGTATGGCATTCTCTATATTTTACTGAATTTTCTTATTATTCCCTGGTCCACTAAAAAAAAGAACATTCAAAAGAAATGTTTTATTTTACCTACATGCATGAGCATACATACATGGGAGTATATACAGATATCTGGTGCCTTGACCCTAGTTTTCTGGAGAATATATAGAAAGATTTTATTATGGTTGTTATATATCTTAGCATATTTTGTGCTGCTATAACAGAATATGTGACATTTGAATATTTATAAAGAACAGAAACTTATTCTCATAATACTGCAGGCTACAGTCTAAAATCAAGGCACTCAGAGATTAAGTCCCAAATTTTCTGCTTCTAAAAGTGACAACTGAAACACTGTGTTCCCTAGAAAAAGAGAACAGTGTGTCCACCCAGACCAAAAAGGGTGGAAGAAGAAGAAATCACTATCAAAATTCCTTTAATAGTACCTATATTGATCTATTCAAGAAGACAGGGTCTTATGACACAATTCCCATCAAACCTGTTTCTCACCACTGTTATATTTGAATTTCCAGCTCTGTGGATTTAGGGAACATGCACAAATCTCAGCACGTGAATTGACATTTGGAGACTTTGATAAGTCAGAGAAGTAATACTGTATGAGCAGCTTTTAGGCATGCCTAGACTCTGATATAAAATATAATTTTCCTCCAGATGCTTGAGATCATTCTCTACTGAATGTAAGTGAAAGACTTGAATGAAAGGAACAGGGTAAAGAGAAGAATGTTGGACTCTATCTGTCCAATGTGTTACTTTCAGCCATAGGTAGTTGTTGCCAGCAACTACTGGAATATTCCATTTCCTGCTGCTATATTGTATGTATGCTGATTTTTAAAATTTTTAATCATTCTTACAAAAATCATTAATATACAATTTCTTCAGTTCTTTCTCATTCCTAGACAATTGTGAAAGAAGAGAAAGTCTAAAATGCTATCTAGAGATAGATACATAATTTCAATGTTATCAGCATTGGAGATGACCCAATACAAGGAAACATCAGGTAGCTTCAAGGATAACTACACAAAGATTTAGTACTTGGCTCACCTGTCTAAGTTCGTGGTCATTGAAGCCTTCCTCTATCTCTTCTTCATTTTCTTAAATTGTTGAATTAGATAAATACACTATGTTACGGTTTGTGTCTAACTGTCCTCCGAATGTCTCATGCAATCAGTCACTGGGACAGGCTTCTAGAGTTCCTGATTAATTCATGATCCAACACTGGGATTGTGGGCATGAGTACTACACCTGTACTAGAGTGGGAAATCTGCATACAATAGAAGGGAGGGAAGGAGAGAGGCTTGCTAGCTGCCACAGCCACTGCCCCTCCCTTGATCTTTGCTGTTTTCCACTGCCATGAACTGCCACCCTCTGCTATGTTCCACATAGCCTTGGATCCAGCTGAATAAGGACTGAAACCTCCATCAACTGTCAGTTAAACAAAACTCCTTTCTTGTTTTTAGGTTTTGGGTATTTTTGTCCCACCAACAAGAGAAAAGTAACTGAGGCATGCTACTTAACTTTCATTATTATACAAAAGATAAATAATGCATACAAAATAACTTGATACTTTACTCAATAATAAATTATTTTCTACCAGTGTTACATAATTATTCTTTTGTTTTGTTTTGTTTTGTTTTGTTTTGTTTTGTTTTCCAGTACTGTGAATAGAAGCCAGGGTCTTTGCACTGAACTATTTTGTTTTTCATTTTGAGATAAATTCTTCCTGAATTGCTGAATAACCCAAGCTGGTTTGAAAATGCAATCCTCCTGCCTCAGCTTCCCAGAAAGGTAGGATTACAGGCATGTATCACCATTCCAAGTTAACTTGTCACTCATAAATCACTTCTAAAATAAAACTGATGCCATTTCAGCACCTGATTTGGTTTGGGTAGAGCTTCTTTTTATTCATACCAACATTAATGACCAACAATGTGGAATTATATTTTCAATTATAATTCTATTTCATACCCAAATGGATAGCTAAAGTTACAAAAAAGAAGGAAAAAGTATACAAATTTTAAATATCTTCCCCAAATATTTGTCAGCCAGAAAATGAATCTTCATTTTAGTACATTTGTAGTGTATGAAGTTTTCATTCATCTTGAAAACAAATCCATGTACATGACACAGCTTGATTCTTTTGTAATCCATTTCTGTTTCCCACCTACTTCCCTCCCTCCATCTCCTCTTTCTTCATTTTCATTATTATTGTTATTATTATGAGTTCATATCTATAACATGTAGTATTTACTTTAATTGCTGATATTTGGAAATGGGCTTTTTGAGTCTCCCTTGTAAAAGAAATTCTATAGTTAACTAAAATTAGTGCAGTCACCTGGTTGCCTGCAGATGTGAACAACTGTCTCTCCCAGCTTCTGATCCAAACCCCTGCCCTTCCCAGACAGGCCTGCTCAGTGAAAGAGCATTGGAGAGCTACAGAAACCAGATGTGTTCATTCTTATTTTTATTCCTTAATGATAGAGTAAGTTTTCATGGATACTCTCCTGCGTAAGTGCTACTTTTTTAAATAGAAAAGTATTGACTCTCTTATATAATTAAGAAACAACAACCAGCCTAGATAGTATACAAACTTTATAGCTCATTCAGTTCCTTTCATCTATAATAGAACACATGGCAAAAACATAGAACCACTGAAATCCCCGAATGATGACTACATTGATGACCCTTTAGTAAATCTCTCTGTGCTATAAATACAACGTAAAGATAATTATACTGTGACTTCAGTGTATTCAATTGTTGAATAAAAGCAGGATCAGGCATGAAGAGAAATGGATTTCTTGGCAGTTAAGGTCTACATTATCAAACTCAAAATTAAATGGCAATTTCTCCAGAAACCAATCACACATTAGGGAGACCATCAGTGTTATAATTTCCTCTAGCAGGAACAGAAACAGTGCTTCCAAGGAGGTTCTAAATGATTCACTCAAAATGCAAGTTGAAAATCACTTGAATTTTAAGCAGGTTGATATAGACTTGGAGGAAAACAAGATAGTTCCAAAGTTTTGATCACATGTAATTGCTGATATCCAATGTTTGACTTAGGAAGTAGAAATGTGAAATAAATAATTACCGTTGCTTTTATCTAAATATACCATATTCACTTCACAATAGTTACTTCAAAATAACATCATTCGCATTTATTTCTAATTTAAAATAAAAAAGGTGTATCAGTGTTCTTTTTTATGATGTGCATCAACTTCTTTAGGGGTTTCTGAAGATACACTGCCTTTGTCAGACAGACTATATTGTTAGCTTAGTACTTTAACAGGGGGAAATATAGAGTAAATAACAAAATAAAAATGGTAAGTGTGCAACCTTTAGGCATCAGACAGACTATTATGGTTTTTATCTGGATGCCCCCTCAAAACTTCATACAGTCATAGCTGGGGATTTTCCATAGATGGCTGGATCTAGAGTATGTAATGCTGAGATTAACTCATGATGATGTTCTAGGCTTAAGGACACTGGAATTAATAGTGTTAGTGCTCCTGTTCCTAAATACCCTCAATAAGATAAAGGGGGCAGAAAGATCTGTTGTTCCTGGCTTGCTTGCCTTTGTTGTCTTTTGTTTGCCATGAACTGGTTCTACTCTGATTTCTCTCAGTCAATTATGCACTGAAACAACTATACACTGTCAGCTAAGTCAATCTTTCTCCCTTTAACTTTGAGTGTTGAGAATTTTCTCTCAACAACAAGAGAAAACTAAGACAGAATCTGGTATGAAAAAAGAAGGGTCATTGCTGTGACTATACATGACCACATGGTTCAGGAGCCTTGGGAATTCTCTTGTGGGAAGGGCTTGGGAAAGTTTACAAAAATGTGGAACTGGATCATTTTGTGCTGTTCTTGATGGGAAAGTCTGGTCAAAGCTCAGGAATTCAGATGTCTGATCAAGACCTTACAAGTGAAGACCAGGCTCAGGATGTTTCTGCTGGGAAGAAGGACTTCATTTGGCTGTTGAACTCCAGACAATGTGGGTTATTGCTTGGGAGAAGGTGTGTCTACATTTT
Source organism: Octodon degus (assembly GCF_000260255.1). Classification (NCBI taxonomy): domain Eukaryota; kingdom Metazoa; phylum Chordata; class Mammalia; order Rodentia; family Octodontidae; genus Octodon; species Octodon degus. Next base: position 19,088,435 of record NW_004524596.1, read on the forward strand.
GTTCATGTTCACTGCCTTTGCCTGAGACTAAGATTAAGGGCAGTGAACTAATTAATCTTGCACAAGAAATTCAAGGCACTCTAATGTTGAAATCATGACATGGATGCTGTTGTGCATTTTTAGCTTGATCTATGTTGATAATCAAGAATGAAGAGCCCAACTTAATAATTTTAAATGGTGTGTTTGGCCAGAAAAGAAGCTTCAGTAAAGTTGTAGACTGAAAAATCAGAACATAGGAGAACTTCATTGTTGAGAAGGAACAAGAGAATAGAAAAGATGGCCTAAGGGCTTCACAAGAAGCAGCAGAACTCCACCCTTTACCACCCTAAAATTGCAAAAGTGAAAGATTTTGCTTTGAGGAGACAGCTCCAGAGCACCAAGTTTCAGAATGGTAGTGGCCTAGGGAAATTGTTCTTCGGGATTTGGCTCATAGGCACTGGACTACTGCAGCCAAGAGAAAATAAAACTGCTCTGGTTTGCAGCATACCTTGATGTCAACCACTTGATGCTGTTTTTAGTCACATAAAGAATGCAGGAGTTGTGGGGTCAGGAAGATTGCAACCTGAATTCCAGAGGAAGGTCTGAGAGACCAGGCAATATGGCCCTGAGAGTGCAATGAAGTCAAAGGTCTGGTTGAAAGTCCAGAATTTTGGAGAAGCCACAAGTGGGGAGAAAAACTGCAAAGAGAGAGAAGGCCCTGCTAAAGAAAGAAGCCATGAGAGTTACAACCAGAAGTGCCATAGGGGAGGAACTACCCAAGATCTTTGGAGTTTACAACATGTCAGATTCCTAAGGATGCTGGAAATGGAATTGTGGGATTTAATGTTTGCCCTACTAGATTTCAGTCTTGCTTTGTTCCCATTCCTTGCTGTCCATCTGTTTTTAACTTTTGGAATGGAAATTTCTATGCTGTGCCATTGAATGCTGAAAGTGTTTAGCTTTCTTTCAATTTGTACAAGGGCTTGCCATTTAGACTTTGCCTTAAATCTCAGAGGAGACTTGGAACTTGGACTTTTCAGCAGTGTTGAAACTGTTAGGACTTTGGCAACTCTTGGAGATGAACTAAATGCCTTTTGCATAAAAGGATGTGCATAAGTCTTTGTGGGGGCCAGGGAAAGAACATCATGGTTTGTGTATAGACATCCCTACAAAGTCTATTGCAGTCTTAGTTAGGGAGGGCTTTTTCAGAGGTGACTAAAGCTGAAGTATATGAGGCTGAGATTGATTCATGGTGCACAGCTAGGCTCAAGAACATTGGGATTAATGTTGTAAGTGCTACCCTCCCTGCTGACCCTGGAAAATATCAGAGGAAGAAGAAGACCTGTGGTTGTCCCTTGCTTGTTTGATTTTTCTGTTCTGCTTCCTATAAACTGGTTCTACTCTTTGATGCCCCTCTGCAAACTGCCTGTTTTGAAGTCCATTATAGACTAAAACCTCTAAACATTATGAGCTAAAGAAACCTTTATCCCTTTGGGGTGTATTGCTGAGCATTTTGTTTGAAAAGTAACTAAGACAAAAATGTATAAAATGGGAAATTGAGTAAACAATCACACTAGTGAAGTTGAGTCCTTTGGCATGTTTTAAACTGTGTTTTCATGATTGAAAATATTTATATAAATGTTTAAGAAACTGTTTCAGTGACTCATTATATTGTAGCACAAATGCTGCCTTCATAAAGCTTTTACATAAACTTTTCCAAATACAAGAAATTTAACTTTCATTATTAATTTGTGAGATTTAGTTTGACATTTCTGTCAAGTGTGTATAATTTGTCATATAATAGAGTTAAATTTTATCTCCAATGTTTAGATTATAATACGTACTTTGGCTTTATTGTTAACTTTCATTTTTTTATTCTTCATTTTCAGTCTGTACTGTCATCTTTCATGATAGATTTATGATGTTTTATAGGAAGATCATACACTTTCACAAGTTTCATAATCCAAGCAGTCTTTGTATGGTGCATATTTCATCTCTCTTTTTTTAGTTTCTCACTTGTGACTGTGAAGCATATCACAATTAACAATCCCACAGTTTGCTCAACCATGTAAATGCTTGTTATTTTTGTTGATTATGTAAAGCAGACTTTTTATTGTTTTGGCAAACATAATAAGAGACTATAAACTAAACACCAGAATGGGCCATAAAATTTTTCTGTTAAATCAAGCTCCATGGCTGAACTGAGAATGCATGCATAATGCAGGCTAGATGTGCTTTGAAAATATTATCACAATATTATAACTATACATTTTCTTTCTTTTCATAAAAAATATGTTAAAGATATTTTGAATTAACTTGCAGCTGATGGATTCCTGACCAAATTTCTTTCAACAGGTACTTTGGATTAATTTGTTTTGCAGGGTCAGATAATGAAGAAATACATGGCAAGCCATCAATTTTAAAACCTTATTAATTTTCATTAAGAAATTTTCACCAGGGGCTGGTGAGATGGCTCAGTGGTCTAAAGCACCTATTTAGAACAAGCTTAGCAAAGCACAGGGACCGCGGTTCAATCCCCCAGCACCACATGCCAGCCAGCCCCGCCCCCCCGGTGGTCTGAGCTGCCCCCACACACAAATAAATAAATGTTATTAAAAAAAAAAAGAAATTTTCACCAGTTCTCTTCAGCAATTATTATGGAAAGGAGAAAACTATTAAGACAAACAATTAAAATTAAGGGGAAAATTAAGCAGGTACTTTATTCTAATTTAGGCTTAATTATTTAATTTATTAACATGATGAGAAGAGCTACAGATTGCTAATTCTTTTTCTTTTTAATATATTTGGTAGAGGGTCTACAGGGTCTCACTACACAGATTGGACTCATAGTGATCCTCCTGCTTTCGGCCTCCCAAGAGCTGGGATTGCAGGCTTATGCCACCACACCCCGTCTCAATCACCCTCTCAGTGTGCCCTGGGGGCGGGGCTGGTATGGTACATCAGAGATTAAACCCCAGCCACTGTGCTCTGCTGAAGCAGGTGCTTTATTCCACTGAGCTATTTGGCCTGCACTTGCTAACTGTTTTTTAACCACTGACAAATTTAATCATCTTCATCATCATTGTTGAATCATTAGGTTGCTTGTTTCTATTGGTAAATTGAGAGGGATTTTTTACGTTAAATTTTCTCATTTAATAAATTAAATCCAATAATTTTGATAATTTTTAACTGTTCCTTTCCTTTTGCCCTACGTTGACCTACACTTAGTTACTCTTAGCTTGTACACATTTGTACATCTTAATTTTTAAAAGAAAAATTATAAAGCAGTAAGCATGGCCATGTCAGTTTCTCAAATACCATTCAGAATGTTCTGACCGTTTTTATTTAGGAACAAAGACTTTGTTCAATATGGCTACATGTGAACAAATCCTGGGGACATACAGCACATGTTTTGACAGCTGATATTTGGGTAACTATTTTCAGGGCACATGAGGAAATGATATGCATGATGTGATCCAGAATGTATATTTTTTCTAATTGGAAATTAGTTGTCATTATTGTTTTGAAACTGTGGTTCTTGTCCAAGCAGATGCACTTCACCTACCACAAGCACCGAACATATATTTCAATTTACTTTTGCTGTAAAAGCAACAGACTTTTTATTAATTCTGAATTAACCCCCTGGCAAACAGCAGGACATAAAATGTGGTTAATGGCTGGAGAATATTAATTGCAAAGCTTTAAAATGAGTAACTTCTATTCTAACCCAGAAAACTGCCCTGAAACTTGATTAAACAGTGATGAGAGACACAGCTCCTTAACACACCACAGCTTTCTGACACGTCCTCATACCTCTGTGCTCTTTTTATTGTACCAATTCTATGCCACTACCAGCAATTGAAAAACATCCATGTATTGCCAAAATCGTAATTTCTTCACCTAGACGGTTACCAATCACAGAATATTATATCTGTATTTAAAAACCTGTATTATCATTAATCTATAGTGTATATTTACATTTTAAATTTATAGTTTTTCCTTTTTATTTCTAGAGATGGAATAGGAGAAATAAAATAAAAAATCCTGCTAAGTCTTTATGTAAATATTGGGGGAAAACTTTATTTTAGTAAAACATTATAACTGGATATAATTTTTTTTACAGAACAGAATGACTTTTGAAGCATTTCTGAAAGGAGAAGAAAGAAAAAGTCTACTAATTTTGGGCTAGGAATATCTTATAAGGTAAAGTTATATTCAACAAATAACCAATTTATTGGTTTCACCCTTCCTGAATCTGCAATTAAATCATACTGTTTCAATCTGGGCATGGGACAGCATCCCTGTAATCCCAGCTACTTGGGAAGGTGAGGCAGGAAGATCACAAATTTGAACAAAGCCTGGGTAACTTAATAAGACTGTCTCAAAACAAAATAAAATAAAATGTGGGTAAGTGATAAGCACTCTTGAATGGTATCTCCACTATGGGATGGATAGATAGATAGATAGATAGATAGATAGATAGATAGATAGATATAGAGATATAGAGATATAGAGAAATAGAGATATAGAGATATATATAGTTCTTGTGTCATCATAGTAACTCATATCAGTGTTATAGCTTCCATGGGGCTGAGGTAGGAGAAAGTGTGTTTTTAAGATTATGTGTGTGTTACCTCAAACTTTCCAGCAGAAAGACAAAGCATATCTACCCTTGAAAAATAGCTCTGAACTGATTAAACATATATTTTTAGATGGCCCTAGCAGTGTCCTTTAGATTAAACATCAAATAGCTAGTTCTTCTTTCTGAAATATCAATTTCCGAGACTATTTTATTTGACTATTTTGATTCTGAATCATCCTGGTTTCAAGAAGGAATGAATAGTTAACTCATTTCCTCTTCATAATAGGATTTTTCAAATGAAATTTGTTGATTTGCCTTATGTTTAGAACAAGTAAGACTCTGTGTGTGTGTGTGTGTGTGTGTGTGTGTGTGTGTGCATACTTTTTTCTTGACTTGTGTCTCAGTTACTTTTTACTTATTGCTGGGACAAAATACCTGACACCCAAAATAAAAGAAGGAAGTGTTTATTTAGCACACAGTTAGTGGAAGTGTCAGGCCATACTCGGCTGGCTCCAAGGCAGGGTAGCACATGGAAGAGGGCAGCAGTTCATGGTAGCAGAAAACAGCAAAGTGCAAAGGGAGAAGTTGCAACTGTGGTGTCTAGAGAGCCTCTCTCCCTTCCATGCTGACCACAAACATTGGAGAAAAAGAAACGGAACACTCCATTCTTCCTCAATTTTACCTTTTATATCCTTTAAGTGATGAGTCACTCTTAGGTGGAGCCTCCACTCCCAAGAGAAGGGCCTCCATACCCTACTGTGTATAATTTCTGAGCCTATTTAGCTAAGCTTTTAAATTCTCAAGTGGACACAATGTATCAACCACTATAGCCTGTCAACACTTACCTTTTTATGTTTCTCTTCAAACTTAACCTCCCCATACTGAAAAGCACTCTAACATCTCAGTATTGTGTACTTACTAATCTAAATGTATCCTGCTGTATACTACTTGTTGTAGAGGAACTCTGATCAGTTCAATGGCTCGAAATGTGAAAGGGAATTTAAGAAGATCCTGGTAGTAGCATCTGGTGCAGTAATCAGTCTCAGCACCGCAGGCAGTCATCAGCTACAAGGCAAAGAGTTGAAGACAAAACTGAGAGTAATAAGAAGACAAATCAGACTGTATGTGAAACAGACCCCCTGTAGAACGAGGCCTTGGAGGCTTGCGTGGTGATAGACAGAAAGCAGCCAGCCAGCAAGATAGAGCAGCTACAAGCAAGGTTAGAAGAGCAGTGCCTAAAGCAGAAAACAGATATTTTGTTCAGACAGTCTCTGATCTTTCCTCCCACTGGTTACCTCTTTGGGGATGATACCAGTATATTGTATTACATGTTATCCACTTGGAATATTCTCAGGTAGAAAAATAAGGAAGGATACTTTCAAATTTCAGCTGTCCTCTTGAAAGCTTTCTTCACTTCCTTAACAGGTCAGTTATAATCTATTGGTCAAAGGTTTAGCTGCTTCACAGTATGCCTCCTGTTGGAATACTGGGAGGTTTTCTTGGTGAGACTAGATTGTTCTCTCTTACCTCTTTATATAGCCTTTTTTCATGCTTATGGGCTAATGTTAGCAAAGAGCTGCAATAATTAAATATCAATATTAATTTGTGAAAGTCACTGAGATGCCCTAAGTGATTCTAAGTAGTACAAAATAATTTGTGTTTAGAATATTTACAACCTGATCAGACTCATGAACACAACTGAATTTTAATCAATTGCGTGTATCTGATTGATGAGTCATTTAAAAATGTGTCTCGTGATATAAAATACAGAACAAATAACAACTCATAGATCAGGATTTTTTTTCTAATGAAACTAACTGGATGAGTTTGTTGTGAACAAATGAACAATGATTGGATTGAAAGGAATATAGTAAGGAATTATGTATCCAAAACCAAATTTTTCAAGTAAATGAATTATATGTTGTAGAAAAGATAGTTATATGAAAGTTTTAGCTCAAAAACTCACATTTTGTCATTTCTGTCCAATTGAAGGTTACAATTGCTGTTGAACTTACTGACTAATACACTTTGCATACATTACATTATAATGCAGTTTTTATAAGTGTTCTGTGAATCATTTACATGACTAATCTAATTGGCCACTTGTGTACCAATTAAATGAAGTTTGCTATTCTTAGAATGATTGCAACAAATGCAGCTTTCAATATATTACTGGCTTTAATGAAAATAACAGAATACATCAGAATGGTAAAGCAGCAAACTAGTCAGTTGATATCAGGAGAATAAACTTACAGAAAAAAGAATCAGAGATGAGACTAGAACCACTTGAAAGGTACGATAAGAAGGAATAAACATAAGATTCTTGCATGAAGTGAAAATCACTGAAAGAAGCTAACCAGATCCCAAGAGAATACCTGGGTTCTCGCTCAAACAGACTCATATCCAAATGCTCCTTCTATGAAATAACAATTTTGGTCTTAAAAATTACTCCCAATTAAGTTAGATACATACAAAATCCTAAGGAAATTTCAGGAACAATAGTAAACTGTTGAAAGTGTACATTCTAAGATGAGCATAATAAGGACCCTGAGGGTTACTGCTTCCACTCAACACTGAACAGGAGATGCTCCTGTGTTGGGTGAAAGAAAAAAATAGACCGTATTAAAAAATGGAATAACCCCACCCCCAAGGCACTCTGAGAGTGATTGAGACTGCATGTGGTGGCATGTGCCTATAATCTCAGCACTTGGGAAGCTGCAAACAGGAGGGTCACTCCAAGTCTGATCTGTGTAGTGAGACCCTGTAGACCCTGTACTAAATACATTTTTTTAAAAATAGAATAAAGAAAAAATTGGGGAAGGTGACCAGCTACAATGTAATCCATAAGCTACATATCTTTCTACAGAAAAATTATTAGAATACAAAGCTATTCAGCTTAGTGACCTTATTCAAGGTCACTAAGAATCAAATTATATGAGATTAAATTAATTTTCATAAATCAGGTATAAGCATTTATATATAATATTCAAAATTATGCCACTTAAACCAATATAAGATAACTATATTAATGTTTAAAAAGTACAATAAAAGCTTATTGTTAGTCACTGAAGAGAAAATAAAAGTCATAGAGCAATAAATACACTGTTCATTCTAAAGAAAAAAATTACATTCTTAAAATGTGGACACCATTTCTGGGCCCCACCACAGTGACATTTAGAGAGCACCCCATCCATAACCAGTGAGCCCTGCAGTACCCCTGCCTTCACATCGCAGCTTTCTCTTTGTCGCATAACCATATACGTCAATGAGAATGTTGTTGCTAATTTGCCAGCTGCCTGACTGAACAGATTCTAGAACAAGGGAAAAGACAATGCAGAAATGAGGCGGTGGTGAATACAAGTTAATGTAGAGTTGAGGAAAGCTAAGAAGGATGACCAGATGATGAACAGGAGAAATGTAAGCTCCTTCTTGATGATGCTGCTACACCATTGCAGGAAAACTGCAGCCAGGGCACTGTGAATTGGACTGTAGAAGACATTGTCAAAGTCATAACCAGCAATAATCTGGAAAGCCAGCCACAAGTTACTCAAACTGCTAGGAAACTGCTTTCTCAGGAGAAACAACCTCCCATGGACCACATAATCCAGGCTGGTTTGATTCCAAAGTTTGTGTCCTTTCTGGGCACAAACTGAAGTCCCATCCAGTTTGAGTCTGCTTGCGCACTCACTAACATTGCTTCTGGGTCATCAGAACAGACCACGGCCATGATGGACTGAGGTGTCATCTCTGCTCTCATTTCCCTCTTGGCGTCTGCCCGTGCTCATATCAATGAGCAAGTTGTTTGGGCACTGGGAAACATTGCAGGTGATGGTTCAGTTTTCTGAAACTTAGATTTCAAATATGGTGCAATTGATCTACTCTTGGCTCTTCTTGCAGTCCCTGATATGTCATCTTTAGCAGGTGGTTACTTATGCAACCTTACGTGGACCCTTTCCAACCTTTGCCGCAACAAGAATCCTGAGCCCCCACTGGAAGCTGTTGAGAAAATTCTCCCTACTTTGCTTCATCTTCTGCATCACTGTGATCTTGAAGTATTAGTGGATACCTGCTGGGCTATTTCCTATATCACCAATGGTCCAAATGAACACATAGAAATGGTCATTAAAACAGGTGGTGTGCCCCATCTGGTGAAGCTTCTGGGATAAGACGAATTGCCCGTTATGACTCCTGCACTGAGTGCCATAGGGAATATCGTCCCTGGAACAGGTGAACAGACTCAGATTGTGACAGAAGCAGGAGTGCTTGCTGTCTTTCCCGGCCTGCTCACTCACCCCAAGACAAACATTCAGAAGGAAGCTACGTGGACAGTGTCAAACATCAGCAGGACCAGATACAGCAAGTTGTAATTCATGGATTAGTCCCATTCATCATCACTGTTCTCTCTAAGGAGAATTTTAAGACACAAAAGGAAGTAGTGGGACAGGGGAAGAAATTGTATACTTTGTTCATTATAGTAAAACAAAACCATTGATGAACCTTTTAACTGTGAAAGATACAAAAATTATTCTTGTTATTCTGGATGCTGTTACAAATATCTTTCAGGCTGCTGAGAAACCAGATGAAACTGAGAAGCTTAGTATAATGAATGAAGAATGTGGAGTCTTGGGCAAGATTGAAGCTCTGCAGAAGCACAAGAATGAGTCTGTGTACAAGGCCTCATTAAACTTGATTGAGAAGTGTTTCTCAGTAGAGGAAGAAGAAGATCAAAATGTTGTGCCAGACACTACCTCTGAAGCCTATACCTTCCAAGTGCAGTTTGAGGCTCCCCATACCTTTAACTTCTAGGTGTACAGCCAAAGGAGGCATTGGTTTTTGTTGTGTACTATGTTCAGTATAAGTTTGTGTTTCTGTACTAAGAACTGTTTTTTTTTTTCAATGTGGTTTCTTACTATACCACTTTTTACAATATACTTAAGCAGTTCCAAACTGTACACATTGTAGGAAGCTTATCCTTTGAAGGGTTTTCTTATTTCTATGTGGAATTTCCTATTTTACAGTGTCCTGTAAATAAATATTAAATTCCACCCTGTGCTTTAAAAATGTGAATAGCTCTATATTAATGCATAAATGGTAATTCCAATGAACTCTCAAGTAGTGGTTTACTTTCAAGAAAATCAAATTGAATATTAAAACTGATATAGAAAGGAAAGTGCCAAGATATTTTTGTAGAACAACAACATAAGGCATTCTTTTGAATTGAGTAATTACATTAAACATTGATAATATCAGATGCAGGGGGCTGGGGAGATGGCTCAGTAGAATAAGTGCTTCCCTGGCAAGCAAAAGGGCCTGAGTTCAATCCCCAATTCTGAAAAAAAAAAAAAAATCAGATGTAGGACCATGTTGGTTCAAGGACTCTTTTAATCCAGCAGTAAAACAAAACTGGAACAAGAAACAAACAAGAAACAAGAACAAGAAAACAAACTTTTTTCCTTCTAGCATCTGAAAATTGTCTTTCCCTTACTTCTTTTGGTTTTGGTTACAGGATTTGAGCACTTGACAGGCAGGCTCCGTGCCGCTGAGCTCTATTTCATGGCCTCTCTCCTTTACTGCTCTCAGGTCACTACTTAAATACTCCTTCTTAAGAAGGACTTTTACCCAGACACATTATTGAAGTTTCCCTCCCCAAAGATCTTTAAATAACTTAGGAAGTCTGACATACTGTTTCAGGCATAGATTATGATAAGCAATAAAAGAATCTCTTAAAATTGTATTTGAAACCTAGGGTGATATTTGCATAATAAAGGGGAAGTGAAGATACTAAGCCCAGTAGCAACATTTTTGTAAACCTTTCCTTTAGGGGAGAGATTAGTACATGGTAGTACATTAAACTCACGCTTTATTTCCAATGCTACAGTTTATTCAAATCTATTCTTTTCCTCTCCTTCATAATTTTCATTTTCATTTCTTTCCCTTTTTTCTGTATTTAGCACAGGGTCTACAGGGTCTCACTACATAGATCGGACTCATAGTGATTTTCTCCTGTTTTCAGCCTCTCAAGCGCAAGGATTACAGGTGTGTGCCACCATGCCCAGTCCCAATCACTGTCTTAGAGCACCTGGGGGTACGGCCAGCACGGGATCAAACCCTGGCTGCTGCACTAAGCAGATGCTTTAGTCTGCTGAGCTATCAGGCTGGCCCTTCATTCTCATTTCTAAGCCTACACAAATTGTAATCCAGTGGAATTGTCTTCCTCTTCCCCTTTTCTCACCTAAATCTAGTCCTTCCATCTAAGTAATTATAAATCATTCCTTTCATCTTCAGCCCTTGATTCCTTGAGAATTCACACCAAGAGACTAACACAGTTTTTGCCCCCATCCTTTCTGTAGGCCTTGAGCTCTAAATTACACACTTCATTTCCATTTCTTCTATTGTGCTGAGTCCCTGCCTTCCATCATGTGTCCTAATCTTTCCATCTGAATTTATTACTGCCTTAGATTCCCACTCTTGTTTCCTGGGTTAATTATCTTCTGCCTCAGTCCCTATTTCTCCAGTTTCTCAAACTCAACCCCTCAAATTTTCGCACTTTGTTTATTCATTACTGTACTACATATGCATACGTAATTGGTACCAAGTTAGTAAATGTATAAATGAGTGAATATTCTGTGTCTTAAATGTATAGGTTAGGGGGCTGGGGAGATGGATCAGTAGAATAAGCACTTGCCTAGCAAGTGCAAGGACCTGAGTTCAATCCCTAGTTCCGCAAAAGAAAAAATAAAAAAAGTATAGGTGGGAAGAGGGATCAATAATATTGCTTGCGCACTTTTCTCTGCAGCTAATAGAGTGTTGAGTATATAAGAAATGCTACTCTCTATTATTAGGGTAAATAAATGTGTATACTCTGTGTAGACTAACAAATGTGTCTGTAAAAGACCATGTATGGATAAGAAAGGCAGAGATACAAAATTGTCCATCTTTGAAGAAATTAATACAATTTTCAAAATGACAAGTTTTCTTCTAGTAGACTAAATTCTAGCAGCCATATTATGATTTAACTTTCTCTTTGTTTGATATCTATTTTTAAAAGTTAGTATTTAACTTTAAAATGTTAAGTTTCATATTTAACTTTTGAACATTGATAGACTTTGTGTTTGATTTATTTTCTATGTCCTTGACTTTGTTCAAGATGTGTATTTCAGAATCACATTACTTAAACTTTGAGATTTGATCTTATTTTTATTGTCTGAAAATTAAACCTCTATGTAACTGAGCACATTATTCAAATATTTGCTTTATTTTCTAAGTAAGTGACTTAGGCATTCTGTAGCAGAAAACTGTTCTCAGGAAAATTGGTGTAACGCACAAAGGAAGGACATGTCACAAGTGATTTTTCAGCACTATATTACTACTTTGTGTTTCAAGAAGAGACTTACAGTGCCTCATCCTTTTCCTGTGTACCAGTGTCTAGGATGAGCATGTCTCTCCACGTCCTACAGCACCTGAACCCCTCCTTCAGTCCCTTGCTCTACTGTTGGGCAATGGGTGGCCTGTCCACTGGACAGCATCCCTTGTATTGACACTGAGAGTCTCCTAACAGGAAAGTTGGAATCGCCCTTCTTTATTTTCTTTTCTGTGTCAAAACTGAACTTGAGAATTTAAAATCCCAGTCTTCCTCCTGAAAACCCAAACCTGACCAATGAATAGTCAGAATCACATGCTGTTTGAGTACTGATGGTCCTCTTTGATTGGACCGATATAAAGAGGGTATATCACATGCTAGGGTGACAAGGGAGGGGTAAACTTTCCTTATTAGTGATTTATTGGTTTCTGCAAGAGTGTAAGGCTCACACCTTTACACAAAGTATCATAGAAGAGGTATTCACTGTACTTGTTGAATGAATGAAAAAGCTTTGAGTAATGATAAAACATCCATGCAAGTGGTCTATGTCCAGTACTTGATAGGAAAAGAGCATAATTAATTATTATTAGCTGGTGAATGGCAGGGTACAATTTCTGTGATAAATAAAAGCAACATGAAAACATAAGCAGTTTCTATTTTGGCATAGACTTCATATTGCTTTCTAGTTGGTTAGTCAAATGCCTTACATCTCTTTTATTAGTGTCTTCTTGAATACATTGTGTTTTCCACATTTAATAATGTCAAGACTTGACACAGTACGGTTTACGTTTGATTTTGGCACACAGTGAACAATTCCTAAGGCAACCTATAATTCTGATCCATTAAGCTAATGCATTGCAGCTGCTGTGAGAAGTGGGCATGTCATCTTTTGATAATAAAATATAGAAAGACATAAAATATAAAATAAATAAACTAAAAAATGACTATGTTTAGGTAACATAGATTGCAATTTGCATTTTTTTCTTATAAAAATTAATAATAAGAAGGATCAATGGAACTTCTAGCAATATATATAAAATGTATAAATAAGTGTTTTAGAAAATATTGAAAACATTTCAAAAGTAATAGATATTTGAGAAGTTTTGGTAGATCAATATTCTTTATTTCTTTTTCTTCAATTTCTATTTTTAAAGTCCATTATTATTATACGTCTTGCTTAATTATTATGCCATTTATCATTATAGATTTTTTTCAAGTGGATATTATTAAACCTCATTCTTGAAGATTTCTTAATATAAAACCTACCCAGAGGAGAAAGACAAATGTCATAGAAGATGAAGCATCACCGAAAAGACTGGTGTTTATATTTTAATTTTAGGTTCTGAGTTATTCTTCTGCATCACATGAAAGTAAATATGTTTCATTAAAGCAATATCACAAAGCTAAAAACTAGGAAACTTTATGTTTTTAAACTATATCTATGCATTGTTAAAGCAGAGAGAACCTGGAACACAAAATCCAACTGTTTGAAGGGATCTAACTCAGGCCCTAGTGATTGCCAGGCAAGCATTTATTCCACTGAGCCAGCCCCTGTCATTGCCAGTCTTACAGAAAACCCACTACTATTATGGACTACTGGACTATATTTGAATATTTTGCTGAATTCAGCACCTACAATATTTAAATGACAATGGAATACCCATATCTGACAAAACTAAATAAAAAAGGGGAATACAAATGAATGACCATTTTGTATCTGTATATTCAAAATAGTTAAAATAGATACACAGTTGCATTCTCTTGGATCATTGAATAGAGAGATTTGTTCTAGTACTGTTTGTGGATAGGATATCTGTCTGCATCTTGTACAATGAATAACCACTAAGACAACAATATGAAATGTATTAATTAGCTAAACTGTGATAGTAATTGGTTTTGAAACTTTCTCATTGCTATTTGTTTCTCAATAAAATTATTTCTAAATAGCCACCTGTTTGGAAGCACCAAGGGGGTGGAAGGGTAAGCAGCAGAACAAGAAGCTGTTTGAGTATTGCCATCCAGATGTTGGAATATAGCAACATAAGGAAGACAAAAGGAAGGGAACTGAGTTCCCTGGGCCCAGGAAGAATCTGAGGTGTGAATGGAAGCCCAGAGAAAGAGGGAAGGGAGAAATTTTAATGAAGAGGAAGGAGGTAGCCTGCAGCACCTTCTCCCTGATATTGGACTCATTGAATAAGAGGAATAACCCAAACCTGAGGATAAATGGTGACTGCTGGTGACCCCAGATGCCTTCATGGAGAGATGAATTGGTGGACGGGAGCAGTGCATGTGAAGGGCTGCACTAGCTGGTGCTGAGTGATGTGGACTCAACCAGTCCAAGGGAGAGAGTGGCTGGTCAGAAGCTATCTTAGAAAAGGGACAGCTGAAGTCAAAACTCAGAGCAACTGTTGGCTCCATCTAGCAGCTATCAGCTTAACTCAGGCCCACAGGGGGTATGCTAATGGCTGCAGGCTGTATGAGTTTGGTCTTAATAAGAAGGTGCAGGCTCCCTGACAGTATCCACTACCTCAGCAAAAAGCAACTGCTGGTTGGATGGAATAACTCAACATGGATTAGAACTCTGTTTCCATATATTGTCTAGGAGTGACAGCAGGGAAAAACCTGGAAGTAGAGATTTTTTTCTCTCTGTTTGTTTTTTGTTATAGTGGGTGGTTTTGTATTTATTTTTCTCCTTTATTATTTGATTTTGTTTTCTATAATATGAATGTGTTTTCAAGATACTTTGTGGTTGCCATTGTTATATTCTTTTTATCTTTCTTCTTTCGTTCCTTCCAGTCTTCTGCACCAGTTTCCAAAACTTAGTTTGATCTCCCTTTGTCCTCCAGCCTTACTTCTAATCTCTTCCTCTTCTTCTGCTTCCCTATTTTCCCCTAAGACCTTTTAAATTTTAACTTCTGAAGGTAAAATTGACATAGTAGAGTTATATACTGCATGTAATTTTCTAGTCTATTTTGTTATATAACTACAAATCTAGTTCATACAGTTAAAGGAGACAAGTTAATGATTAACTCAGTTCGTCATTTTCTAGGCTGTGATTTTTGCTATGATTATTGCTGATGGTATCACTTTAGAAAAAAATGATAGAATTATCCTAAACTGCTGCTCTTCTTGATATTTCAAAACTGAAATTGACTAAAGATTATAGAAAACATTATGCACAGTGCCAAAGAACCAGGGATTGGCCAAAACAGGCAGAAACTTCTTATCTCCAACAAATTGAAGACATAGGATCATTTTGTGCTGGGAATGAAACTCACAACCTTATGCTTTCCAGGCATGTGCTATGCTACTGAACTATATTCCTTGCAAGACATAGGATCTTGCAATAGATTCATAACTCTCAAAGCAGTTACATATAAAAGATACATTGGAGAAGTAATAATTTGCTAAGGGTTCTGAGTACTGGCAATAATGCAATGCATCATAGACAATTTACAAGCATCACTTCAAGAACTAAATTTAATAAAAGAAAAGAAAATGAGTAGACACTTAAACAACATGAAACCCCAGATGTCCAGTGTACTGAAGGCAAACCCAAGGGACGATGAAGTGACATAACCCAAAACCACCCACCTGGCCTCTCTGAAGTGGAAACAACAAAGCAATTGAATGAGGCTCTAGAGAAAAGCAAATGAGGAATAATTTCTGAGATAACTTCAGAGATGGTGGCCACAGTGAAAATCATGCTTAATGACTCTAGAGAAGATGCAAACAAAAAGTAGAAGAGCTTTAAAAAAATTTGGAAACCATGAGCACTTAGCATGGTAAAGAAATGAAATCTATCAAGCAGATTCAAGGAGATGCCCAGGCAAATAAAAATTCCATTGAAAGTATCTGCAACAGTATCTGGAACTGGACAGAAAGATTCTGTCCAGTGTGAGGACAGAATCTTAGATATAGAAGACAGTCTTGGAGTTAGTGGTCATGAAAAGAAAGATTTCTTAAAAATCCAAGGTACCATGAGAAATATATCTAGTAGCTTCTAGAGGAGACAAAGAAGAATAATTTAAGATTGATTGGAGTCAATAAAGAAGTAGGAAATTGCAAAAGTATATTTTAAAAAACTGTTCACAGATGTCATGTCAGAAAATTTCCCTGGTGAGGAGAAAAATGTAACATCTATGTGAGTGAGGCATATAGAACTCCAGTTAGTCATAACCAAAAACATCTACAGGCAAACATATCATAATCAATTCAACACAAGAGAAGAATCTTAAAATTTGTTAAAGGGGTAAGGAGATAGCAGCATAGCACATACCTGGAAAGCTCAAGGTTCTGAGTTTGATTCCTACTATCATCCTCCAAAAAGAGCTGTTAGAAAAAAGAAATAAATAACCTACAGGGGAAAGCTTATCGAAATCACAGCTGACTTCTCAGCACAAATTCTCAAGTCAAGTGATGTATTTCATGTTCTAAAAGAAAACAGCCATCAACCCAGATTGATGTATCTCACAAGACTGTCTTTTAAAACTGATGGAGAAATAATATACTTCCATGACAAAGAACAAGTGAGGAAATTTTTGATCACTAAACCAACACTCAAAAATTATTTGAAGGACAATAATTATATCTGAAAAGACATAACAAGGACTATAAGCCCATCAACCCAATAGAAAGAATCCACCAAGTAAAGCCAAAAATTAAAGAGGGAGGGAAAACAGGGAGAACAAACAAGAAGAAGATAACATGACAAGGATAAGTCAATACATCTGAATTACAAAAATTAATGTTGATTTCAATTCATAAATCAAAAGACACAAAACGGTTGAATGGATTAATAACCAAGAACCAACAATATGTTGCATAAAGGAAACACATTTAACTCAAAAAGAAATTCATAGACTGAAAGTCAAAGGATGGAAAATAATACTCCATATAACAGGAATCTCAAAAAAGTAGTACATATTCTATTTGTAGACAAATTGGATTTCAATCCAAGACTGATTGAGCAAGATGAAGAAGGTCATTACATCCTTATAAAGGGGACAATCAAAGAGGGAGTGATAATAGCGATGATAGTCATATATATGTGTGTGTGTATATATATATATATATATATATGCAACAAACAACCGTGTAATTAATTATATAAAACAAATATTAATGGGCATGAAAGATTAAATAATATTAGTGCTATATTTTTGGGGATCTCAGTGCCCCATTGTTACAAAAAGACACACCAACTAGACAAAGAATCAACAATAAACTTTTGAGCAAATGGACTTAGTAGATGTCTATGTACTGTTCCACCACACATTAGAATACACACTCTTTTGTTCTCCATATAGACCACACATTAGTTCATAGAACATGGTTAGGTAAATGCAAAAGATTTTAAATTACCTCATGCATATTATCAGGTTATAGTGCAATGAAATTGGAAATCAATGGCAATAGATACCCCAAGAACTTTATAAACACCTGGAAATTAAATAGCAGCCACCTGAACAACCAATGGGTCATAGATAAAATTAAAAAAGAAATTTGAGTTTCTACAATTAAATGACAAGGATAATAAAACATGCCCAAATTTATGAGACATGGAGAAAGCAGTCCTAAGAGGGAAATTCATAGTAGTAAATATCTGTGTCAGGAAAACAGAGCAGGTGCAAATAAGCAACTTTATGGTGAAACTTAAACTTCTAGAATGATAATAACAAGCCAAAGCTCATAGGAAGGAGAAAATAATACATTATGAACACTAGAGCGAAAGTTAACTCACTGGAGACTAAAAAAACTACAAAAAATCCAAAGAATCAATAAAAGAATTAGTTATTAGAAGATTAAATAAAATGGAGAAACCCATACATACCTTATTAAAAGAAAGGAAAGAGAAGACTCAAATCTACACAATTAGGAATGAAAAAGGTGCAATCAAAATAGAACCTGAAGAAATACAGAAGGTCATCTACACCTACTTGGAAAACTTATATTCCAACATGATGAAAATGTAGAACAAATCCTTAGATACATATGAATTACCAAACCTGAATCAAGAAGATAAAAATATCCTAAATAACTAACATCAATGAATGAAATAGAATTTATAAATAAAAACCTACCAACAAAGAAAATCTCAGGTGCTGGTAGATTCACTGCTGAATTCTATATGAAATTTAACACAATGTAACACAGATGTAACACAACTATTTGTCAAACTCTTTAATGAAGCTGAAAGTTAAGCAATACTCTCAAATTCATTCCTGGAAACAAGCATTAGCCTGATACCGAAAATGGAGAAGGACTCAACGAAGAAAGAGAACCACAAGACAGTCTCCTTAATGAACATAGGTGCAAAAATACTCACAAGATACTTGCAGACAAAGTGCAGCAAGTCATCAGGAAGATTAAACACAACGACCAAGCAGGGCTCATCCCAGAGATGAAGGAATGTTTCAATATATGTAAATAGATCAATGTAATATACCTGTGGTGGATTGACACTTGGTGAGCAATTTTTAATACCCATGTGAACTGAATCAGCATAGTGCTAGATGTGGGAAACCCACCTGAGGTTTGTTGCCTATAGCATAAGAGGCTGTAGGGAGCTGGCAGGAGCTGTGGGAAGCTGTTAGGGAGATGTTGGTTTCGGAAAAAGTGGCTAATTTGCTGGAGGATCATGTCATGCTGGCTTTCCTGGTGAATGTGGCAGTTCTCATTGTTGAATAAGCTCAGGACATTGATATTACTGAGGATGGTTACAGTTCACTTTGGGGGAGCACTGGTCTTCACTTTGAGTATCATTTCCTAGATCCAGAGGGGAAGATGATACACCGCTCAGTCTCCTGGAGAAATTCTTATTGTGCTGGCTTTGCTGATGGGAATTTTGCTTCCCTCATCATCAGACCAGCTCAGAACCTCACTGCTGATGAAGATAGCTGTATTATGTTTTTGAGGAATTCTGGTTCTTCCTTTGAGTATTGCTTCCTAGCTCTAGTGCTGATTTCTGAGCCTGCTAGCACAGATCCTTCATCTCATTAGTACAGACTTTTTAGTTTCCACCACTTACATTTGGGTATCCTCAAATCAGATTCATAAAACACACCAGGATGAGATATTTGTTATGAATTATTCAGTATAGGAGCCAGATCAGAGGCCAAATTGAAATTGGAATAAAAGCCTTTATTTATTGCGCTCAGGATCGTCAGTCAGTTCTCATGCAGGTGAAGAAAGATTGACCTCTATCCCAGGGAGCAAAGGGATTTTAAAGCAAAAAACCAGATCCTGTTTGGTTAACAAATTTGTCATCTAACACAAAGCAGCACCTTCAGGGACAGTGAGACCATTTCTCAACATACATTCTTTCTGGGGTGTTCCCGTTTAGCATACATCTGCATTCCTGTGGCCTTGATTCTTTCTTGCAGTAGTACAAGGAATCAGGGTCACAGAAAGTTGAGCAGAGTAATGTTTCACATTTAGTTTGACATTAATTCATCACATTGACATGGGGTCTAGGCCTTCAGTTGGAATCATGGGATGCATTGTTATGAGCTCTAGGTCTTCATCTGGAATCAAGCAGGACACTATCATGGAATGCAGGCCCTCAACTGGATTCTTTGGTCTTTAATGTGTGGACAGTAGTCTTTGTATATGATTTTTTGGATGATTCATTATAAACTAATCATAAGAAATTGATCTTATATTGTATTGTTCCCCTTGCAAATCCCCAAACTATACAACACCATATTTACAGAGCCAAGGATGAAAATCATATGATCATCTCAATAGATACATAAAAAGCTTTTGGCAAAGTCCAGTACCATTTATGATAAGCAGCCCTATAGAAAATTGGACTAGGTTGTCTTTACCTCAATCTAATAAAAGCCATCTATGATAATCCAATAGCCAACATCATACTAATGAACAAAAACTGAAAGTTTTCACTCAAAACTCAAGAACAATCAAACAATGCCCACTGTCTCTGCTCTTACTTAACAGAGTCCCAGATCCTTTAGCCAGAGAATTAGATAATAAAAAGAAATACAAGTAATAAAAATAAGAAAGGAAGAATTAAATTATCACAGAAGACCCCAAAAGCTCTACTAAAAATTGCAAGATTTAATAAGACATTTCAGTTCCATAACTGGATAGAAAGTAAACATTCCAAAATCAATAGCACTTCTGTACACAAATAATAAATTCACTGAGAGAGGAATTGGGAAATAGTTCCTGATGAAATTATAGTATAAAGCTATAGTGATAAAAATAGCAACAAAACAAGCCTTAGGATCAATGAACAGGTTACAATATGCATAAACATCTCCAGCTATATTCAGCTATCTTATCTTTGACAAAAGTGTCAACCACATTCACTGGAAGAAAGATAACTTCTTTAATAAATAGTTCTTTAAGAACCTGCTCTGCACATGTCAAAGATTAAAACTGGACCCCTATCTTTCATCGTACACTAAACTGAATTCAAAATGGATCAGAGATCTCTATATTAAAACAGAAATATTAAATCTACTAGAAGGTTGAATAGGTAAAA
The DNA here is from genome assembly GCF_000260255.1 of Octodon degus. Lineage (NCBI taxonomy): Eukaryota > Metazoa > Chordata > Mammalia > Rodentia > Octodontidae > Octodon > Octodon degus. The sequence goes on from NW_004524596.1 coordinate 19,108,865, forward strand.
CACTTGAAGATATTGATGTAGGCAAAGATTTTATGAATAAAACCTTGATCACGTAGCAACTATAACAAAGAATCAAAACTAGGATCTTATGAGTTCTGTTGTTGTTGTTGTTGTTGTTGTCGTCATTTTTTCATGTATTTAGGACAGGGTCTACAGGGTCTCACTATACAGTTCATACTTGTAGTGATCCTCTTATTTTCAGGCTCCCAAGTGCTAGGATTAGAGGTACATACCACCATGCCCAGTCTCAATCCCCATCTCAGCACACCCTAGGGGTGGGGCTGGCACAACACACCAGGGATTGAACCCTGGTCCCTGTGTCTGCTAAGCATGCACTTTAATTCACTGAGCTGTATGGATAGTCCAGAATCTCATGTTATTAAAAACCACCAACAGAGTGAAGAAACAACCCACAATATAGGAAAAAAAATGTTTGCTAATTGTTCATCAAATAAGTGAATACTATGGCAAACATATAAAGAACTAGAAAGCTCTAACCTTCAATTTTAAAGATCCAATACAAAAATGGGCATCTTAGATAAATACACACTTCTCATGAGGAAAATGGCAACCTTCTCCACTTCTGGTGGGACTGTAGACAGGTGCAATCACTGTGGAAATCAATGTGGAAATTCCTCAAATAACTAGGATTAAAGGTCTTGTTTGACCCGTCTATTCCTTTTTTGGTTATTTTACCAGAATACAAACTTCATACTATAGCAATATATGTACACCAGTGCTTATACTAACATAATTTGTAATATCTGGATCTTGGAAACAACCCAAATGTCCATCAACTAAGCAATAGGGTAAAAAGATGTGGTGTTTTTATATAATGGAGTACTACTCAGCCATAAACAATGATAAACTAGAGATATTTGTAGGTAAATGGATGCAAACTTCAAGGTCATACTGATAAGTAAAATAAATTAGATGCACATAAGCAAACATTACATTGCCTCCATAGTGTGAGACATTGAAAGATTAAATCTGATGCAAAATGTACAATAGACATTGTAAACTATGCAGGGCCTTTTTTTTCAGTACCAGAATTCAAACTCTGGACCTTAAGCTTGCCAGACAGGTACTTATGCCACTGAGCTATATCCCAAGGGCTATAGACATTATGAACTCTGAAGAAACCATTCAAAATAAAGATAAACTGGGATGGGGGAAAGGAGAAAAAAGAAAGGAAAAAAAAAATATATATATATATATGTCTCCTATATATATTCTGTACTATATATATTACATGTTATATATACTATATATCTGATATATTTCTCTACTAATTTCTCCTAGTTCATTAAAAAAAGAAATGTTTGTGTCAATATTGTTTGTATAATTAAATGCTGATATCTTGTACTCTAAGTAACTAATTTAAAGATAACAGTACATAGTGTATTAACCATTTTTATTCTCCTATTGTCTTTCTTTAAAATTTTGGTTTTTTTCTCTTTAAAATAAAAAAAAAAAAATATGCCATGCCGGCCCCACCCCAGGGGCACGCTGAGATGGTGATTGAGACTGGGTGTGGTGGCATGCATCTATAATCCCAGCTCTTGGGAGGCTGAACACAGGAGGATGGCTACGAGTCTGATCTACATAGTGAGATGCTATGGACCTTGCAGACTCTACTAAAATACAATAAATGAATAAATAAATAAATAATTCACATGTGTAGCTCCCTATGAAATATTCCTTTTTTAACAATTCTTGCTTTACTTCTGCCAACTGCATTAAAATCTGAACTCTGTCAAAAAGAAATATCCTTTCTCTTTTTCTTTAAAAATAGTTTTGGTAAAAATAAACTACATATAGCTATACATCAAGTTTCTTCATGGTAAATAAAGTTGAAAGACCATTTCCTAGGTTCATTCTGAAAGATTTCATTCTAAATATAATCTTCAGGCATCATCAATGTAGGTTTACACTTTGCCTAGAAGGAACAAATTGAAGTTGTGAAAGAAAGATCTGGATAAGAGAAAAGGAAAAAAAAGATTAAAGATGAAAGAGAAGAAAGGAAACTGGGGAAATAGGATAGAAGGGGAAGAACAGGAGAAGGAAGAGGAAGGGGGAGGGGAGGCCTCAGTCTCCTAACAAAGGAGGCCGTGTGTCTGCACCAGGATATGTTTGCCTCTGAACTGCACAGCCTGGAGCAGGAAGGAAAGCTGTACACACCCTGAAGTGTTACTCTGCTGTAAGAAAGGAAAATATTGAGCCATTTGTAGGAAAATGGACTTACCTTGCAACTATATGGCAACAAAAAATAATTAAACACACATTTAAATGTTGCGTGACTTTTTTCTTATATGGGAAACAAAACAAAAAGAAAACAAAGAACAAAACAAAAGACAAGTAATAGAAAACAGGAAGATAAGTCCTTGAAGAGACTGAGGGGGATGCGGGAAGGGTAGGAAAAGGGAATGAAGAGAGAATTAAGGTGCCAACTCCCCAAGGTGAATGTAACCATTTTGTGACGAAACATGTATGGATGCAAATTAAAATCAAGAAAGAAGGATCACAGAAAGGAGGACTAATAAAACATTAGAAACAAAGATCGAGATGGGTGTCTTCATTTAATGACAGAGAAGTTGGCATCACTATAAGGTCGATATGACTTGATGTAGATGTGAGTAGCTGTCTGCTGACATCAAGATGCCGCACATTGACCTGGCCTTCCTCTCGCCGGCACACGGTTACATATTTTGTGAGAAGTTTACCCCAGGCAAAGATTATGAAGAGAGAAAGGACAGGAGAAGGACCTGCCCCGCCGCCACTCTAGGGAAACGCTGAGGGAGGAGCGAGACCCCTGGAAAAGGGCGTCTATGCTGCGCAAGCTCCAGGCAAGGCAGCGCCAGCTTCCCTCCACAGCCAGCCCTGAGTGTTTAGCGCTCTTGCTTGGGTTGGTACTCAGTTCCAGTGAAGGAGGATGAACAACTTGAGGAAACAAGCTCAGTTAAAGGCAGCTTATTATCAAGTTATCTGGTGAGAGAACACAGGTGACCCCAGGCAGAAACTGGCCTGCAGCAGCAGCTCTTGGCTGGGAAGTAGACCAGTCCATCGCGCTCTGGGCAAAAGGGTCAGAAACAAAGAAACTCATGGTGTAGTTTCTAGAGAGAGAGCCAGTGAGGTGGGACTGTGGGTATTCTTCTCCCTGACTCCACCCCTGGTATTACATCCCAGAGAATAAAGACCTCCAGGAACCTAAACGACAAAGACCCACAAAATGGTCTGTTCTGTTTCCAAGATCAAGTGGCCTGAATACACAAGTGAGACCTACGGACACCTGGAAGGATAAAGGTAAAAAATCTGGCCTGACTCTCCCCATTCTGAAGCGCATGAGCCCTCACTCGGTAAGGTTTGTGCTCATCAGTGGATATGCAGATTGACAAAGTAGCCCGGCTATCACCCAAATCCGTGGTGAAGTCTGTATGGACAGTGAGTGGAGGTCGGGCTGACGCTATCATTCAGCATTGTTTGACCTTTGCAGCTTCTAATTAGGTCTAAGAATTAGGGCATGTTTCTGAGAGTTATTTAGGGAATTTTAAATAAGGTATATTGGAATATGCAACTTTCCCTAAAAAAAGAGAAAAAAAAATTGCAAGCATCAGGACTGTCACAACACATAAAATTACTAGAAAATGGACTGAGAATTGCACTTTTTGTTCTAAATATTTTGACAACCTACAGACATATTTACTGTCAATCATTAATTCCCTCTTCAAATTCTCAGTATTTCAAATAAAGAATGATTTATATTCAGTGCACTTTTAAGAGAGGCTATTACCATATTAAACATTAAAAGCAAGCATCTACATTTATATGTCACTACTAGCTTTCCTTATTTTTTAAATTTTAGTCAAGCTAATATGCATAATTTGTAAATAAGCCTTAAAAAGTAGCTTAAGTATTTCAAGGAAAGTTGAATATTTAACACCCTACTTGAACCAACTATCTTTTATTAACTTTTTATTTTATGAAAAAATAAAACAAACTTTCATAACCAAATAAACAATAATAGTTATCACATTGTGTATCATTATCATCAAATTCAAATTGGTAGAACAAAAATAAATTTGCAATATCAAGTAGCACTGAAGATGATCTTTGAAAACTGATTTTATTGGAATACAATTATTTGTTTTTTGATTTTGGTTTGTTTGTGTTTTTTTTTTTTGTTTTTTGTTTTTTTTGTTTTTTGTTTTTGTAGCAGTGTGGTTTGAACTCAGGACCTTGTGTTTCCCAGGCAAGCACTTATTCTACTGAGTTATCTCCCTGGCCTGTAATACAATTATTTGCATATGAGTGTTACATGAGTTAGTTTGAAATGGATTTATTAATAATATTGGCTTTAGTTTTATTTGAAGCTAAAACTGTTAATAATTTGCTTGTATATTCTAACATTAACTCAATTTATAATAGTTTAGTTATATTTTCATGAAATTGCTTTTAGTAGTAATAAAGTCCAATAAAAAATATTTCATTTTCAACACTGGCATACAATACAGCATTTGAAATGCTGCTTAATATAATCTTTTCTCAGACAATACTCAAATTGTTAGTGTACTAATGATATTTCAGGGCAATGAAACCTAATTTTGAAATGTTTTGTTACTGACTATGTAGTAAGTTAAGGCAAGCCTGAACTACATAACAAGAACTCATCTCAAACAAATAGACAGAAGAATTTAAAATGCTTTCTTTAGAAAGGGTACTAAATTGGCATCTTCCAAGATGTACTGATTAGAGAAAGAAGTGGTAGTCCTCCAAGAACAAAAATAGCTCAGAGACCACTTTAAAAGTGTTTCAGAATTCTACTGAACTCTCTGGTTTTAAAATAGTAAATGTGGATTTCAATTGTTTTGATGCTATGTTGGTGACTTTTGTGTGTAGATAGAAAATATAAGCTGTTATAATGATTAAGCATTTCATTTATTAAGCAGATTGTTTATAGTAACACTAGAATGGACCTACATGGTCGCACAAATGGTATAAATCTGAATTGGTGAATCGTTTCCCACTGTTCTTTGTTCTTTATACCTTAGAGCTCTTTCCTCCCTCTTGTCTCTTTTTAGTTACCTGTCTTCTATAAATTCAATGATGTGGTAATTGATTCATAATACAAAGTCAACTGGTAAACTTTAACTATAAATTTCATGTGTGATTACTTTTCTTAGGCACATCAATGGACTATCTTTTAGAAAATACTCATGTGGAAAGATCACATTTGGTGTGGCCATAACTACCCCACTCTCATTCCAGTAGCTCCATAAAAGTTTACAAGTACATATTGTGTGTCTCCACATGAATACCCATTTTAATGAAAAATCAAGTGCCTAAAAACAGTAAAAATTTTAATTCTTAGTACCTTTGCAATGCCACTTACTGACCGCCAACATTTAAAATGTGTCATTTAATTAGGAGAAGAACAGAGGTAAGGCTCTTCAATGTGAACTATTGTTTGCAAGTGTATCTAAAATATTTCTTTTGTAATTGTATCCCAACAGAAATTGCTTGTAATTAAAGTAGACCTGACTTGGAAATAAAATACTTTTAAATGCAATGCCTCTGGCCTTAATAGTTTATATAGAGCTATTAAAATAATCTAGTCCTTTGCAAATATATCCATTCATTGTGTTGAGACTTTATAAATAAATGTATTTTTTAGACTTGTAGGTAAGATAACATGTCACTTCGCAATGTCTTTGTCCCCAACACCCCATCCTTACTGTTAAAAGTTACCATGTTTCCCTCCTCCTTTCATAAGGTGTCAGGCACATTTGGCATGAAGATGACAACTTAAGCTAAATATCTGTCAAAACAAAGAATAGCTAACAGGCATCTCTACAGCTGATGTAGCAGCAGAACGTGTGCCAGCCGAAACGAGACGTATGCTATAGAGATTGTTGTTCAGCAAACAGGTAAACTACTTTGGTATCTACTGTACTAAAGACTTCTTAATGGTGCAGCTCTTTATTTCCCAAGTATAGTGCAAGGTTCTTGGGATCTCTAAGTAAAGACAGTTTCTGACTTGGTGCATGTAAAAGTAAGAATATCTAATGTTATTGTGCTTCCAGTATGTTAGGAATTCTCCCCAGTCATCCATATCCTCTTTAATCCACAGGAAATGTGCTCTAATATATCCAATATATGCCTGATATTGTGGATACAACATAACTCTATGCACACAGTTTTTCTTATGCACATATGCCTATGATAAAGTGTAACTTATAATTAGGCTCTTAAGAAAGTAAGAACCAAAATAGTAAAATGGAAAAACTATAATAATTTACTCTTTTAATATCAACTAAAAGACAAATTATGCAACTGTAGTCTCTCTCCAAATATCTTATTGTGCTCTACTTGCCTTTCTTGGGATAATACAATGCCTATGCAGTGAAATGGAGTGAGGTACATGACATAGGTACTATGATATAGCATTAGGACGTTATGTAAAAGTACGTGAATGGTGGCACAGAAGCTAGCTGATACTTTGACCACCAATCTGATAACCAGAAAGCTACTAAGTGATTGATAGCTTATACATTGTATCAGTTGGTGATTTCATCAGCACGGTAATGGCATGTAACTTACAATTTATGAAAAGTACATTTCTGAAAATATCTATAAAATGATTAATATTAAGCACAGTGCCACATGTTAACTGAATAGTTAACATTTTAACTATTCATAGATAGAAAAACTTAAATTTTAGAAAGTGGCAAACACCTTCCCAGATCATCCATGTAGCTAGAGATGGAATTAATTCCAGACCAACCACTCTGGAATCTCTCCTTGTTTCTGTTTTCCTAAGCTGTCTATTTTGTCTTGTTTTTAAGGAAATGCAAATGTAAGTGTACATCTGCAATATGGTGATAAAAGTGTTCAATGTACAAAAAAGTGGCACTTGAAGTGTAGACTGGGCAAATGCAGAGAGTGAGTGGAGAAGAAATCTCATAGATGCTGATGTTCCAACAAACCGTTCAGCAAGCTGAGTTCATTTACCTGGTGAAACAAGAAAGCGTGTGTCCCAGGCAAACAGAGAATATTTGGTATTGAATACTTTGCAAATAAAAAGAAAGCCTTAAAATAATTCTACTCAATAATTTATTTGTTCTAGAGAAAAGAATAAATGGAATGTTTTAAATCATCAGTGTAGCTATTTATCCTGCATTGAGCTGAAAGATGAATTACTCTTGCCTAACTTGAATCACACATTAATGCTTCGCCCAGCAGGTAAGCTGACAAACTAAGATGTTGAATATTTACCTACTCCTCTTTGGCACTCCTTTTTGAAATTGTGTCTTTAAATATCAACTAAAAGACTTGATATATAAATACAATATACAATTTAGCAAGTAGGATGTTTGTCATTCAGGCTTCCTGCTCCAGGTAGGTAGGAATATTGACGTAATCTATTTTTAGAGAAACTTGACAACATGGCTTATGTTCATACAGAAATTTATCGCTACATATAAAGCATGGAGAAGCTCCTGGGAGTTTGTTTATAATTGCATCATAACACTGTGATCAAATGTATCTAAATACCCTCAGCAATCAAGAAATTGATGAATAAAATGTGGTACACCTATTTGGTGAAATAGTGTGAAGTTTAAAACAAATCTGTACTTGTCAGCATTGATAGAAAGCTACATTGTCAGGCTGGCCAGATAGCTCAGTGAACTAAAGTGCCTGCTTAGGCCGAATGCGGCAGCTGGGGTTTGATCCCTGGTATGCCATGCCAGCCTCACCCCTGGGGGCGCACTGAGATGGCAATTGAGACTAGGAATGGTGGTGCTCGCCTGTAATCTCAGAGCTCAGGAGACTGAAAACAGGAGGATCACTATGAGTTCTATCTACGTAGTGAGACCCTGTAGACCCTGTACTAAATATGTTAAGAAAAAAAAAGAAAGCTACATTATAATATTGAGCAAAAGTATTCTTCAGACTGAAGATATACATGTACATGAAATAAAAGATAATACAAATTATTGTTATGGATACAAACTGTGTATGCATACACATATATACATATATCTACACTTTAAAATGTATTAAAATATAAGCAGGTAACAAGATGATGAATCCCAACTCCAAAACAATTTTGCCTCTAGGGAAGGAAAAGACAAAAAAATGAGAGGAGAAATAAATAGTTTAAAATATTTTCCCCACAGCCTCTCCAACATTTGTTGTTGGGTGATTTCTTTATGATAGCCATTCTTTCCGGGGTGAGATGATATCTCAATGTAGTTTTAATTTGCATTTCACGAATGGCTAGCGATGTGGAGCATTTTTTCATGTATTTATTCGCTTG
>NW_004524596.1:19118296-19122105 GCF_000260255.1 Octodon degus
TATTATCTATAGAGTTTTGTTTCTTTTAGTGTCATTTCAAGCAACCATGATCAAGGGGTATCACTGATCCTATTAAGTCCACAGAGTTCTGTACCTCATCTTACACAGCTGCCTTTCTTTATAGAATTAAAAGTAAAGAAGCATAGCCCACTTTGAGGATAAGCCTGGAAGCAGGACAGGGGTCCCCTGGCTTGCTGATGTCAACCTTTGTCTCTGCTTTTCACTTCTCTTTTAATTCACACTCAGTTTTCCTCTCTTTGTCATTACTGCTCCATCAACTGGCCTAGTGTCCCACTTCTTTCTTTCAATTTCCAAAATGACTTGATGTAGCAAGACGGGTAAATTGTTCTTATTCTTTATATTTGATTTTTTACTGTTTTTTTTTTTTTCTTTTTGGTGGAACCGGGGATTGAACTCAGGCCCTTGTGCTTGCCAGGGAAGCATTTATTCCACTGAGTCATCTCCCCAGCGCCCCCCCTTATTTTTTAAATGATGATTAAATTAGGCCACTTTGCAACTTAGACATGCCAGATAGGAAAAACTATGGACTAACTTTGGAAGTGGTCCCCTTTCCAACTTAATGTGGTGAGTGTGTTGTATAGGTAGCCACTATTTTAAAGAGTGAACAATAGTTGTAGCTTATTAAAACAGCCTTGTCACTTGTTGTAAATACTTCTATAAAGCAAATGTCACTACATCTCTATTTTAGAAAATGTAGCTCTTTTGTGACACATAAACACAATTCCCTGGAATGCAAAAAGTTCAAAATGATAGTTTCTTTGTACTTTTTCCAGTTACTATAATAGATAGGATTTTTTTTTACCACAATAGGAAGCAATGTATTTAGTGATTTGGAAACAGCCAAAATGGAATTTCAGTCTGCTGTGTATGTGTATAGTTCATTGGTAAGGTGCATGGGTGGTAGGTGGGAGGCCCTGGGTTTGATTCCCAGCACCACAAAAAGGAAATAAAAAGATTTCAAATGAAAATTGTAACAGTTACTGAGAGAGTAATGATCTTGTGTGGAAGCCAGGTGGTAGCTTGTCTTGGCCATTGAGACAGATGGAAGACCTGCAATGAAGTTATTTTTTTCATTATATTAAAAAAATTAGAGGGAGTAATTGATGTTCTTTTTTCCACCTTATTTGTGCTTTGTGTACCACTATTCATTAAAAGATGATTTTTCTATTGGGTAAAATTCAGTACTGTGCATATTGATTTCTTCTGAAGTCACTGCAATTGTCTAAGCCATTTCAAATTTTTATAGCACCATAATGTCCGTTTTAAATGACCAAAGGAGAATAAGGATGCTAGGCTAATATAATTATAAAGGTTTATATCAGTAAAATAATAAATTCATCCTCTAGGAGAATACTCTAAAATTGCTTTTCTATAGATACTCCAGGCTACATGAATGCTATAACAATGATAATATTTTCCCTAGGACATTCAGCCTATTTGCCTAAAATTTTTGACCATGTTGCTAAATATTCAGTAGCAGAAGTCTTTGTGCGCTATGCTCCAAATTTGCTATTTTAAGTGGGTCATTGCAACCTATTTTGTTAGCTTTTGCCCGTGTACCCTGCAGTGATATTCTGAGAAAAAGGCAGATAAACGAAAGCAATTGAGATTCATGGTTCATATATTTTAATTATTTGAATTGTAAGTTATTGTTTCCCATACAAATTTACAGAGATGAACAATCTCAGTATTATATGAGAACCTCAAATAAATGTCAAGAGGAATTCAAAGGTTTTACTATCATTCATTTCAAATGAGCATATTTCTGTTGACTTTCCACCTTCTAACTCTGATTAACTGCACCAGCTCCCCAGCTCTTTACAGCCTGGGAAGAGGCCAAGGTGGTAGAGGGTCTGATGGGATGGGCATGTGGTCAGGCACAGCCTTTGCAGGCCCTTCTGTATTGTCAGGGCATCTGGCGGAGGAGGATGCATGTGACACTGTGGCCAGATAACTTGTGAGGAGCCATCATCACCTGGAAGTGTATTGCATTTTTCTCACTTACATGGGGAAAAAATAGATTTCCAGATGTATTGCAAGATAAGGCTTTCTATGTGTTTCTGAATGCTGTTCTCTTCTTATGCCAACCGAGGTACTAATGTCTAGCTGCAGGAGTTTGATTTGGGCACCCAAAAATTCTGTCTATTGTAGCAATTCAGCTAAGTAATAACAAAGTAGCACATCTTTAAGTGATTTTTAGATTTGCTTCAATGAGGCAGCAAAAGTGCAATTCAGATTAAAGTTTTTCTTCAGCATTTTTTCCTGATTCTTACTTCCTTAATCACTGGGAAAAAAGTCTGTGATATACTGTGCTTTTATTTTTGTTTTTAGAGACTATGTAGTTCAGGCAGCCCTTGAACTCACTATGGAGCCCAGGCTGAACTCCAACTTGCAGGGGTCCTCCTGTCTCAGTCTCCAGGTCCTAGGATTACAGGTGTACGCCGTGGCAACTGGTGAAGTCTGCTCTCTACACAGCCTGATGAAATGACTCTTATTACTACTTTCATATGAGAGTTCACCTAAATTTAAATTACTGAATCTTCAGATGAATATTCTTTGGTCTATCTTATGCTGCATTTTAAAAATACAAAAATAATCTTTTATAAACTTTAAAACTATTTTAAAATGAACACAGGATTCTGTTCATTTTGACATCATGCTTAAGTAAATTAATGTTTGGAAGTTAAAAGAAAGCAAAGTGTCCCTTACATTTTTGGTTTCTCCCCACTAAGGCTACCTTATTTTGTCCACTGGGCCAGAGACTAACATATTTCCATTTCAAAGGAAGTCATAATAAATTTCTAAAACAATAGCCTGATTCATAATGAAGTTAAGATTCAAAAACAATATTGCCTTGGGGAAAATTTCTGTCTCCAGTTTTAAAATGAATCATTATCTGACAAGAAAGAAAAATACCCATCAAAGCTTTTCTGGCAAAACCTTTTCCCCTGCTGTGCCTGTATTGATCCTTTTAAGCTTCACATCTTTGTTGGATATATTTGTAGGTATTAATGAGGAAGAACATACAGTCCAAAAGAACTACCTATTTGTAAGAAATCCTGAGTTAATTCATCAGATAGAGAAGTGTTGTATTTCCAAAATGGTATTATATGAAATATTTTAGAAGTAGTATTAAAATATGCACACACCCAAAACATTATATATACTTTAAAAGATACAAAATGCATGAAATAGCTTTTACTAATTAAAACAAAATATATTTTCAGTACAAAAGTATGTAAGATGTAATCTAAGAGGTTTAATACAGAATATATATACACTTACCAATGTTGGAAAACAGCATTTAATGATTGATACAAAATTTCAGATCAGGAAATAAACTAGATGTAGTGGTGCAGATTTATCATCCCAGCATACAGGAGGCCGAGGCAGGGGATTGCCATGAATTTCAGGCCAGCATGGGCTGTACACTGAGTTCAAGCTCAGTCTGAACTACATAGCTAGGCATTGTATCAAGAATTTTAAAAAGCCAAAATATCAAATTAAGAAATAAAATACCAAATAGCTCAGCAGATTAAATCACCACTTAGGCATATGCAGCAGCCAGGGTTAGATCCCTGGCCCGTCATGTTGGCCTCACTCCCGGGGCGCACTGAGATGGTAATTGAGACTGGATGTGGAGGCACATGCCTGTAATCCCAGCTCTTGGGAGACACCGTGAGTCCAATCTACATAGTGAGACTCTTACTAAAAAATACAGAAAAGAAAAGAAAAGAAGAGAGGAAAGGAAGGAAGGAAGGAAGGAAGGAAGGAAGGAAGGAAGGAAG
>NW_004524596.1:19122585-19123180 GCF_000260255.1 Octodon degus
GCACTGTATATAAACCAAAACAATGTTAGCTTACTTCAAAGCACAGATTACTTTGAAGCTTTATATTTAGCCCTTAAACTTTCTTTTTTATATGAATTTTATTGAGAAAGAAGTAGCAATGAGACAGTTTCAAATCAGGTTAGTAGGACAGTTACAATAATTAATACATTGCATATGGTTGTCTTCGTAGTAGTTATTCATAGTACAAGGTGCAGACGTGATATCTTGTCTAAACACTATTAGTACAAATCTTTTTTCTCATATGCATTCAACATATTGCCATTCTTCTCATTGAACTAAGAGAAAGTAGCTGTGTATCTATTCTAACTATTTTGCATATACAAATATATTTCTTTTTTTCACTACAAAATGGCCCTTCATTTATATCCTCCTTTTATGTTTACTTTTGTCAGAGATGGCTATTCCATTGCCATTCATATATTGTAGGCCCATGAATTCAGCAAAATAATCCAATATAGTCCAGTAGCCTAAAATTATAGTGGGTTGTCTGTAGGACTGGCAATGTCAGAAGTTGTTGACTTGAGCCTTTTACAGCTCAGCATATTAATATGGCTTTACTTTTTATACCTCATGT
>NW_004524596.1:19123472-19124523 GCF_000260255.1 Octodon degus
GGAGGAAATAGAAGAAAGACAAAGGGAGGGGAGGAAGGAAAGGACCACACCAACTTGCAGAGCATAGCCCTGTGCTCTCATAGCACAGTGCTTCCGTAGTCTAGACAGATCATCGCTTCCTGGCTACTCTTCCAATCACCATTACCTCCCAGGCACATGCAACTGGCTTTTTGCCATTAGAGGACGACCTGTGGGGAGACGAAGCAGAGGTGACTGTGGTTAGTGAGTAAATGAGATGGAACAGTTAAATTGTGAGGCCTGGCGGGTTTGATGGTGGTGGTCAAAACTCTGGTCCAGTCGATGCTTTGGTGCTGGGGGAAGAAGATAACACTGCATAGTGCTGGAAGTCACAGCCAAGACCTCTTCTGAGATAGCTAAGCACAAGGCTGGACTGACTGCAAGACTGATGCCAACTTTTTATTTGCCTGGGGTGTATTGTCTGCTAGTGCACGTTGCTGACAGTCAGTAGAAATGACTGGTGACCAGCGTGATAAAAACAGACTGAGAATTGTGGGTGTCTGAGCCTGCATGGACTCCTACCAGGCTTTAAAGTTTAAAATTCAAATAGAAATAATTTATAAAATCACCATGATTCCTACATGCGCTGTCAAGTGGTAAATATATTACTTAATTTTAATTAGGCTGAAATGTATCTATTAAAATTACTTCTATTGGTATATAGACCCTGAAATTATTTTGATATGCTCTTACTAAAGTAAAAGTTTCTATTTTATATCAATTTGTTACATTCAAAATGAATTAATTTCCATTAAGATACATTTTAGTTATATTATATTTTAAGGGATTTATTTATACATTAATAAGTTACAAATAAAAAATGCTGAATATTCAAGTTATTTCTATATAATTCCAGGAAGGGTTTATTTTTATGAATATTCCAAAATAAGACTTAGAGGGGCTGGAGAGATGGCTCAGTGGTCTAAAGCACCTACTTGGAACAAGCTTAGCAAAAGCATCAGGGACCGCGGTTCAATCCCCCAGCACCACATGCCAGCCAGCCCGCCCCCTGGTGGGCTGAGCTGGTCTCTCT
>NW_004524596.1:19125383-19126221 GCF_000260255.1 Octodon degus
AAAATAAGACTTAGAGCACTAAAGGAATATGACATGAAGATAGGTGCTATACCCGTGCTTGGTGACTAAGTGACCAAATGGTGACCTTACAGACACGCTTAGAATGAACAGCAGCCCTGGAGAGCCTCGGATGCCAAGTCTCCTAGAGGGCGCCCATCGCTCTTCTACCAGGGCAGTATCACTGTGTTTCAGGGCTGTAAGCACCTACAGACAACCAGAAGCATCTTCAGGAAGCTCAATTGGTAGAAAAATCTTCCTCACAGCAGTAAAGAAACTTATCCTAGAATTTTCCTCCCTCCTCTTAACTGCGATTGGATGTTGAAGTCCATAAGAAGTAAATGAAATGTCTCTTTTGCATGGAAACACTTGATTTATTCAGATTCCCCTCTAGTCTTTTCTTCTGCACATTCAGTGTCGCAATCCACGCAAGACAGCCTTGCTTTCCTCTCTAACTCTAGTGCTCTCAGACCTCCATACCTCCCAATCTATGAATACCCCCTTGAATTTTTATCTAAACAAAATGTCCCAGATGAGATGCAACCAAAGAAAAAGAAAGCAGAATCACCAGCTCTCACCTTCCATTCAGTGGCCACATGGCCAAAATGAAATATTTCCAACTGTCAATTCCTGCTACTTGTATCAGTATCACAGTTTGCTTTACACATAGCAGTTATTGTCCGGTATAGTTTTAAAGCTGAAGGAGAACAGTGACACTGCTGGTTTTCCCTTAACCATATAAATACAAAAACAAATGCTTGCCATAGCCTCTGGATAGGACTGAATTTTCAAATAATAATCTGTTTCATCTTTAACTTATCTTCATCTGTTGGCATTTCTC
>NW_004524596.1:19126321-19128303 GCF_000260255.1 Octodon degus
GGAAACAGTTGAAAGAATTAACAACTGGGACCTGCTCTTACTGAGAAGTTTTTTTCACGTCAAAAGAAATTACCAAAAAAGTGAAAAAACAACCCACAAACTTGGAAAAAATCATGACAAATAAGTACTCACACAAAGGTCTACTCTCTAGAATTTATAAAGAACTAAAAACACTAGGGCCTCAAAATTTAAAGACCCAGTCCAGAAATGGGCATCTGAGATGAACACACACTTCTCAGAGGATGAAATTAAAGAAACGAATAAATATATTAAAAAATGTTAAACATCATTAGCCATCTGTGAAATGCAAATTAAAACCACATTGAGATATCATCTCACCCCAGAAAGAATGGCTATCATAAAAAAATCTCCCAACAACAAATGTTGGAAAGGCTGTGGGGAAAAAGGAACCCTTCTCCACTGCTGGTGGGAATGTAGACTGGTGCAACCGTTATGGAAATCAGTGTGGAGACTCTTTAGAAAACTTGGACTGGAAATCCCCTTTAAACCAGCTATTCCTCTACTGGGAATTTTCTGGGAGGATCTCAAAACATCATATTTTAGTGATATATGTATGCCTATGTTTATAGCAGCGCAATTTGTGATAACCAAATCTTTGAAACAACAAAGATACTCATCACCTGAGGAATGGATGAAAAACTTGTGGTATTTTTATACAATGGAGTATTACTCAGCTATAAAGAATGATAAACTTGAAGCCTTTATATTGAAGTGCATGCCACTTGAAGATATACTCATAAGTGAAATAAACCAGACATACATGTGTGAATATTGTATAGCTTCGCTAGTATAAGAACTCAAAAGAAGAAATACAAATAGAAAGGTATAATAAAAGTAAAAGGAGAGCAAGAACTTGAGGACTAACTAACGAAGAGAGGGAAAGGAGAAGAGCTAGGAAACATGACAGTGACAAGCTTTACAGTTATATGTAGAAGATGGGCAATACAATGATCCTGAGAATCTCCAGAAGATTTTTGAGATTTTTCAACCCTGACTAACTATATATACTGACACCTGTGAACTAAGCAGCTGCACTGAAGATGGCAACTTGTATTAGTAGTTTCATGCTTGGAGTGCCTGTCATTCTGGTCTTCTGAATACGGGCTGCTTGTAATGACATGACAGTTGCTGCTATGATGTCTCTCGGGGAGATGGTTGTTCAAAAAGAAGGGGGTGGTGAATGAAGGCAGAAGACAGGAAAAGGAATGCTGTGGGACTGTCCTGCTTCAAAGTTGTATATGGTAAGATTTTTGGACTTATGTGTAAACATAAGAATTATGTAATTCTTTATGCCTATTTTTAAATATATTCTAAGTTTTAAATATTTTTTCATCATATTCTGTAGGGACTTAAGGGTCAACATATCAATACTTGATGAAAAATACCTGTTCCACGTTATGCCTAATATTCAGACAGACAGTGAGGTTAAGCTTAACAGCCTATGTTGTATGGTAATAACAATAAACTTCTCTTCTGGAGAGTTAACTACGGAAGTTTGCAGACCTAAATTAGAGAAAAAGCAGGGCTGCAAAGAAAGCCAACATTTTGGCCCTAGCCTTCCAAGTTCAATTAAGACTCAGGTCATATGAGAACTTGTACTGTAATGTCATGTAACTCAGTAGTGTCCCAAATTTTCTGATCAAGGAGATATGGGGCCAAAGAGGAAAGTGATTTATGATGAAGTGTGTGCCTAAGGTGAGTCACATGGAGAAAAAACATTCTCTCAGGCTTTCTCACTGGCTAAGCAATGGCTGTCACTCATCCACATGGCTGACACTGACAAAGGCTCTACAATCTGAGCTACAGGATCTCAGGATAAATCCTGAGAGGATTTCACTGATGTTATCAGACCCAACGGCTACAACTCTTGTTGCATAGATCTTGCTTTATCTTGGTCTTAAGCATCCAGCAGAAAAGTATGAAAATGAAGTATAAGAAGTAAAGCCATGCTGTTATGTTGA
>NW_004524596.1:19128733-19133803 GCF_000260255.1 Octodon degus
AAGAAAAATGTTTCCTATTTTGCTCCTCCTCCAACTCTCACAGCACAACTTAGAGAAATTAAATCCCTGCCTTAGACTTGGAACTCAGTCAGAGGCCCACCATTCCAAACACTAGTGCTGTGTGGAGCCAGAGCCCACGCTCCTGCCTTGAGGACACTCATCACACACTGACCTGCTGGGAAGGCACTAGTTTCCTCTTCTGTCTTCCTTCTCTGATTCTACCTGCTGGACAGCACAGCATAGGCTAGAACAGGAGTTGTTCTGGAGCTCAAGTCTGGGACTCATCACAACTAAGTTGTCACAACAGCAGATGTTCTGGAGGCTCTAAGCGACATCTAGAAAGTAAAGCTCACTCTCCTAGGTCAAGATTCAGACTGATTCTCTAGGTTTAAATCCTCCCAGAATCTGGCAGAAATTTCTAATCCACTAGGACATACTCGAATCTTGGTCTTCATTGTTACCATATCTAGATGGTGCCTGGCTTGTACCTCCTTCCAGATTGTGTAGATCTAGTGGCTGTGAGGCTCAGGGACAGCACAATTTAGCATTGGCCTCTGTGGCTGGGACCTCTACCATCCATGCTCTTACCTCGGGTAGCACAATTGTCTCCAAGCCAGTGCTCACAGCATCGCTAGAGACCTACATGTAAGTGGGATGGAATTATGTTTTATACCAGGAAACCACCAGCTGCAGCATGGCCCTAGGTGCACTTGAGTTTGGATAGGTCCTGTGGATATGAGAATAAGGCTGATTCTCTGTGGCATCAGCCCTATGAAAGACTGTCATCCCCACCCATACCCCAACCTTAGGCAGGGCGCCAAGAAGAAAGTATCCATTGATTCAGAAAAAGTCAGCATTACTAGCACAAAACTTGGCCTTAGAGCACAGGGTCAAGTTGGTGAACCCTAACATGGGCACTTCCTAATTGCCCCTATTGCCAGGCTAACACTAGTGGATGGAAACTATGCAGCAGTCCAACTATCACAGGGAGACAAGCAGATTCAGTGTGTTTGATGGTGCTTCCAGTTAGCATTATCTGTGGTTCACAGCAGCGTTCTTGGACCATGAGTCTATCTTAACAGTGTGCAAACCACAGCAGTGTGGGACTTGGTCCCACCCAAATTCTGTGCAATCTTGGCAGGGAGCAGAAAGTGATACAGTGTGATGCTCAAAGGCTATACAAGTGGTGGTGTAACCTGGGGCTGTTCTTCACTTAAGGGGTTGTGGAGAATCCCATAGTGCCCAAACATAGTTCGGGGACTGAGAGATCCAGGCTATGCCAGCCCCAGGGAAAGGATTAGAAGGACGGACTCCCTTTCTAAATAACCTTTTGGCTTTGTTGTAATATGAAACAACTGCAGCTTTAGAACAAGCCCATGCATGGGTCAGCCTGTAATGCCGAAACAATGAAAACACCGATAGCAGCATACCAGTAAAGGCAGATCAGGGGACAGTCCAGCGCTGAAGCAGTGCAGATGACTTCAGCCTAGAGAAAAGAAGCAGGATAATTAGGATCTTTGGAAAGATAGGCGCAAACAAAGCCAGATTACAAAAATGGGAGTCACACGAACTATGAAACAAGACAGGAAGGGAAAGGCATTGTAATCTAGCACAGACACTGTAATCTAAAAGTGTACAGTAACTTATCATAACTGTTTTATTGTTTTATATTTTCTTTGTCCTATTAATCTGCTTCTTGATCTGTATATGTCACAATCAGCTTTGTACATTTTTGTTTGTTTGTTTTAATGTATTTGGTATAGGGTCTCACTATGCAGCTTGGACTCATAGTGACCCTCTTGTTTTCAGCCTCCTCAGTACTGGGATTACAGGAGTGCACCTCCACACCCAGACTTGGTTGCTGGCTCAGCGTGCCCCGGGAGCAGGGCCGGCACTACTTGCAGGCCTGGGGATCAAAACCTCAACTTTGTAAGTTTTTATAAATAAATGAATCTGATGCTGGGAATAAAGTGGGTAGAGGGAAGGGGAAAACAAGAATTGGAAAGTGTTGTGTGAAAATACCAGTTCCCTACAGTGAATGTAATTATTATGTACTGTTGACATGTACTGTACTAATAAAAGTTTTAAATTTTAAAAGTATAAAACCAGTTACAGGAATTAGGTGACGGTATTTGATGAGTAAATATTTGGGTTGTTGGGGTTCAAGAAAAACTTCAAAATTTTAATAAAGAACTGAAAGTTTATTTTAGAAGATAAGGAAAATGTTTCCAAACTTTGAAAAGGAACTAAATCCCCAGGTACAGAAGATCAAAAACCACCAGCCAGATTTAACTCCAACAACCATACTCCAAGATATCACAAAACACAGCAGCTATTGTTGAATTCCTATTACTTTGTTTAATGAAATTTTGTACTATTTCTAATGCTTTTTTTTACTATTTTTTATTCTTTAAAAAATTAAGTTAAAAAAGATATCTTCTAATCAGGTTTTCACAGTTGAAAGATAAAAAGATTTACAAGCCTCAAAACAAACGAAATAAATTACACGTAAGGCAGTCCAATTTGCCTGATAGACTTTTCAGCAGAAACCTTACAAACTGAAAATATGGTTCCAAATGAATTTTAGGAACAATTTCTCTAGGTCTGTGAGACTCATCCACGTGGCTGACACTGACAAAGGATCTATAAACTGCAGTACAGGGTTTCAGGATAAATCCTGAGGGGATTTGACTGACCTTGGCAGATCCAAAAGTTACATTTATTGTTATATAGGTCTTGCTTTATCTTGGTCTTAATCATCCAGCAGAAAACTATAAAAACGAAGCATAAAAAGTAAAGCCATATTAATATGCTGAGCTGTAAAAGGCTTGTCAACAATTTCTGAAATTGCCAGTCCTACAGATAACCCACTACTGTTATGGACTACTGGAATATATTGGATTATTTTGCTGAACTCATGCACCTACAATATTTAAATGACAATGGAATACACATCTCTGACAAAATTAAACAAAAAGGGAATATAAATGAAGGACCATTTTGCATCTGTATATACAAAATAGGGATAGATATACAGCTACTTTTTGTTAATTCAGTGAGAAGAAAGATTTGTAGTAATAGTGTTTGGACAAGATATCATGTCTGCATCTTGTACTATAAATAACTACTATGAAGACAACAATATGCAATTATTAATTATTGTAACTGTCCTACTAATCTGTTTTAAAACTGTCTCATGGCTATTTATTTCTCCATAAAATTAATAAAAAATGTAGCATAAAATATATAATACTTGAAGCAAACAAAAATGTTAGTCAAGAACATTGTACCAGCAAAGACATCTTTTGTAAATGAAAGGGATATAAAGGTATTGATAAAGGGGAATGAAACTCCAAACTTGAAAGAAACCTGAGATGAGTTTGTGTTTTGAATGAATTTTAGGAATGGAGGTTAAGAGCAGAATATGTTTATTGGGGAAAAGAAAGCTTATGTCCAAGAGAGGGACAGAAGGGGACCCAAGTGGGTTGCCCCAGGAATCTGCCTTTTCTAGGGATTTTTATAGAGCAAAACCATGAGGTGAGATGGATCTAAGGTTTAAAACATGGGAACTCACTAGGTGAGCATAAGGTGGGACAAAACTATGGTCAACCAGTAAGATCACAAGCACAATTGCTCAGGTAAAATTGATTAAATCCAGGACCAGACGGGGCAGGGAGTCACATAACAAGAAGGCATAAGTACAGACTAGGAGCTTTTCATGTAGGGGGCTGGGTTAATGGCTCCTCCAGGGTTCCTCATGATCCAGTGATGGTATGATGGATGTGAGTGCTGCTAGGATGATGGGTGTGAGCCTGGGCTGGCTAGCCTAGATGCAGTATAAGGAAGGGAGAGAGCTTTGCCTTCTGCTGCTGTCACCACTGCTCCTCCCTTTTGCTCTTGCTGCTTTTACTGTTTCCTACTGCTATAACCTGTTGCCCACTGCCGTGTGTCTGTCTTAGAGGCAGCCAAGTTTGGACTGACACTTCCACAGACTGTAAGCTAAACAAATCAGTTCTTCCTTAATATCAAGTATCAGGTATTTTGTCCTAGAAATAAGAGGAAAGCAACTAAGACAGATTGGAAGAACATTTTATTCATTTTAACTTTATTTTATTAATTAGGAAAGAGTGATCATCATATAAGCTTTTCTGATTTCGCTAACTACAGCACTAGCTCATCTTGTCTTTCTTACTAGCTTTCACATCTTCGAGTTCTGGTTTTATTTGGTCCACATCTTCATATGCTTTATTTCTTATTATCTAATCTTTATTTTCCTTTCCTTAAATTTCATCATGAAAAAAAATAAAACTTTTATTTTCTCATGGGTTTTACAAACATCCAGAAGAATTTAATGGAGAAGCCAAAACTGTTCTATGGTTTTGTGCTAATGATGTCGCAGCATTGATTTGCTTTAGTCCACATTACATATTTTCTTATTTACTGTCATATTTTCAAATGATATTTAAGAATTTTCTAATCAAAAGGCAATTTTATAGCTCATAAGGAGGCTCTAGAAATTACATTCATCAGAACTGCCACATGATTACATTACAGACAAGTGAGGTCTGCTTAAAGCTCCTGACTGTACACAGACATTCAAACAAATTCAAATTCACCATTCAAATGAACTGGTGTTCAGTTCATTTTGCGCCTTTCTATCACACATATGTTCTTGTTAAGGGGCATAAATTACTTTCCCTGATGAAATTTCCTGATCATACGCACATGTCAAAGCATGTGTCACCAAGCAAAAATTCTAGAAGTCATTTTGCTAAATTTTGAATTGATTAAAGCTATTTTCATGATTCACACTTCAATCTTCTACTTTATAACATGCTTCTCTCACTAAACACAAAAGTTTTTTACCTACCTTTCCTCAGTTGTCACAAAATTAGTCAAGCTCATAAAATTTTCCTGTTTTTACATTCTCATTCATTTTTTACATTTATAGCTGTGGCTCTTTTATTGTATTTCTTTCAATATCACTGTACATTTAATTCTGTCCAACTCATTTTTACACTAATTCCAGTAGATAAACCAATGTGCTAAGTTTTTTACTTTTTTTTTTTT
>NW_004524596.1:19135513-19141218 GCF_000260255.1 Octodon degus
ACAATAACATCCAGATTTCAGTTAAGTGTCTATATAGGTCAGCTCTTGGTCAGTGGAACAAACTATCTGACAACAACTTAAAGGAGATGAAGTTTATCTGGACTCCTAATTTTAGAGGCTACAGTACTAAGGTTGGATCTAAGGAAGAAGTCTCAAGAACAGGGTACATGGCAGAGGAAAGTGTCAACTCATATGATCCCAACTTTGTCTGCCAATGTCCACCCCAACACACCATCCAAGTGCTTCAGTACTTTTGTTTTGTTTTTGTTTTTGTTTTTGTTTTGTTTGTTTGTTTGTTTGTTTTTTACAAGCTAATCAAGCTGACTATCCAGATTACCATCACAGGAGGGTTCCAAAAAAGTCAGAGAAAATAATAATAATAATAATATTAAGGAATAAGATCAGTAAGAGTTACTATAAAGACTAAATACAAAAGAATGCAAAAATAAACTATATTGTTATTGTTATCTGTTTTTAAAGTATAAGGTATCACTTTACTGATGTGTATGTGTATTAGTAAGGGTTCAATGAGAAAGCAGAACTGGAATGAAGAACGTATTATAAGGTATCTTTCAAAATTTGAATCTCTTGATTTCTGTGCATTATTTGTGCAAACCCACACCCTACAGGAGAGGCTGCCAGAAAGGACAAGATCCGATGTTGATGCAGAAGCTGAAGCCACAGTCTGCAGTCAGAACTTCTGCATCTGGGAAACCTCAGTTCTGTTTCAAGTCCCTCATCAGATTGAATCGGACCTATCTGTGTTATCCATAGTAATCTTAAATCAACTGGTTATGTCTCTTAGTCATATTTGAAAAATACTGTTACAGTAAAGTGCAGTTTACTGTTTGAATGAATGATTAGGGGCACAATATTTTTCTGGAGATGAAAATTTCAAGGTAGAGCAGCACTCATGAGCTTTCTTGGCTGTGTTTCACCAAATGTACTATGAGGTTCATGAGCACAAACAAGCAGAACAAAAAAATATGAAAAATTTGCAATTTGACCAGAAAAAGAATGCATTTAAAGACACTATCAAGGACTGAATGGTAGCTAAGGATATTTGCACTATTTAAAAGAAGTCTATTGCTTTGCACAGGACAATTGGAAAGATACCCTGAGGGATACTTAACAAATAAAAAGGCACTGCCTGTCTCAGATCAAAGGTATAGAAGTGTAAATTTATTTAAAAGACCTTCTTTTGAAAAGAAAGCTAAAGAAATCCTGCACATGCAGAGCTCTTAGAGAACTTTGTCCTAAGTTTTCTTTTCCCTGGGTTCAACCACTCAAACATGTACATGTTTTAAGGAAACTTAGATTTGGCTCAAACAAGTAGCATACCTTGATTTTCTCCACATGCAAATGGTCTGGCAGACATACAGAAGCAAGAGTCATGGGACCATGGAGTTTTATGCTACAGTTTCAAAGGAAAACATAGGAGGCCAGTCAGTATGTGGTGAATTCAGAGTTCATAAAATAAAAACAAAACAAACAAACAAACAAATCCCTGACAGCATGATAAATAAAACTCTGAGCATGAAGCCAAACCTACAACAGAGACATCAGAAAGTTCAAGAGACCAAGAACATGGGACGCGCGTGTAAAAAACGGTAGTCAGCAAGAGTGCCCAGCCCAAAAGAGTGGCCACGTAAGCCCCAACCAACAAAGCTTGGGTTTTTTAGTCTAAAATTACATAGGATATTGGATGTGAAGCTATAAGATTTAGTGTTTACTCTGCTGATTTTAAATTTTGCTTTTGCCTAGTCCATTCTTTTGACACCTTTGTTTATCTTTCTTGTAATGGAAATGCTCACACTGTGCCACAGTAACTTGGAAATTTATAACTTGTTCTAATTAGTTTTACAGGTCTCACAACTAAGAGAGTACCAGAGACATGAGAAAGCTGTGGAATTGGATTTTAAGCAATTTTTAGCATCCTTGTAGTTAGACTAAGTACATTTTGCATTGTTAAATAAATATACCTCTTCAAGGGATAGTTGTCAAATGGCACTTTTTTTTCTTTTCTTCTTCTTCTTCTTTTTTTTTTTTTTTTTTTTTTTCAGTACTAGGGATTGAACTCAGGACCTTGCACTTTCCAGGCAAGCGCTTATTCTACTGAGCTATCTCCCCGGCCCAAATGGCATGGTTTGGATAATTGGCCTCCAAAAGTTCATCTTTTAAAGATTTGGTGTCCATTCTATAGTGCTATTGGGAGATGATAGAGCATTTGAAATATGGAACCTGCAGGAAAATATTTGGTCATTGGATGCACATTCTTATGGGAGGTGGTGGTATCCAATTCTTTTATATATTTTCATTTCTTCTTTATCATGAGATAAGTAGCTTCAAACTTTAAATTCTCACCAAAATGTACTACCTTTCTGGACCCTAAATGATCACAGATTGAAATCTCTGAAAGCATGGACCAAAATAAATTTTCCTTCTTCTAAGTTATCTAAAGTATTTGTTACAGCAGTGGAAAACTGACTAACTGATGGACAAGTTAATACTGCCCATCAATGGAAAAGTGTACAGTCATGTTTTTAAAGTCTAATCTAGAAAAAAGTAGAAAACAAAGACCATTTTAGCAAGAAATCTACTACAGCTAACTAGTTAAAAATAACTAAACTCATCTAAAAATTTTGATCGTGCATATGATATCCTAATGAAATGTTGATATTCTGCTTATATAGATTCAAAGAGTTCTAATTTTATGCTTATACAAGTTGGATTTAGTTCCTCATATATAGTTCAACTCTAGATCTTCAAACACATATAGATCTACTATCATATCTAGGAATAACCAATGAACAATGCCATTATTATCCAGTATCATTCTGAAGACAGTATACAAATACCAAAAAGGCTAATGCTAAAATGATTTTGTGGTACACACTTTTGTATAATAGAGATCAAATAGAAGATGAAGTGAATTACTGGTTTCATACAAGAAGTGGTTGAAATTGTTCGAATAAAAGAAATCTGACAGATATCAGTGAAATAGAAGAAGTCAAGGGTCTAGAGACCACAATATAGCTAATCTAATATGATTGAAGGCAGTCCCTATGCTAACATTTGTGAGTTTTGTGGTAAGAGAATAAATAACTGTATGCACACTGTTAGGCTTTTCAGCAAGCAGAAGTAAAAGGAAAGGGGTGGGGACTTTATTGATTTGGGGGACACAGAGAGGACTTCAGGGAGATTAAAGGGATCCTCTGACCTGTGACAAAAAAGAAATGGAGCTATATGATATTTGCTAAAGCTGAGTTTGAGGGGCAGGTTCAGTGACACCTAAGGAGCTCACTGAGTCTTCCTTTGTGGCACAGGAAAGGTAAAATGAAGTTGCTTTCAGGACTGGGGTGGAAGTGAAGGAGGAAGTGGTCTCTAGGAAGATAAGCTCTTACTTTCAGCCATGTTGAATCAGAGTCATGACAATTTATCAGTTTGTACTCAGGCTGGAACCTATCATTCCCACCTTTAGTTGTTATGAAGGAGTAATGACTCTCTTAGACTGCTTTCTGCTGAACGGGGCATTGTTGTGGGGTGGGGAGGTGTGAGTGATGATAGTTCATGCCAACATAGAAGCTAGTGCCAGGTGTCTCTAGCTTCATCATTAGTAAAGGCTCGCAACTGAGAATGAAGAAACCTTGAAAAAAATTTTTAAAAGCAGGGTGCTATGAGTAGACATATCATTATCATGATTAAAGGACCCATAAGGGGAAGCAGGAAGAGGGCCCATGATCCAAATGTGTCATTCTACCATGAACATGGTGAGGGGGAGGTGTATAGATTTCCTAGTCTCTGACATTTGTGCTTTAGTCAATTATGAAAGCTCTTTACTTGACCCATGATGAGCCCTGATTCATTTACAAAGTAACAGCATTCTTCTCCCAGCACATCATAGGTGACCCCTTTTTAAGTTGTCAGGATATCAAAAGCACGATGGTTTAGGAGGGTAACTAATGCAAGACTATTAATTTGGTTTTTAAGTGAGTAAGTAGTGGGTGATATTTCATCTAATCTTTGGTGGAGCTCAAGGAAGAGTTTGTGATAGAGTTCTTTGGCATGAATGCCCATGCCTATTGCCCCTGCCCTGAAACCAATTCCAGTGACAGAGAGAATGCTCACTCTAATAAGGGCCAGAACTTGAATGACTCTTCTTTTTTGAGTGAGATGGGTGTCCAAAGGCTGGGATAGGAGAGATATTTCTATGGCATCTTAAGAGTTTATTGTCAGGGCTGGGACAAGGAGGACTAATGAGCATTATCCTGTCCATTGACAGAGAAGACAAGTATAAACTCATGTTTTGCACCCTATAAACCATCCCCTATGTTTTAGTAACTTTTTTTTCATTGCTAGTACAAAACACCTGACACCAGAATTAAGGAAGGAAAGATTTATTTAGCTCAGAGTTAGTGGAGGTTAAAAAAAAAAAAAAAAAAAAAAAAAAAAGAGTTAGTGGAGGTTTTAGTCCATATTCAACTGGCTCCAAGGCAGAGTGGCACATATCAGAGAATAGTCATTTATGGTGGTGTAAAGCAGCAAAGACCAAATGGAAGGACAGCAGCTGTGGCAGCTAGCAAGCCTCTTTCCCCTCCACATATTGTATTCAGGTTATTTGCCCCAGGGCAAGTGTAGCACTCGTGCATAATCCCAGAATCAGATCGTGAATTAATAGCAAACTCTAGAAGCCTCCCCAGTGACTGCATGAGGCTTTAGGGAGACAACTAGACACAAACCATAACACCCTGAGTGGTCAAAAGCTGTATTTTGTGTGTGTGCCATGTACTGAGTGCAGTGGGGATGGTCTTCTAGCTGAGGAGAGGCGCTTTTGAGTTGAGAGATTAGATAAGTAAGATTAGTTGATCATTATTGAGAGCTGTGAATAAATAGAGGGCCCACTGCGGCAGGGTTATGTGGAAAAGATAGGTGAGAAGCATTCCACTGTGTGGGGGCTACCATGTAGAGATTTGGTTGATAGGAAACATAGAGCCAGTATTCAGTGAGGTTTGAGGAATATGAGAGAGTATCATAGGTATGTGAGAGAAGCTGGGGAGTGAATTTTGTTGTAGGACTGTTGAGGGTAGATTGGGCCATCCACAACAGGAAGTTGGGTTAAAAGCTGAGTTTTAGAGTCATAAAATTGTCATAAGGTGTTTGCCATGCATTGTCTTGATTATAGAAATAGAGTCCCCAAGGTTTTCTTAAAAGCACATTGGGGTGTGATGCACTGGGAACTGAAAATGTTACCCATCTAACACCATCATCCCAATTTATATACCATAGAGAGAAGAGCAGGTTTGCATCTTGTAAGATTTTTTCCACAGTTATTTAAACCACTGGTCTCACACCCTAAGAAATCATGATAGAAGGTCATTGACACATTTCCATTGGTGGAGTGAGGAGCATTGGGGAATGATGTATAGACTGTCCAGGTAGCAATATACCTCTATAAGTGATGTACACTCTGATTCCCTCTTTCTTCCTGTCTTTTTTCCAGTTTCCCTGGTATTCCAGGTTTGATGCACTGGCACTAGCTTTCCAAAAAGAATATGAAAAACAACCTTGGAATTTGAGAGAGTAAAGTTGCAAGAACCTTCTATTCCTTAGTCTGATAGTGCAAGTGTCATAGTGTAAGTGGGTTGTCTCTGTGTATCTAAGGATGGACTGGAGAGAGTTGGGAGGAGAAGGAGGGTGAATCTTAA
>NW_004524596.1:19148848-19169702 GCF_000260255.1 Octodon degus
CACGTGTAACCTTTCAGATTACGTATCTCAAAAGTAACATCGCCTAACTTTTCATAATAAATATATTATGTGTGTTTTGACTGACAAAAAAAAAAAAAGAAAAAAAAAAAAAGAAAATGGTGGGAACCTGAAGGTTGCTACACAATACAGAAGTATGAAAGTTGCTTTATATGGAAACTGAAAGTCATCTGGGCAAATGGCCCAGAGTCCAACAGTGAATGAAATGACTAGAAGAAGGTAGGGGATGAGACACTAAATGGAAAAGCAACACATTAGCTACCCTGGAGTTTTTGAACCCTTAGTTAGGTGCAGATGTGTAGGCAACAGGAGTTATGAAGATCTCTCACATGACAATGGCTCAGAATCAGGAAGACAAGCATTGTAAGGTGGAGTAGAGTTTCCTGGGAACACTTGGCTCCAGTAATATGGAACCAGGAGGGCAGGCCAGTGACTTTTACTGCTGTTGCAAGTTGGGGCCTATCCATGCAGGATTAAATACTGTAGGCTTAGAGGATTTAAGATATATATTAAATCTCCAGGAAACATAGATGGTACTGGGTAGCATCTATTGGTTGTGGGAGGCAGATGTCCACGTGTTGTCACAGCGGGTGTCAGAGGAAAGATAGCATGGGAATGCAGTCAGCATTGGGAGTAAGATTATCAAGAGTTGGGAATTTGTGAAGCGGGAAAGATCTACCACACATAAGCCCAAATGAACTTAGTCAAGTGGGGTCTCCAAGGAGTGGCCTAAGACTAGTTAGAATTAAGAGAAGGATCTGAGGCCAAGGCAGGTGTTGCTCTAAGGTGAGTTTTGAGGTGAGTTTTTAAAAGCCTATTTACCTTTTCTACTCAGGAGAGGACTGTGCATGATAGGGAGTATGTAAGTGTCAGGTGATGTTGAGACTCAAAGCAATCTGTCCAGTGATTTCAGACATGAACGCTGGACCATTATCTGACAGTAGTCTGGAGCAGTCCAAATCTGGGAATAATATCCTGCATCACAACCTTAGCACCTATATCTGCAGTTTCTCAAGCAATAGAGAATGTCCCTATTCACCCCGAGAAAGTGCAAATGAAAGTGAGAAGATATCTGTGTGTCTTCTAGAAAGGCATGTGTGTAAAGTCTATCTGCTAGTCTTCGCTTGGGGTGTGTCCATGAAGCTGGCGGGTTGGGAAAGAAGGAGGTGGTAAATGACCTTGAGGAGAGGTCTTGGCATAGAGCTGGCAGTTTTGGGTAACTTGGTGAGTGATGGTTGTTAGTGAGGGATGTGCTGTGATGAGAGCTAAGAGGCTGTTTATTACTTGAGTACCTTCATGGAAGCAGTTGTGTAAATCAGAGATAATGGCTTGTGCTTGTACTAAAGTAGTAGGTTTGGCTTAAAATCAAGGGTTTCAAGATCAACAGCAAGAGTTTGAATAAAAACGTGAGGACTATTTCTGAATTCTTGAGGCAGAACTGTCTACATGAGCTGTTGAGACAGGAGAATATTAGGGTCAGTCTATGTGAAAGCAAAGATTTCTTGGCGGTCCAAGTATAAGAGGGTTGTGGAAAATGCATCTTTGAAATCTAGGACTGTAAACTTCAGGGTAAAAGAGTGAATATAAGAGAGCATGGTGTGAATAATTACATTAAGTAAATAGGTGTAACTACATCACTGACAACCCTGAAATCTTGAACGAACTGATAGGGCATTGGGTTTGAGTACAGGAAAAATGGGAGCATTGATAGTGAAAAAATTGGTGAGGAAACACCAAATTATAGGCTTGAGTCCCCATTGGTGTTTTGGGGCTAGTGAGTATTGGGAACTTAGGAGAAGGTCAAAGGAACCCAGAAGCAAACTAGTACAGGAGTAACATGGGTGGCATGATGAGACTAGAAGTGTCCCAAACTATGAGGTCAACAAGGAAGAAAGAAGTGGAGGGGACAGATTGGTGGCACATTGTGATGGGGCTTGGAGTACAAGCGCCATGGGGAAGAAGAAGAAGGTAAGGGAGAAGTTAATCTTTTGGAGGAGATTCTTATATAAAAGGATGTGGAATATATTGGTATTACTAGAAAACTGTAAGTAAAAAAAGGAGTTTTCAACCTGCATGGGCTTCATACTCTTTGTAGAGGTTGCATAGGTTGGCCCCCAATTCCCACTATGGAGAAGATATACGGCTTACCTGCTCTCTGGTGGCTAGGACAGTTGCACTTCCAGTGACCTTTGAGCTTGAAGACGGGAAATGATACTGGTGGTGGTCTCAGGTTGGGGCAGGCTTGCACCCAGTGTCCTTCCTTGCTGCACTTGAAGTAGGCTGCAGGAGGAGCTCAGGTATCTCCACCTCACGTGGGTTTACCTGAAGCAGGCTGCACGAGGTAGTTGGGTGCCCCCACATCACTTGGGATTGTTAGTTTTAGGACTGAGTGCATCTGCTAAGAGGTCAGTTTTATGTTTAGCAAGTTTCATTTTTTGTGTCTCCCATTCCTCTTTCTGTTTTTTGTCTCTATTGTTGAAGTCAGGAAAGGCCATGTTAAGGAAGTCTCCTTGGGATACTGAGGGCCAAGTTGAGATTTTGTAGTTTTGTCTGAATATCAGGGGCAGATTGAGAAATAAAATACTAATTAATAAGAATTGTTTTTTAGGAGAACCTGCATCTATATTAGTAAACCTGGATAAGGTGTCCCTAAGACATGTGAGTAACATGGCAGGATTTTCATTACCTCCTGGACCTGTTCTAAAAACTTGTTGTAATTAGTGTGCTTGTGAGTTATTTTTGTAAGGTCCACAATTATATATTCAATCATTTTATGTACTTTTATGTACCAAATCCATCTTGACAATTCTAGTTAGGATCTTGTTCTGGCACCGCAACAGGCCCAGGATCATTCTCAGTAGTATTTCCTTAATGTGTATGATCAGCCTCCTCTTGGGCATTTTCCATAACTGAGTTTTCTTCTGTGAGGTGAGAGTGGTATTTAAAATAACAGAAATATCCTTAAAATGCAGATCAGAGCAGTTGGTTATAAATTCAAATTCCTTAATTGAAGTTTCTGGGGCAATGGAAAAAGAATCTAACTTACAGCTAATTTGGGATTGGTCAGTGAGAGAAGGAGGAACATGTATGCAAACTAATCCCTCAGGGCTAGCTTGTTCCCAAAGGGGGAGCAATGATTGAGGCTGAGAGGTCTTTTGAGTGGAAGGTGTGGCTGACCATCTGACCACCAACCATGTCTGTGGGCTGTTAGGAGGAGATTGGCCACTAGAAGGAAATCTTTCACCATATAATAGGGAAACACAAGATGGTGATGGTTTCCTCATGTGACCTGAAGCATGATAGTCCCTGAGAATCACATAGTGACAGACTACTAGGACTACTAGATGACAGTTGAACACCATGTAGCTTACTGGGTGGTTGAGAAAATATGAGAGCCTGTGTGGAGGGCTGGAGGGGAAAGGACATCAGGGGAGAAAAGGAGGAAGGAGGAGAGGGGCCGTCAGACAGGAACACTGTCTCTGGTTGAGATTGGGGAGTGAGAGATGGGAGTGAGAAAGTATAGGAAAATGGGAGGCCATAGTGGGTGAGCC
This sequence comes from Octodon degus, assembly GCF_000260255.1. Classification (NCBI taxonomy): domain Eukaryota; kingdom Metazoa; phylum Chordata; class Mammalia; order Rodentia; family Octodontidae; genus Octodon; species Octodon degus. The sequence goes on from NW_004524596.1 coordinate 19,152,418, forward strand.
AAGGGGATGGTGAGGCTGGAAGATCAGGAGACTGTAGTAGAGGGAACTGAGGAACTTAAGACTATGGAGAAGGAGGAAAAAAGGTCAGGGGAATATCATCTAAAGGGTCTGTTGGAATAGGGGAAGGACATTCAGGTAGAGTGATATGAGCTAAGCGTATTTGTATACCTTTACATGACTGTATGAGAAAGAAACATGTCCTCAAAGAAAGGACGGCCTGGATATAGGGGACCTCCTGTCATTTGCCTACGTAGTGACTGAAATTTTCCAAATCTTGGAAGATTAGGGGGTCAAAAGTTCACCCCTCAAGTCATTTGCTGTCATTGTTCAGTTTACGTTGTAGCCAATGCCTTTGGCAATAAAAGATCCACTTTTAGGGTTTTATGTTATCCCAGATACCAGTGGTGCCAGATTATGGACAAGGTACCCCAGTGTTGTGTTCTTTGGAGTGCAGCAAAGAATATTTCCCATAGTGACTGAATTTTAGATGAGCCAAGAGCTCAACACCCTACAGAGAGATTGCCACCTACTTCCCAGAGTATGAATTATGAGAATCTCATACCCATCCTCCCCAGTCCTCACCAGGACAAGGGAGAATGTGAAAGGGAGAGAGAAGAGTTACCCTGCCTCAGGGTGTGAGGACAGTAACCCTGCCCAGAGGACTAGAGCGCCGCTTCCCCTGTCCTAAGGACATAGTGTATTTCTTCACCTGGGCCGATGATCTTTGAGACTGACACTAAGAAACTTACAGGAAACTCTGAAAACTAAGAAATGGCTCATTTGTGAAAAATAAAGTGGGTCAGGGTTGGATGCAAGCTAGCATCAGCAAATAAGCATGTCTCAGAAGAAAAGAGGGTGTCCCATAAGTGGGGGACTCAGAACTGAGGTTTGATCCCCAGAAGCCACATTTCTTGTTTATCTGAATCATGGCACCAAAATTTTAGATTTCTGGCATGGCAGAGAAGCAGAAGTAAAAATAAAGGAGGCTGTTATTGATTTTGAGGATGTGGAGAGGACCATAAGGAGGTGGGAGAGATCTTATGACCTGAGAGGAAGAAGATCTGGTGGTATATGAATTTTTGCTAAAGGGTGAGTTTGAAGGGCAGGTTCAGTGACACCTAAAGGAACTGACTAGGTCTTCCTTTGTGGCACAGGAAAGGTAAAACGAAGTTCTATTCAGGGCTGAGGTGAAGGTGAAGGACTAGGTGCTCTCATGTTGAATCAGAGCCATAATGATTTAGCAGTGTGTACTCAAGCTAGAATTTATCATATATGACAATAGCTACTGATTTATAAATTACAAATAAATTGACATTGTTCAGTATAATACAATTCCTCATCACTTGACTAACCTATCCATTTTACAACCAGAAAGAGCTGAATCACCATCCAAATACAGTGAGCACAAGAACCTCACTTATGCCAGGACCTGCTATCTTATCTTCTAGCATGAATTTATCCAAAAGTATGTCGACCTCAAACCCCATGTGTCCATTCTCTATTCCCTTCCATATAAATAGCTGCCCTTTGAATTAACCTTGATCCTCTAGATAATGTCTCCAAGAGAGAGAGAGAGACAGAGAGAGAGAGAGACAGAGAGAGAGAGAGAAGAGAGAGAGAGAGACAGAGAGAGAGAGAGAGAGAGAGAGAGAGAGAGAGAGAGACAGAAAGAGAGACAGAGACAGAGACAGAGACAGAGACAGAGACAGAGACAGAGGCATAGACAGACACAGAGAGACAGACCAAAACTGAGACAGAGACAAAGACAGAGAGATAGAGAGAACACTCAGAGACTCAGAGTTCCCTATCCACTCTGAAGGAGGGCCCCACCCTAAAACTTCCCATTAGGCCTCATTCATGTCCTAATAGCTCTGCCACCTTTCAGTAGTATCACAGATTGGGGACCAAGATTTCACATAGGGTTTTGAAAAACATCCAAAGTCCAGACTACAGCAAGTCCATGGTATTTAGAAATCACTGTCTAAATAATTAAATCATATACAAAATGCTGGATTTCTGAAAGAAAAAAATGCAATTATGATCGAGGCAGGTCATCACACTGAATAAGTTTAGCTAGAAGAATAATCAACTTGAGAAATCACCTTGAGAAATTTCAGTGACAGAGTGAGACACTGAGCCTTGAAAAATCAGGTTGCAAAGACTTGATGGATAATAGTAATAGTAATAATGAAGTTCATCAGGTGGAAAAATTAGGAGGAAGGGAGACATGGTTGAGCTAAATGCTTCAGCGCTGGAGAGATTTGGGTGAATATGGATGTGGAAGTGTTTGGAAAATGACTTGTAACAGCCAGAATGCTGGTAAAACATTCTAGTATTATCAGAAGAAGGGTATGTGAAAACAGGAATCCATTAGTTAAGCAATGGAGGAAGAACCACATTTAAATGGGAAAGAATGCAGAAGAAACAAAGATGGTGCAACAGAAGAGTGTTTTTTAAAAGTTCCGTGGTAGCTGCAGATGACTACTTCATCCTCAGGGGCTGAGTACATGGCCTAGTTCAGAGTATTTCAAAAAATGGCTGCATTTATACACTGAATTTCATGGAAGGATAAACTTTCAAACAGTTGCTCTTTTTAAGTATAGCAGTGCCTAGAAATATCATAAGTAGTGGTGTGTTGAATTTCAAAGGGAATAACATAAAGGACTAAGTGCCTTTTCTAGTCTGTTCCAAAATTATAAGCCAACCATGATGATTAAATTAATTGGATTTCAATGTTTTCATACTTCTGACAAGAACAAACTGCATGAAATACGCAATCATATTCACATTGCACAAGAATCTCTAAATTATTGTTTTTGTAATTTAAAAGTGAAAAATTCAGTGTCTTTAGGTGGTAAACTATCCCAGAGCTCCAGCAGGGTTTTAATATTTGATTTTAAAAAAAAACCTCAAAGGATGTGACTATCCCTTAATTAATGAAATTACTAAAAATGTCATTAATTAAGAATAATTTTCCCATCACAGAGTAGTCATGACAGTATTTTTAAAACTACAGGTTGCACTACTTTAGTTGGTCATGACTAGAATATTTTTAGTGCAATAAAAGTAAAAGAAAACTTGTTGTACACAGCTATTTCTTGGTTGAACTCTCCTTGGTGGGATGTACTATCTATATCATAGAGACAAAAATACTTTAAAAATATTTCCCCATTTTAAAAGGATTTTGTTGCATACTTATTTGTTGCCCAAACATTCGCTGAATATTTATGAGTCTGCCCATTGAAATGCATAATTTCCAGAAAACTTTAACCACAGATGTTCACTGAGATCTTCCTTCCTGATAGCCCCTGATTTCTCTCCATCCATATGAATGGAACACACTTCTTTTAGTTCCAGGTGGTACAAGGTTTGATCATACTAATAAATGCCATGACACATTGCCTTTACAAAAGCCTAGTAGTCCTAGCCACTTACATATGTTACAGGTAATATCTATAAAACCAATTAAACATTAAAATAAAATAAGAAATTATCAAGGGAAATTTTAAATACTTAAGCAAGAAAGAAAAAACACATTAGATTAGCCATTGATTAAATAGATAACTAAAGAACAAGTGTTACTATTACAGTCCATGCTATTAAAGGCTTGATCCAAGCAGTTAATGCTATTTATTGACAGTTACTAGAACCTTTAAGAAGTGGTTCCTAGGTGTGTGAAGTTAGGTCATTGGAGATCTTTCCTTGGAGGGTATTTTGGTAGAGCTAACAGAAAACAGATGCTTAAAAAGAGAGTTATTGCTATGACTATGCCTGATGATCTGCTTCATAAGTTTCAGGAATTGGTTTGTGGAAGATTTTGAGAGAAAAAGCTTAGAATATATATCTGAAACATAATGTGATTCTTTTATGGGTCAGAAGACCAGAATGCTGATGAATATGTGGACAGTAAAGGTTATACTTATGGGGTTTCAGATCGCAATTAGAGGTCTGTTATGAATTGTACCAGTGGCCATCCATATTACATCATCATAAAGAACTGGGCTTCCTTTCATCCAAACATGAAACTTTGTGAGACACTGAGTTTAAAAACGATGGACAACTGTAGTAGAGAAGAGTTCCAGGTATCAGTACACTCCGACTATCACACGAGCATTGCACATCACTAGCTGGCTGCTTGTAGTCAGATTTACAATGAGAATTGGCAACCACAAGCAGAGTAAGAAGATTAGAAAAATTGTGCAGTTTGGCCAGAAAAGGAGAGTTTTTAAATGTGCTGTTATGGTGAGTACAGGCAATAACAAGATCAGTGCCACTGAGACAAATACTTTGAACTGGGGAATAGAAAAGATGCCTCAAAAGCATGTCACAAGTGGCAAGAATTCTCCAGCATGAGTTCAAAGGTGTGCTTAACCATGTAAACTCATCTCAGACTCATTTGTAAAGAGAGGCCCAGGGTGTGCTGCTCGTACAGAACCACCTAGCACTGTTTCTCTATTTGTTTGTCCTATCTTCGTCTATCAAGCTACTAAAGCCAAGGCTCAAGGGGCTCCAAGCACAGCTCAAAATTATGACCATCTTTGGCTTTGATCACCGTCATGCTGACCTTGCTGATGTTCAGAACGCAAGAATTATGGAGTCATGGAGTCTTCTACTAAGATTTCAAAGGAAAGCTTAAAAAGCTAGGTAGTTTGTGTTAGATTTTTCAGCGGTGCAGTAAGGAGATTGGAAAGGTAAGAAAAGCCTTGATTACCTCCAAAGACACAGAGAAGGTCAAGGGCAGATGGAGAGATCCTCTGACTTAAAACAATGAAAGCTGAGACTTTTATGGACTTTTTCTAGGGGTGGAGTTAGAGCGTCAATTTCAGTTATGTGTAAGGAGCTGATTGGAGTCTCTCCTGCGTGTGTGGGGAGGGTGAGGGGAAATTGCACCCTGCACTGGGTTGGAAAAGAAGAAGGGAGGTGATCTCCGAGAAGAAAAGCTATTGTTTTAAGGACTTCAGCGATATTATGACTAGCATAATAATTCAGCAATTCATACTAGGGCCAGAACCTATCAGTTTGTAGCAGAATCGAATTATTTTAAATAGATCACATAAAGCTGAGAGCTTTGCACAAAGCTGGAATTTTTGTGGAAACCTACAGAAAATTGCAGATGCCAGGAGCCTGGGAATGCCTGCCAAGAAAAGCTGTGGAGTGAGCCCAGCCAGCTCAAGTAAATAGCCATGGAGTGGTCATGGTAACCACCAACTTCATGGGCCAGGCCTGCCTAACAGCATGGGAGCTCATGCCATGCTACCATGTAGTCTGCATGTCAGACACAAAGCTATAGGGTTTAATGTTTGGCCTGCTGGCTTTCACTCTTTCTTTGCTCCAATTTTTCCTTATATTTTTCCCATTCTTCCCTTTGTAATGGGAATGTTCACCATCTGTGACATTATATTTTGGCATTATATAACTTGTTATTTTGATTTTCATAGCATTGCACAGTTGAATTTGCCACAGTCCTGAATGGTGTTTTGTACGGGGACTTTTGAACAATTTTGGGACTGGTAAAATTAGAAACTTTTGAAGAGGGACTTATTACATTTTGCATTTTTAAGATGGTCATGAGCCTGTAAAGGCCAGGGGGAAATTTTTATAGTTTATAAATCAAATATATCTCAAAGGTCCTTACATTAAAGACTCGGTGACCTGGTGTTGGTGCTATTGTGAAACATTAGCATTTGGGGACCCCTTAGAAAGAAGTTAGGCAACTATGGGGCCACGCCCTCAAGGGAGATGGTGTGACCCCTTCCACTCTGTCTTCCTCTGTCCGTACCCTAAGGGGCAAATAGGATTGATTCTTCTACTGTGGGCTCCTGCTATGACATACTGAGAAGCCAAACACCTGAAGCAGCAGCTCTAAGCACTGATAGCTGAAACTTCAAAAACTGTGAGCCAGAATGAACCCCTTACTTTTAAACTGATTACTTAGGTATTTTATCAAAACTATGGGAGATTTATACAGGTTGGTGTGTTTATCCTTGACACAAAACAATGGCAAATGCAACACAACAAATGCAGACTTAATCAGACATGGTTTATAAATCAAATTCCACAAGGGAAATTGCCACTGGAGGTACAATTTCCCTACACAGCGAAAAAAGTCTTGGGTAAACTTCTACATTACACAATGTACAATCTTTCTCAATTTCCATAGTAGTTTTAAGTTTAGAAAGCCATGTGAAAGTAAACCAAACTTTTTTCATATTTAAAACAGATTACACTATTTTTAATTATCAAGCACATACTTACACATGCAACAGGAAGGATATTTGCAAGTAATGTAGAATCCAGAGAAGTTCTTCACTATTCAATTTTTTACCTGGTCTTTTATCTGGTCTCTATGATCTGTGATGACCTTTTTGAAAAGTTTGGTAGCTTAGCACCTAAAATGTCAGTGAATGTGCTGAACTACTATAATGTTCCTTAGAATGAAACCCATAACGGTAATTTAGGACTAAAAAAATAGGATAAGCGATATTTGTAGGAAAATACAGAAAAATTGCCAGACTGACTTTCTTTCTTTCTTTCTTTCTTTCTTTCTTTCTTTCTTTCTTTCTTTCTTTCTTTCTGTCTTTTTAGTGAATTTGGTACAGGGTCTCACTACACATCTCAGACTCACAGTGATCCTCCTGTTTTCAGCCTCCCCAGGACTGGGATTATAGGTATGTGCCACCATGTCCAGGCTCAGTGGCCAGATCGGCATGCCTGGGGGTGGGCCAGCTTGGCATGGTGTACCAAGGATTGAACTCACATCCCTGGGCTTACCTAAGAAGGCTCTGAGTCCACTGAGCTATCCTGCTGGCCCCACCAGACTTATAAGAGGAAAATAATTCTCAAGTGCAGTATAATCATCTCCTTTCTTATCTGCGAGTTTTGCAAGATTTAATAGTAGCATCCCACATTTGCAACATGCTGGTAATGAAAAGCTGTTGGCAGCAGTATAAAAGGAATCACTGTGGGAATACAAGACAGATTTCTGGGAGCTGAAGAATAATAATGCAAACACAATTTACAAAAACGTGCCAGATCCAAGGACAGATTCATTAACTTAATTTGATATTTTTGCTCTATTAGCTGTTTTGCTTTATACTTTAAATGATAAAAACTTAAACCATGTATTAATGCCCAAGTGAAGGAAGGTTTCAGCAGGGAAAGTTAAAGGTACAGCAGACTCAGGTATTTTCTTTCCCAACATGTAGTAAAGGAAGTGTGGGGGAATCTGAGGACTGAGGAAGAGGTGAGTCCTGTGCAGCCCACGGGAAAGCTGGCTTGCACACAATTTCATTGTTCTAGGAGGGTGCGTGAGTTATCTTCTACAGGCTGGTGCTTTCTCAGTGAAGACAGAGAAGTGGGATCCAAAAGAATGAGACAGGGTGTGAAAAGATAGAATGTAATAGGGTGAGCTCTTGAACTGACTGCGGTGGAAAATGGAAAGGGTTGAGCAGAGCTTAAATATAGATTTTAATTGAGGAAGTACAGATAATTAAAATAATATTTAGCATTTATTATAAAATTTTTCTGCAACACTTGAATGTTAAAAATAAGTATTCAGGAAATTATGTTGTGCCATTGAAGCAACCGCAACTATGTTCTCTGGCTGCTCTGAAGAAAAGAATAATTCCACAAAAGAGACCCGAATGGCAAAACATAGAGGATATGCCAGATCAGTACTTCCTGTGGACAACTTGTAAACTGATACAATGCTTATTTCTTTCAAAGCAAGAAGTTAGACTGTGCTTTAAACCTACACATCGTATACTCATGTAATAAAGTGCAATGATTTCAAAACTTCTGAAAAATCCTTCTATCTTAAATGGCACACTTTCTGGAAAACTGAGTCACCTGAATGAAGCTGTGAGATTTCTAAGGCAAATTAGATTCAATAAACATTTAAACACCTCATAAGTGGTGTGAGGACACTAAGATGAGAAGACGTGGAGAAGCTCACCAATCAACTTAGAAGACTCTTTTGGATGTAATTGGGACACAAAACCGGAATCATTACATGGTGGTTTAAAAACACAATTCTTTAGTCACATCTAGAAAGTAATTCTGATGTCATGGCAACTGCATCACTTTGCATAAATTGCTCCTCTAAGATTCAATTATCTTTTTGGTCTAGACATATGAGCAGCTGCAAAGTACATAGAATGATGCCTATCACTCATGAAGCAAGAATAACTCAAAAACAGAAACTTGAGTGATGGAGAGGCAAATTTAGACTGAATGGTGATAAAGAGCACAGGAGAGGAATTCCTCTACCTTAATAACACCCCCACCCCCTATTTCTGGCAAGACACCAAATCCAAAGTCATTTCCAATTTAAAACCTCTGGGAAAATTACAACTTACACACTTCGGGCATGAACATGTTGAATAATCTTTATCCTTAGAGAAGATCATGTCCTCTAGAGAAGCCTTCCACTTTGGAGAGCTACATACACTAGATTTTCTTATCAGAAAATCTCCCACCTTCAAACATCTAAATTTTTGTGGGAAGGAATCAGCTCAAGCTGCAGATCCATTAGACATTGAGAGCTAAAGCAAGGCCAAACCTGAAAACATGAGGTGCCCCAGGCGAGCCCTGTGAGCAAGCTGATAAACAGAGGGGTGTCACATGACACTAACCCACCATGCATATAAATAAATGTGCTGTAGTTGTGGGGCAGTTTTTCTTTCTCCCATAAGAAGGGAGAGCTCAGGGCTGGGGAGATGGCTCAGTGGAATAAGCACTTCCCTGGCAAGCTCAAGGGCCTGAGTTCAATCCTCGGTTCTGCCAAAAAAAAAAAAAAAAAAAAAAAAAAAAGGAGGGAGGGCTCCACCTGACCTCAGCTTTCTATATTTTGGCTCTTATCTTCATTGCTTCATTGTGCACTATCCTCCCCCAGGGGAAGTTAGAGTTGCATTGAATGCAGCAAATTCTATCAGTTATAATCTGAACTTACTTTAATTGTAATCATGGTCCATCTTTAGGGCTTACATCACTGTCATGATAAATACTATGAAAAATAATAACTACTCCTCTGGATTTAAAAACTGTGGTGGATTGACAACTAGTAGTCAACTTGTAACACCCAGGTGAACTAAACCAGCATGATGCTGAGTGTGTGAGGCTCACATGAGAATTGTTGCCAGGAGCATAAGAGGCTTTTGGGAGCTGGTAGAAGCTATTAGCAGCTGTTATGGAAGTTGTAGGTTGCTGTTGGTTTTCCTGGAGGAGCTTGTCATGCTGGCTTTCTTCATGAACTTTGTCATTCTCATTGCTGAAAGAGCTCAGAACCTTATCACTAAGAATGGCTGTGGTTCATTTCGCAGGAGACCTGGTCCTCATCTTGAGCATTGCTTTCTGACTCTGGAGGGGAAGATGGTGCATGGCTCAGTGTCCTAGAGAAGTTTTTCAGATTGGGTTTTCTGATGGGAACTCTGATTTACTCATCACTGGAGGAGCTCAGAACCTCACTGTTGCTGAGGATGGCTGTGGTAATTTCAGAACAGCTCTAGATTTTAGGCCTCTATAACTGGACTTACAGAAGGCATTGTTATAAGCTCTAGTCTTCAGCTGGACTCATGAAGGACATTATCACAGGCCCTCAGCTAGATTCTTTGGTCTTTAGTGTTTGAAAAGATATCCCGCAGTCTCTTTTTGCATATGATTCTTTGGGTGACTGTTATAAATAATCTTTTCTTCATTGTAGAAGATGCACAAATAATATCCTGTCCACAAACACTATTAGAACAAATCTCTCTATTCATTGAATTAAGAGAATGCAGCTGTATATCTATCCTAACTATTTTGAATATGCAGATACAAAATGGTCCTTCATTTGTATCCTTCTCTTTTATTTAGTTTTGTCACATATGGGTATTCCATTGTCATTTAAATATTGTAGGTGCATGAATTCAGCAAAATAATCCAATATAGTCCAGCAGTCCATAATAGTAGTGGATTCTCTGTAAGACTGGCAATGTCAGAAGTTGTTGACTTGAGCCTTTTACAGTTCAGCATATTAATATGGCTTTACTTTTTATGCTTCATTTCTATACTTTTCTGCTGGATGACTGACACCAAGATAAAGCAAGACCTACATAACAAGAAATGTAGCTTTTGTATCTGATAAGGTCAGTCAAATCCCCTCAGGATTTATTCTGAAACCCTTTACCACAGTTTGTATATCTTTTGTCAGTGTCAGCCATGTGGATGAGTCACGGCCATTGCTTGACAATCTGCTCTCTGTGAAAGCCTGAGAGAATGTTGCTCTCCATGTGACACTCCTTACGCACATTCTACATCATCCATCACTTTCCTCTGTGGCCCCATAACTGAAGATAGCAATGTGCAATAGTACGGTCATGCTTGGGATGCCTATTATTCTGGTCTTCTAAATACGTACTGCTTGTCATGACATATCAATTACTGCCGTACAGTCTCTCAAGTAAATGTTTGTTTTTTAAAAAAGGTAACAAATGAAAACAAGAGACATGAAAAAAATGTCACCGGACTGTCCTGCTACAATGCTGTATATGGTTAGATTTCTAAATTTCTGTGTAAAAATATGTAACTATTTATTCCTATTTTTAAAATATTTTTTATCTTTTATTTTTCTTTATATTCTATAGGGACTTAAAGTTTAACATATCAATACTTGATGGAAAATACCTGCTCCATGTTATGCCTAAGATATTTGATATTCTGACAGATAGTGAGATTAGACCCAACTCCATATGTTGTAGGGCAATAGTAAGCACATCTTCTGGAGGGTTAACAACCTAAGTTTGCAGACTGAAAATTAGAGAAAAAGAAGGGCTGCAAGGACAGCCAACATTTTGGCCCTAGCCTTTCAAGATCAGTGAAGACTCAGGAGGTAGGAGAACCTGTACTGTAACATCATGTAACTCAGTTGTGTCCCAAATTTTCTGATCAAGGTGACTGTTATAAATAATCTTCACTGACAACTAAAATGACATGGAACTGGACTATGTAATCATGTTGCTTCAGCAGGAGTGGCCGCAGGGATAGAGTCTGTTCTTGAAACTTGTCAATAAGATTTGCAACAAAGCAATTTCAAGTATGAGAATTTTTATAATTATGTTACAAACATTGATATCGTGGAAGAATTCATCTACTTGAGAACTCAGGAAGGTGGGAAGCTCCATCTGGAATTACTGCCTAATCAAGGAATGTTAATCAAGTGCCACATGGTTACTCAAGGCATCACCAGAGGTTTGAAGGAGGACTTCCGCCTGCCAATGTTGTGCCAGGTCTCCTGCTGTAGCAGACAGAACCTGATGGTGGTACTGCACAGGTTCTGCTTTAACGCAGAGATCTTGCTGCTTCGGACTCTGACATAGTGAGAGAAGTTTGCCCTAGAGCTGGTCACTGTGTGGTGAGAGATAAAAGACCAGCAGGGATGTCACTATTCTCAAAAAGAAGGGAGAGCCTAATTTCCAGCCTGTTGGTTGCTTAAAAGCAATGCACAAGATTCTGAATTTATTTGTATTTTTAAGACTCATGTTTTATAATTTTTGTAAAGCAACAAAATAAAGCTGTTTTGTAAACAAAATTCATCCTTTAAAAAGAAAAAGAAATAATCTTATTATTACTCCTCTTGCATACCCCAAACTACAACAACAACTCCCTTGAGATAACTTGGTTTGGATAAATGATCCAATTCGAAGGTGTCTTACCTTACATACACCTATAGAAATCTGTTCACCACCTTAGCAAACCTTCCAGTGAATCAGCTGTAACCAAAATATCAATGTAAAGTTAAATTTAGTTTCATTTAACCTCTTAACAAACAATTCAGAATATGTATGCAATATATTGTCCACAGCAACATAATTTTTTGGCAGTTATGTAAAACCTAAGCTACTTATATCAAATCACTGAATAATTCACTAAAATATATCCTGTGTTCTCCTAATAAATGTTAATAAAACACAAAATTTATGGGTTCAGAGACCAATTAAAGTAGTATGCAATTATATATTGATATTATATATATATTTATGTATAGTATGAGTGTTTTATTATTGTCTTAATTATAGCCAGACAGACACTATAATGTTTATTGTACAGATAGAATTGCTTCCGGAAGCAGTTGAATAAGAAAGCTAGAACCTTGGTCTAGTTACAAATCTTTCAATCTTTCCACTTGACCTTGACTCTCTCAGTCAGTAAAAATGGAGAGCTACCAGTCTCAATACTTGTCTTCTGGGATTTTATAAACGTGTTTAGTGCTTTCAGTAAAAGTGTTCTTTATATAAAGCACAAGAAGCTTCAGAAAAGACAGAACACACACCTATTTTAGCTTATCCTCATTCACTGCACTGTCACCCACAATCAAAATGAGAAAAAGGAAGTGTTCTTGCAAGTTTTAAGAGCATCCATAGAAATTATTGTTAATATATGTAGAAGCAAAAGTACATATCAATAATACACTTATTTAATTTATTTTTAGCTTTTATTAATACATGTCTATAGTATGTATTTACATTCATCTTGGAGACTAAATACAATTATTTAACATAACTTATTTTTCTTTTTAGTTCACTCCCCCTTCCCACACACCTTCCTCTGCCCATAAGTCCCCTATCAGAATTTTCATTCTTGTTGTTATTGTTATTCTCATCTCATGGTTATGATTTATAAAGTTTGTATTGATTGAAGTTATTAGGTTCCTTTGCATGACATGTCTTAAATCTACTTAGAAAATTACAGAATAAAATGTACTCCATGATCTAAACTTATAAAATAAATGGTTGCATTCACAAATACACCTAAAAATAATCTAAGCCATTTTTACCTATAGTTTCCACAAAGGAATGAAGTTTAGGATTAGGGGAGACTTTAATTTTTTTAATTTATCCAATTAATTTATAAAGTGTTTCACAAGTAATGCATCACCTTTTAATGAAAGAAAAGTTAAAACAACTAATGATGTAAAAATCATGATATTGGTCATTTTTTGACAGAATGAGAAACCAGAGGAAAACACCCAGGCATGAAGGTTGTGTGGGAAAACTCAGTGGTTCTATTTCTGATGAGAATAGTAATTATGTGGTTCATCATTTGTTGTTGGGTAAATTCTTTATTTCTAATTTATTTATTTATTTATTTATTTATTTATTTTGCAGAACCAGGGATTGAACTCAGGCCCTTGCGCTTGCCAGGGAAGCGCTTATTCCACTGAGCCATCTCCCTGGCCCCGGTAAGTTCTTTAGAAAGGCTCATCAATCAGTGTAGTCTCTGTCCTTGCCTTGAACAAAGTACTGAATGAGACAAATCAAAAGTGGTGCCAAAAGTTTGTTTTAAAAATAAGAGGTTAAAGGGTAAAGGAAACACTTGCTTTGTAGGGCAAACCTGAGCTAGGGAAATCAAGGAAGGGATAAAAGCAAAAGTAAAAGTGCATCTAGAAGTTTCAGAGCAAGCTAATGTGAGAAATCATGGTGATATCTAATCTTTTCATGCCACCCACATCTGGTGGGAGCCCACAAGAATTTCCACTACAAGATCTTGAGATTATTTAGCTCTCTCCTGAGATCTTGCACCTGACAAGTCCTTCTTATTTCCCCAGCCAGCTTTGCCACATCACACCTCCAATATCAATTTCACAACTGTCTTTGGTGTCACTTTTAGTTAGAGTAGCCCTTCTTGTGTGTAGGAGTTACCTTCCAAGCACCCAGGCAGATACCTACAATCATAGACAATACCGAATCTCGTGTACAGTATGCTTTTCTATATACATTCATGAACAGATGCAATGCCTTTTCTATCTTGACCAGCTCTGCAATCACAAAAGCTAGCATAAGTATTTTCCTTCTTCATACTTCAAAATTTTATTCTTAATGTAGGCCTTAGCAATTTCAGCATGCACTTTTTCTGCACGTATTAAACTTGTAACTTTAATCCTTTCACCTTAAGGAAATATTTTATGGTTCTACTTAGGGTATCTAAATTGTCAGCACCACAGCTCTTGTATGTTCAGGCCATTATTAAAGAAGAAAAAGACCCTAACACAAGTACAGAAATCCCTTTAGTGCCAATCTGATAACCAAGATGATTACTAATGGGAGCATAACGCATGGATGCATTAAGCAAAGAAAAGATTCTCATCCCAGGCAAGATAAAGTGCGACTGTGATTGCACCACTCAGAATGACATGCACTTTGAATTGTTTTTAAAATTTGATCATATTTCTCAAAATGGCATGTTACTATGAATTATTTATCCCTGAAATTTTCCATTTTATATTGTCAGACCACAGTTGACTCTCAGTAACTAAAACTGTGGAAAATAAAATTGCAGACAAATAGGAACTACCATGTATTTAATTCCACCATAAAGTTCCTTTGAGCTGGACATGATAACACACACCTGTAATCCTGGTACTTTTAGGAAGCTGAAACATGAGAGTCACAAGTTCCAGTCCAGTCTGAACTCATCAAAGAAAAAACAGAATGTAGGGGACTCCACGGGGTCAAATGAAACTTCAGGTTTTAGTTTATGTATATCTGTCTTTTATGATTTTATTTTGTTTTTGAGGAATCTCCATACTGATTTCCTTAGTGGTTGTACAAACTTGCACTCCTACTAACAGTAGAGAAATGTTCTTTCCCCACCATGGCCTCACCACCATTTATTATTGATTGATTTCTTGATGATAGCCATCCACTGAAGAGTGAGATGAACTCTTGGTGTTTAGTTTGCACTTCTCAAATGACCATAATGTTGAACACTTTTTATGTTTTTATTTGCTATTCATACTTTTTCATGGGAGAAGAGTCTATTCATTTCAGACATTCACATTTGGATTGGATTTTTAAATTTGCAGGGGTTCTGTTATCTTTTTCCTTCTTGACATGTTCTAGATATTAATCCTTCATGGGTTATCTCTTCCGTATATTTCTGGCTGCGTTGTTCTTCAAAAGCTTTTCAATTTGATGTGAGTCCAATTGTTGACTGTTTTTAGTATTTCCTGTGTACTCTGGGTTTTCTCATGAAGTCTTTGTCATCACTATGTATTCAGGAGTTTTACCTATTCTATATTCTAGCAGGTTAAGTGTTTGTATTTTAGCAATTATATCTTCACTTAAATTTTAGTTTAGTGCCTATCAGTAGACCGGGGACTAGTCTTCAGCATGTATAAAGCCAGTTTTCCAGCACCATGCATTAAAGAGGCTCTCTTTCTTACAGTGAAGGTGTTAGCCCTTCAAGGTATCTTCCCCAGAGAGTTGGAGGCATCATCTCAGTGATATGTGCATGCCCATATTTACAGAAGCACAATTTATAATAGCTAAATCTTGGAAGCAACTCAGATGCCCATCAACAAATAAATGGACAAAGAGAAGGCATTCATGTGTGGTACACTACTACTCTGCCACAAAGAAGGATCCTCATTACACATCTTCCAGTAAATAGATGTGTCTTGAGGCCATAATTTTAAGTACAATAATTAGAAACAAATGTTTAAATATCATATTGCTTCTTTTGTGTAAGAAACCCAAAAAGTAAATAAGAAACAACATAAAGGATACATATTTGGAAGTAGGAAGAACTTGTGTAAAGAGGAAGGGAAATAAAAGACAGAAGGAAAAAGGAAGGAAGGGAGAAGGATTAAATAAGAGAGCAAAAGAAAAAGTAGAAACAAAAATTTTGTAAATGCTGAGGGAAAGAAAGGCCAAAGAAATGGAAGGATAATGGTAAACATGACGAATTAAGGTGCACCATACACAAGTATAAATTCACCATGATGAATATGATCTTTGTTTATGGGAAACATGCACTAATAAAAAAATAAAATAAATAGCTAAATAAGACAAAGAACAATAGGAAAAAGAAAAGTGCAGGTAATGTAGCTTTATGTGAAAGCCCTAGGTTCAATGCCCAATAGTATAACACACACACACTACTTTTAAAATGAGTCACTAAGACCAGTGACTAATCAGGTAAATTATATTACCTGATTTTATAACTGTTCCCCTACATTATTGCTGATAATTCCGACTGTGCTCTCAGCAGTATCTCAGTGGCATAATAAAATATATGGTCTCATATAAATAAACTGCTAAATTACCATATGTGGAAAACTGAAAGCAACCTTACCAGTCCAGTGGGTATCCAGAATGCCACTTAGAGATTATTTTGAAATATGTGGTTGAGATACACTAAGGAAAACTCTGTTAATTATCCTGTGGTAGCCAACATGCTTGTGTCCTTGAAGTCACTGGACAGAACTGCATGATGAAGATTGAACCTACTCTTGTTTCCAAAAAAACCATATTTAGACCCAAGATATAAGTGAATTATCCAAAAGCATGTTCTTGGTATAGAGTCCGTGGCCAGTACCAATAGTTTTTGCCTAGGCTGCCAGAATTCTTATTTTTTATATATTTATTTATTTATTTATTTATTTCAGTACAGGATCTACAGGGTCTCACTGTACAGATCGGACTCATAATGATCCTTCTGTTTTCAGCCTCCCAAGCACTGGGATTACAGGTGCATGCCACCACGCCCAGTCTGATATTTTCATTAAAGTGTTGTATTCATTTTCATTCTTTCCTTGTTTTTCCATCATTATTTTCTTCAGTTTTCTGTTGACTTTCAAGTTATAAATATGTTGTTTTCATCTACCATACACTGAGAATGCCTCTCAACTTTTAGGAAAAAAATGGCTGAGAACTCAATCTGATATCAGAAAACAGGGAAATGTTTTTAATTAGATATAGTATTTTGAGGGTTAATCATTTGGAAATGCAGATTAAAAACACAAACTCTTAACAACCCTTCCCTACACTCTTGAGTTTTCTTCTGCACTGCCCCATCAAATTCAGTTTCTTATTCCCCAGAATATATGATACAACATCTCTGGTGGCTTCCACTGATATTTATTTTCCATATTTTCATTAAAATAGTAACTGGAATTACTCATAAAATGTTGCTTATCCTACTAACATTCCCTGGAGCTTGCAAATTTGCATTTAATACTCCTTAGTGTCATTATCGTGTTAATAATTTGTGCCTGAAGAGCTATAAAAAACTTTATACTTTCTATTTATGTGGGAATCATCATAACCCTACATTTTCATAAGACTCATAATGTAACTTAAATGGAATCATTGACTCAGCTAAATGAATCTGAGACTGTTTATAATATATTGTCCCTTGAATTCCCCAGTCCTAAAAAATAAGGAAGTTACTTTGGGCCAGCTGTATGGCAGAGGCTGCTAGTACTTCTTTAAGAATTAATGAATTCTGATTCACTCAGATTTCTCAGT
>NW_004524596.1:19170777-19172861 GCF_000260255.1 Octodon degus
AGGAAGCATTGCAATTAGTGAGCGTGAAAGGAAAGATCTCTTAACAATAACATATAACAAATAAAGAACAATTCAGCAGCTACAAGATGATGCAAAGAAAAATAATATGATTCATATTATATTAATTAACAAAGCAGCAAGAGTCAACGAAAATGACATAAAAAAGTGTATTTGCAGAAGTAACAGCAAAAAATTTCCTAAACGTGGGAAAATAATCAACATATAGGTAAGTGAAGCAGATAAAACATCAGCTAGCCATAATCAAACTAAAACTACACTTAGACACATATTAATTAAGATCACAGAAACTCAGCAAAAGAACAGAACATTAAAAGCTATTAGAGAAAAGAATCAGATTACCTATAGTGGAAAGCCCATCTTAAACACAGCAGATTTCTCAACACAAATCATCAAATGAAGAAGAACTTGGAGTGAAATCTTTCAAGTCCTGAAAGAAAACAATTTCGAAACAAGACTTATTTACCCTAAAAAACTATCTATCAAATTTAATGGAAAGATATTTCTGTAAAAGAGAACAACTGAAGAAATTCATGACTACCAAACTAACCCTACGAAGAGGGCTGACAGATATCCTAGAAAGACACAGAAATGATGACAACTTCAAGAACAACAATGAAAGGGAACCACTAAACAGAAGCAATTAAACACAAGGGAAAAGTAGAGAACCTATAGCAGGAAAATAACATGAAAAATATAAGCGAATACATATCAGTTATAACCACCAATGTAAATGTGTCAATTCACCAATCAAAGGAACAGACTGGAAGGGTGGATCAAGAAACAAAATCCAACAATATTCTGTATACAAGAAACACATTTAACTCAAAAGGAAATTTATAGACTGAAAGTCAAAGGATGGAAAACAGTACTCAATGAAACAGGAACCCAAAAACAAATTGGGGTAGCTATTCTGGTTGCCAACAATGTAAATTTCAAATGAGGAAGGACTAAAAGAAGTAAAGAAGGTCACTACATACTTGTTAGAAGACAACCACAAGGGGAAGAGATAACAGTCATAAATATATATGCACCCAGTGTAGGAGCACCCAACTACATAAGAAAAATTTTAATAGACATGAAAAATCAAATGAGCAATAATACAATAACAATAGAGGACTTGAATATGCTATTATCACATAGAGATAGAACATCTAGGCAAAATATCCGCAAAAAATAACAGAACTAAGCCAAACCTGGGAAAAAATGGACTTAGTAGACTTTTATGGTTAGTTCCAACAAACATCAGAATACACATTCTTCTCAGCTGCACACAAGTTAGTCTCCAAAATAGACCATGTACTAGCACATAGAGCATACTTAAGTAAATGTAAAGGAATCAAAATTATACTATGCATATTATTTTATCATAGTACAATGAAACTTGAAATTATTGAAAAAAGAACAGCAGAAACTTAATAAACACATGAAAATTAGATAATAACCTCCTGATCAATCAGTGGTTCACAGATGAAATTAAAGAAATTAAACAGTATTTACAATCAAATAAAAATGCAGATAAAACTTACCAGAACCATGGAGTGCAATGAAAACTGTCTTAAGACAGAAATTTATAGGGGTAAATTCTCACATCAGGAAAACAGAATGAGCTCAAATAAACAATCTTATGCTGCACCTAAAGCTCCTAGAAAAAAAGATCAAGTCCAACACAAAGCCCAAATAAGGCAGAAAATTATAAAGAGCAGAGCAGAAATGAATGCAATGGAGATGAAGAAAGAAATAGAAACAAATGAACTACTTAGGAATCAATCTCACAAAGGAAGTAAAAGATTTATACAGTGAAAGGAACTCTGATAAAATAGGTACAACAGGATTTCAAAAAATGAAAAGATATTCCTTGCTCCTGGATAGGAAGAACCAACATTGTGAAGATGGCCATACTCCCAGGATTGTCATACAGATTCAATGCAATCCCAATTAAATTACCATTAGTATACCTCACAGAGCTAGAGAAACATTTCTAAAATTCATCTGCCAGCCATAAGAGAACTACAATAGCAAAAGCAATCCTGTGCAATAACAGAAACGCAGGAGGCATCACAATC
>NW_004524596.1:19173231-19175802 GCF_000260255.1 Octodon degus
TAGTGAGTTCATGAACACAAACCAAGCTGCATGTGAAATGCTTAAAAGAATCAAATATTTTGGATCTCATCTTTTTACAAAGTTTCTGCAAGTCAAAATAAATCACCAGCAGAGTAAAAATAAAACACACATTTTGGGAAAAATTATAGCCCACTGTCCCTCAGAAAAGGACTTCTATCTGGATCATATAAACAATTTAAAAATATCAGGCCCCCAAAATTCAAAAGAATTTTGAATATTTGAGACGAATACACACCTCTCCGAGAAAGAAATACAAATGTAAAATAGATACATAAAAAAATTCAGCATCATTGGTCATTTGAGAAATCCAAATTAAAAGAACACTGAGATTCCATCTCTCACCCCAGAAGGAATGGCTGTCATCAAGATATCAACCAATAACAAATTCTGGAAGGGCTGTGGGGAAAAAGAAATCCTTCCTCACTGTTAGTGGGAGTGTAGACTATTATAGTCACTGTGGAAGTCAGTATGGTGATCTTTCAATTAGCTATGATTGGAAATCTCATTCAGTCCAGCTATTCTTTTCCTAGATATTTTTCCAAATGAACTAAAAACATCATACCACAGTGATATATGTGTACCCATGTTTATAGCAGTACAATTCATCATAGCTAAAAATCTTGGAAATAACCCAAATGTCCATCAACTGAGGAATGAATAAAATAGATGTATTTTTAAAGAACGGAGTATTACTCAGCTCTAAAAACAGGAAACTTCAAGGTTTTTATAGGTAAATAAATACAACTAGAGACAGTATTGGTAAGTGAATTATATCAGAGCCATATGTACAAACGTTGATTTGTCTTGCTAGTGTAAAAATCTGAAAAAGTAGATATCATGTGAAAGGTACAGAAAGGGAAAGAATCTCTTCAAAGGAAAACCTGGGATGAGGAAGATGACAGGAGCACAGGGAGAGATGCATTTATGTATGCATGCAGGATGGCTTGGATCATTGCATTGCTGATTTCTGCTGGTCTACAGAGGGGAGCAGTTGATGCTCAACTTTGTTTGTTTATGGTGTTTTATATCCTTTTTAGTTCCTTATAACTTTATTTTTTATCAATTTTACATGCTTTTATGTGGTAATATGATCAACTAATTTGAAGACACCATTATGCAGTATAGCAAACATTGTCAAATTTCAAAAAATACACAATAATATTGTAAACTCAGCTGGGGAATTTGAGAACCAGTTGATAAACAGAAGAATAAAATATGAGATCCAAGGGACTCACATGTAGAGATTATTTTTAATTTGATTTTTTCCTCAAATGATAATACAAATCTCCTTCACAAATAGTGTGTATCTTTTCTGTCATTTAAACACAGTATGATATAAGAGACACTTCTGAGCCAGGTATGTTGGCATATGCATGCAATCCCAGCACTTAGGATTATGAGGCAGGAAGATTGCCCGGTCTCCCAAGTGGGTTCAAGACCAACCTGGACTGCATAGTGAGACCATGTCTCAAAAGAAAACAAGAGTTACTTCTGCTTTTCTGCACTTTTTAAGATTTTTTTAAGAATAAAATTAATATGTGAAAGGTAAAAGAGTATGGGAAAGAAAGACTGGAAAATGAAAGAGCACAAGTGGGCCTCATGTGTCTACTGTGCTGCCCTAGTCTCCCTTTAACCCCTCTCTGGGCTGTGCTTTATTATTTACACTCTGATTTGCTCTGGGTCCAACACCAAAGTTACAGTAACTTTCCAGTGCCTAATGAAAACAGAGACAGTGCTATCAGGATGCAGCCTGTTAACTGAAGTGACAAAATTAGACTTAGAATATTTTGATTTTTGAAAACTCAAGGAATATCATCACTCCATTCATATTTTTGCCTTATTCCAATTGGGATATATAATGTGTGGAGCTCTTATGCTTGGAGGCTGGGAGAGTCTGGACTTTGAAATAGTGTCTTGGTTTCACTGTTTCTGTTTTTTAAACTAAAAATATGTGAAGCTTGTGTCTTAGACATTACATTTCTAAATTAAAAGATAATGGAATTTTAGAAACAAATAAATAAGATGGAACACATTAAAATTAAATAACAAAATAATGTAATTGAAATGCAAAATATAAAGGAAAGAGGAGAACCAGAAAGGAGATGGTTAGTGCAGCTACATACTGAAATGTACACTCGCTGATCATGAGATTGTCAAGCTAAGCATGAATATAAGTGCATGCTGCATTTAAAAATTAAGTAAAAAGAAGCAAGAATTTAAAAGTCAGTTAAAACACTCTTGATAGCTGCAAGAAAGTTCTTGTCTGGTGACCCCATGCAAAAGTGAAAATAAAAGCAATGAGTCAAAAAATAGAATACAGTGTAATAATCAAAAAATAAATAACTTTTAAAGAAGATGTTTGAAAAATAGAAGAAATGGCCTGTCTTCAAAAAAAGAGTATAGCTGGTCAAGGTGACATATGAAAACTTAGCCCTAAATTAAATCCTTATTCAAACATACAGTATCAGCAACTAAAAGCTTCTGTTAAAAGATGCAAGTAAATTAACACATGAGTTCGACCAAACCTCCGGGGGATTCTTTCATGCAGAG
>NW_004524596.1:19176417-19177284 GCF_000260255.1 Octodon degus
AATGTTCCTCATTTATATCCCCTTTTTGTTTAGTTTTGTCAAAGATGGGTATTCCACTGCCATTTAAATATTGCAGGTGTGTGAATTCAGCAAAATAATCCAATATAGTCCAGTAGTCCATAATAGTAGTGCGTTATCCGTAGGACTGGCAATGCCAGAAGTTGTTGACTTGAGTTTTTTATAGCTCAGCATATTAATATGGCCTTACTTTTTATACCTACTTTTTATACTTCTCCTGGATTGTTAAGACCAAGATAAAGCAGGACCTTTATAACAAGAAATATAACTTCTGTATCTGCCAAGGTCAGTCAAATCCCCTCAGGATTTACCCTGAAATTCTGTACTGCAGTTTGCAGATCTTTTGTCAGTGTCAGCCATGTGGATGAGTCACGGCCATTGCTTGACTAATTTGCTCTCTGTGAAAGCCTGAGAGAATGTTTTCTCTCCAGGTGAGAATCTTTACTCTCACAGAATAGAAGACACAGAAGAAAATGACAGATTCTTAGAAAGGCACAAATTACCAAAACTGAATCAAGAAGACATAACAACTCTCAATAACCCAATAGCAGCCAATGAAGTACAAAGTGTAATGAAAAACCTACCGACAAAGAAAAGGCCAGATCTGATGGATTCACAGCTGAATTCTACAAGAACTTTAAAGGAGATATAATCCCTATACTCCTCAAAATCTTCAATGGAATTGAAAAGGAAGCATTCCTCCCAAAATCATTCCTGGAGGCAAGTATTATACTTATACATTACTTTCTGATGTTTTTAGTGTCACATGACAGATGAAATCATAATTAGCAGTGGGAAAATTTAAGTCCATGGTATAATGACAAATTCAATAGTAAGTTCAATTTTAAC
>NW_004524596.1:19177729-19180989 GCF_000260255.1 Octodon degus
GTCAGGGCTGGCAAGGCAGGCTACTGTATCGAACTCCCGGCCCCTGCACCTGCTTGCAGGTGCTTTAATCTGGTGAGCTATTTGGCTGACCAAATATACCTTTTAAAACAGTTATTTTCTTGTCACAACCTCTTATCAGTTAGTTAAAGAAATTGTCATTTATTTAAATGCTTAGAGGTTTGGTTTGTAATTACCAACTAATTAAAAAACAATATTTATTTCTTGCAGAGAAGGAAATAGCAAGAATTCACTGAGATGAAGTTTCATCTACAGCCATTAGTATATTTTCACTTGGTAAATACTAGGAACATGCTGTAGAAAAGAAAATTATTTTTCTTTGAAAGAAAGCCATCTCAGTTTGGAGATTATACAGATGGAGATAGATAGACAGATATGAGAGATAGGGGGAAAGAGAGATAGACAGAAAGAGAAAGAGAGAGAGAGACAGAGAGAGAGGTAGAGTTACAGGTAGAGGTACAGTAAAGGTACAGGTACAGGTACAGGGTGAGATGTAAATTCAGACACAGATATAGTATATTTTCAGAGCAATGCAAGGGTACTTACCCAATTACTACAGAATAAACATGAAAAATTAAAAAAAATAAAGCTGAAATTTGCCTTTCCATTTTAATTTCTGCACTAGTTCTGCACTTTGAAATTTAAAACCTTATTGGTATTTGTTGTTTACAGAAGTAGAAGTCATGTCAGCCTACTGCACAGAACCTAATGAACACATGATAATTTTTAACTGTACCCCAAATGTCCTAGAGGGACTGTTTCCAAGAGGATTGGATGTCAAACTCCATGGATGCTCAATTTTTTAATACAAAATGCTATATTTGCATAGAATCTACTGCATAGAATCAATATTCTTATATACTTTAAATCATATCTAGATTATGTATAATATAGAATGTTGTATTACTTAAGGAATGATGTCACAAAAATGTTTGTATGTGATCAGTATAGTTGTATTTTTTTAAAATATTTTTAGTCTAAAGTTGAGTCGTACTTTAGGACTGTATGCATTAGGATTTGTATAATAGAGAAGACCTGGTGTACCCAGGTAGAATAATTCATAAAACATACATGAAAATAATTTCTTCTGGTTAGGACTAAAAGTGAATGTAAAAAGAAGTCTAAAGCAATCTTAATCTATGCTGAATTACCTCATCTGTCATGGGGAAAAATGAAGATAATAATTCATACAAAATTCAAAATTAGGTCCAAAGCTTGACAAAAGTAACAAACCTTATTGACTAAATTTCTGTGTATGCCCATTCAGGAATATACTATCCAGGCAAACATGAGAATATAAGGCATGTGACTTTTAAAAGACAGTAACAGAATATTTGGCCCCAATCAGTGCAGAGGAATGTAAAGTACACTGAGGAATAACAGAAATGGGGTTGCCCATTGCTCAGTTGTTTAAGCACCTGCATGGGCAAACTCAGTCAGGCGTGGGGGACCACAGTTCGATCCCAAGCTCCACATGCCACACCAGACCCACCCTTAAGGCAGCCTGAGCCAGCCAAAAAAAAAAAGAAAGAAAAAAGAAATGATGGGCATAAAAAAGCAAAACATTTCAAACACTGAAGATATTTTCTTGCTTAACTCATACAGAAATTCTTTCTTGTTACAGGGATAACCCAAGAAATATAAATTCTGTTATAATCCTCAGCTGTTACAGGGATAACCCAGGAAATATAAATTCTGGGACTAGATGGGTATTGACACAAAAGCAAACTGAATTGATATGATAGACTTTTGCATATGAACTTTATACATGGATGCCTAGAACTTGTTGCTTAAATTTTGTGTTTATTTTTAATTAAAAAGAATTGTATAAGTAGTATGTCAATATGAAACATTTTATTGATAATTGCTTATATAATTACTGTGAAATTACTACCAAATTCTGCATTACAGATGGAATTGTTATTCCTTGTTTACCACCAAGCAAATCTAAGTCATTCCTCTTCCGTTACTAAGTGATCCTTGAATGTACGATTAGAAGTTGCATTCAAATCACACAGTGCTTTCTAAGTGGTTAGACAGTCACTCTGTAAGCAAACAAAAAATCCAGAAGACAGCTGTAAAAAAATTTAATTAGCTCAATTTAATGAAAAACTTCTAACATTGTATTTGTGCCTGAAAACAAATTACATTTGGCTTCTGTTGGGCTTGCTTTCTTCCTTCTTTGCTAGTCTCTAACCTTCTGAAGACGGAATGCATTTTAATCATGTTAACAGGCATTCTTGTTTTTATCAGCGATTTTCAGATACACATATGTTTAACCAATATTTGCTCCATTGCCAAAACAAATTAAACACAAGCAAGACAGCAGGACTACAAGCTCTCATCATTTTCATTTTCCACATAATTCAGTAGTGCTCTGATGCAATTAGCACATAGCAATAAGTGTTTTTAAGTGAATCATTATATGCAATATGATGATGTAAAGTAAATGCACATGCAAGCAGCTAAGACCTGCAGATGAATTGGCAATAAACCCCTTTCTAGCACAAGTCAGTGGAGAAGTTGTAGCCATATCCTCGCATGTCTGAGACATGATACCCGACACCCACAACTTAAGGGAGAATTTTGCCTGGCAATTTGAGTCTGATTGGTTAAGTAGAGGGCAGAAAGAGCATGATGAAGGAACACCATGGAGGAATACTTCTCTCATGATGGCAACCAGGCAGCAGAGGAGAAAGAGAGGAGTCAGGAAGGGAGACATTCTGTTGCAGGCCATCATTTAAGGACCTGCCTATTTTGGCTAGGCCAGACTACCCAGCTGAGTACACTCAGAAGCTGAGCTCACAAATGAATGAGTCTACAGGTGAACACAGCATGCTTATGACCTCTCTACCTTAAAAAGCCTCATTCTGAGCACATGAGGATTTGGAGAATATTCTTGATCTAAACCACAACAGAACACTTAGGTCTTCATCTCCTTTCCACTCCACATCTGATGCATTAATAAGCACAAGGCCGCTGGGTTAATTTCCAAGTTCTGAACCCGTTTGTTTTGCTCAACTTAGAGCTTCAGCTAACATTATTTCCAGCCCAATCACCTCCAGACCACTTGGGAAGGACAGGATGTAACTGTTTGGCCATTTTAGCACACTTTTTCAGATTGTGTCTAGATGTGCCCCCAAAGCCTCATGCAGTCATGGAGGAGCCAGGATTTTTAGACATGGTTGAATCTAGAGTTTGTGATTAAATCATGTCCAGTGTTGTGACTAAGGGGGTAAGTA
>NW_004524596.1:19181829-19183232 GCF_000260255.1 Octodon degus
CTTTTCATGTATAAAAGCATCTGCATGGGTCAAGTACAGGTTCATCACTGTCCTGTTTGTTGCTGGACATTACACAGCAAGCTTCTCTGAGAAGGCTGTCATTTATGCCAGAGTTTGTTTTTTATAGTCCAAAAACTTTTGTCTTCCAGCAATCTCGATAGTCAAGATCAAAACCTTTATGCAAGATCCAAATTGCATCTAATAATCAGAAAGTTGACCTTTTGGATCATTGATGTCAAAATTAAATTTCCATAAAACTTTTGAATGGAAAACAAAACTAATTTTGATATAATTGAAATTAACTGTCCTGGGGTCCATTAACAATTTTTTACTCCAATCTGAGTTCCTTTCCCTCATAAAATTATGAAATCAATAAGACTAAAAGCCATTGAATAGAGAAAGAGAATTTTATTACAACAGAAAAGGAAAGCAAGCACAAGTCAATCATGATTTTTTAAGTAGTATACAAGCGGGTTGTTTCAGACACCACTTCAATTTAACTTATGATAGCATTAGCCATGTTTCCCATCACATAACACAATATGTGGCATTCACAATCTAAAAGAGTAGAAGTTTCACTTGGCTCTTGGTTTTGGGGATTTATTTATAGGTAGCTGGCTCCAAGATAGAAGCATCATGACATAAAAGCATGACAAAGCAAAGATGCTTAGTGCCTGATGTGGAAACTGGAACATGGAGAGAGTGTCAAAGATGAACGAGACATTCACCTCAAGGTACTGACTCCATGACCCAATGTGGTGGATTACTTAATACCCAACTTTTAATATCCAGTTCAATTGAATCAGCATGGGGATGGGTGCGGAGGGCACAGCTGAGGTTTTCTGCCAACAGCATAAACAGAGAACTAGAGGGGAAGACGATGGGTTGCTGCTTTTCCTGGAGAAGCTGGTCATCATGGCCTTATTGATATGAATTCCACTGTTTTTATCACTGGAGAAGCTCATGTCCTTGCCATTCCTTTTTTCCATAATTTTATTAAGATATAAATAGCAAAAAGACAGTTTCAAATCAAATTGATAGGACAGTTCCAATAATTAACACCTTGCATCCTGTCTTCCCAGTGGTTATTTGCAGACATGATATTCTATTTAAAAGGCTATTAGAATGAATGACTCTATTCATTGAATTAAGAGCAAAACTTTTCTGAAGATTCTCAGGATTGTTGCCTTACCCATCTTGTACATATATCTGTATAGCTTGCCACTGTCATTTTTCCTAGCTCTTCTCCTTTCTCTCTCTTAATTGTTTAGTTCTCAAGTTCTTGCTTTCCTTTTAATTGTATTATAACACTCTATTTGTATTTCTTCTTTTCATTACTTATACTAGGGAAACTATATGATGTTTACCCATGTGTGTCTGGTTTATTTCACTTATGAGTATAT
>NW_004524596.1:19188397-19192294 GCF_000260255.1 Octodon degus
GTTCTGTGCTAGTGTCCTCTGCATTTTTTATGGGTGGGCTTGGGTTCTGAGATTGCATTTTGCTCCTTCTCATTATCATTTTTTATAGCACTGTTCTTGCACCTTTGTTGTAGATCTTTGGTGCAGTTATAACCTCAGCACCAACCGAAATTGAGGCACAGATCTAAAAAGTGTGAATTTATCTAGTTGTGCCTGGCTTGTGTCTGGCTGCTCTGCTCAGCTCCTTCCTCCTGCCACCCTTGGGAGTGAACCTGTTGTGCCCCTCTGGCAAGATGTTCTGCTCCTGGACTAGCTGGGTGGTTCCGTCCCCTACTATCTCTGCAGGGACTGCAGCTGCAGAGTTTCACCCAAGGCCTGTTTTCCAGACCTGAGCTAAATCTGAAGGGGACAAGGGGAATTAGGGAAGAGGGGATGCTCTCCAGCACACTCACCAGGCCTGGGCTAGGGCTGGATCTGGGGATCCCAAGAACTCTGCAGTAGTTCTCACTCACTCAACAGGCATGGGGGGGCTGCAAGGTGGGGGTGTCCCCAGAGGCACTGAAGTGTGTCTCACTCACGCTGCACCTGGGTTTGGACCCCCAGGTCCCTTGGGCACAGGTAGCTGGAAGCTCTCCTACACACTCACCGGGCCTGTGCTAGGGCGAGATCTTGTCCTTGCCATTTGAGTTCTCTTTAGGAGAACTTTGGTTCTCATGTTCAGCGGCACTTTCTTCTTCTGTGCAAATCCCTCAGTCTACTAACCCAGATCCTTCATTCTGCTTGTGCATACTTTCTAGCTTCCACTACTGACCTTTGGGCCTTCCCAGTGCAGATCTTTACCATAGACTTGCATGAGACATTGTCATGGACATTCAGTTGGTCTCACTGAGGACATTTCTATGTCTAGGTCTTTAACCAGATCTCTATGGTCTCTAATCTGTGGGCCAATTCCTTGCATTCTCATTTGATTCTTTAGGGGAATATCATTAAATATTCCCATAAATTATGTGTCTTATATTAAATCTTTTCCTTTGTATACTCTGAGTATAACACCCATTCAGACACCAATTCTCCACCAATTCCTTGGATGATGTACCACAGTGTTTCAAATTGGCACTTTACCCTACCTGTTGTACCTCATTTGTTGTCACAATTATAATTATTTAAATCTCCTTAAGGGATACTTAATCTCCAGATAAGGACAAACTCATAATTCCAATTAGGATAATACAGCTATCCTCATACAACCATAAATGTAACAATCTTGTTCCCTAAAGTCTCAAATTTTCAGCTTTTTCCCAAAAGTTCACATACAAATCTCTTCTGAGACTCGAAGAAAAATCTTTCCTGTGAAACTCTATAAAACAAAAAAACAGGCTGCAGAGATAGCTCAGCAGTATAAGCACCTGCCTGGCAAGTACAAGGGCCTGGGTTTCATCTGAGGCATGGTGTGTAGTGCTGGCACCACCCTGGCCACCCAGTGTTGGCCACCAAAACCAGGAGTGGTGCTGCTTGACTGTAATCCCAGTGCTGTAGAGGCTGAGACAGGGAAGTCACTATGAGTCCGAGCTGCATATTGAGACCCTGTACCCAATAAATAAATTAGTTAATTAATTTTTAGAAATAATTACATAATCTCAATTATAATAGAATAGGCTAAACATTCTTATTCCAAAGGAAATAATAGAGAAGACAGGAAAGAAATGTACCCCAAAAATAAGGAAACTGACGAGCGTAAGCACTAAATTCTGCAGTTCCATTTATAGCTTTGAGGGCACATGGCAACAAATTATATGCCCCAGAGGGTTTGAAAGCACCACCCTTATGTTCTTGCAACTCTCAGCCTGCACAGCCTATCTCTTGGACTGGCTTCACTCACAATCTGCAGCTTTCCTTAGCAGACATTCTACGCTCCTAACATCTTAACTTCCTGGGATCTCAGCTGCATTTGGTCCCATTTACGACGTTCACACAGTTTTCTGAAGGGTTTTTCATCTGGCCCCTCAGGCTTTCCTTTGAAATCTGCAAGTGAGTTTTCTTGACTTCATGGTTCTTGCATTCTCCATCCTAGTAAAAGCATCATCACATGGGCAATACCAAAGTCTTCTATTAATGGTAATAGCAAACAAACTCCTCTGGACCACAGTTGCAGTGATCTTTGAGTGCCTGGGTGGCTAAGCAGAGTGAAATGAATTCCAGGGATCAAATGCCCTAGGGAGCTCTTCTTGAGAATGGATGTCAGTGACATACTTCCCAACTGAAAGACTGACACCTTTGAGACTCTCACAGATGGGGTTTATTTGCTTCATGAGATGCCCTCCTTGTGTCTGTTTATAATATTTCATTCCTCTTTAATCCAACTAATGTCTTAAAAATCCACACCTATTTCCTTAATTGTACCTGTGTTCTGTGGGGTCAAAATTTAAGTTTTTCCAATTTTTGTGCTTTGTTTTTTTTTTCCCCAGGTCACACTATAAGTTTGGCAAGAAAAAAAAAAAACTGATAGTGCTGAACTCTGGACTTTCTGGAAATTTCCTCCACCAGAATAAGTCAACCAATCTTAACATCAGCCTCATGCAAAATCAGAATCTCAATATATGGGCAAAATGTAGACTTTTGGTCAGAGAGTTATGCAAGTAGGCTTTAGGCCAACTTGCGATGGAGTCCTTGTCCCAAATGAAGCCTCTTCAACCTAGCCTTAACTGTCTGCATTCCTATCAGCATTCTGATACTCTGAATTCTGACCAAAGCCACTCATCAGACTCTGCTCACAGCATTCTAATATGTGGGTGCCCAACTACCCAAGGCTTCCCAAACTCCTCTTACACACCAGTTCCAATGGTTTTTATACTATGTGATCAACTACAGTCACAGCAAAGGCGCATTCTGCTACTAATTTCCTGTATTAGATTTGCCATCACTGAACACAATACCCAACATGCGCACCTTAAAATAAAAGAAGTTAAATTTGGTTTTCAGTTGTGAAATATTCAATCAGTAGACAGCAGTCTCCAAGGCAGAAGCAACATGGCAGAAGGGCATGATAGGGACCAAAGGCATTTTCTCAGGGTACAGAGCAAGGCGAGAAGGACAAAGAAGTGATGAATGACTAAAAATGCACTCCAACACCATGCCTCCATAGCCCACTCAGAAACCCAAATGTATTTTCCACTAGTTCAGCTCCGAAAGTCAATCAAGTTGACACCCCACTCTGAGTACTACAATACTTAAACAAGTTGTTGCAAATTTTCTGTAAGTGAGAATCTCAGTCTCATGTTGTAGCAGATAGGAATACACACTTTATTTATGTGAATTATATGGCTATGCTACATGATAGGAAAATAATTACATACAGAGAATTCCTTCATTCTCTGATTTGTCTTTCTGAATTAGTCATTAATTTATCTAATTAAAGAAAATACTAATAACTTTAGTAAAACTAGACTGTTGGCTGATTGTTTTCCAAGTTCAAATAGTCAATACTAAATAATTTTCTGTCAGGTAGAGAACACATTAATGACTATTATAATTAACTGAGTTAGGAAGGCCTACTAAAATATTTCACTGACCATACCTTTATGACACCAAGTGTTTTGTCAGCAAAGATCACAGAAACTTGTATTCGACTTACATTGCATGATAAATTGTATTGAGATTCTCCTTTGTATCTTTGGCTGTGGATTATGCCTTCCTATGCAGCAAGTGAATGGGGCACTGAGAAACACTTCATCTATCATTGGTTGTGGTTGAATAAATGATGGCCCTTCAAAAAATATACCTATCTCCTTGTTTCTGGAACCTATGAATGTAACATTATTTGATGAGAGTCTCAGAATAGCACACAATTTAAAATGTATGAAGTATTTATTTCTGGAATTTTCCATTTAATATTTTTAGACCACAGGGCCAGGGATATAA
>NW_004524596.1:19192719-19198120 GCF_000260255.1 Octodon degus
AAACAGAAAAATTAGACAAGTTACTCCTCTAGAATCTCAAAGGGACAATGTGGCTTTGCTAATATCTTGATTTTTGAAGTTTTGGCCAGCAGAACAGCATAGGAATGAATTTCTGTTTTATAAGACAGAATCAAGTTACTTGTTTGGAAAACGTTATTGTATACATCCTAGAAAATCTGTATAAAGTTAGCATTTTGTATTCATCTAAATTATCTAGAAATCATTTTTTTAGGGGTCAGGGAGATGGCTCAGTGGAATAAGTGCTTCCATGGCAAGCGCAAGGGTCTGAGTTCAATACCCGGTTCCGCAAAAAAAAAAAGTAGAAATCATTTCTTTAAATGATGCCCCAGAATTAGTCCATATTTCCCTGGGAATTGGGAAATAAAACATAAAATAATCAAGGTGTTTATAACTGGAGGAAAGTTGGGTATAAACATGATGAAATATTGTCCAAGAGAGGAGCTAAAGCTGGTTTGTAGAGAAAATGAAATGGAAGGGAGGCACAGAATGAACAAAGAATGAACTCAGCTAGTGTTCCATGACACTCACTAGCTTACTATAGCCAAAACCTAGAGTTGTTGCAATTCCCGCTTTTACACATAACCTTTCAGGACTACAGAAACCTCTTCTATTTATAACCATAAGATTCTTATTAACGCACTCATTCCAAGCAACAACGCATGACTTTTCTGTGATCAAAGTTTATGAGTGAAACTTGTGCTCTTAAACCTAATGAGCAAATAATCAGCTCCAGCTCATTCTCTGAAGTAGGACTCTGCTGTTTCAAATAAGCACTTGTAAGGTTCATGTGCAGTTCAGCTAGTGGAAGAAGCACTGAAGCTTTGTTACAGATTTCTGCATGCCGAGGCAGGGCAGCCTGCCAT
Organism: Octodon degus; assembly: GCF_000260255.1. Lineage (NCBI taxonomy): Eukaryota > Metazoa > Chordata > Mammalia > Rodentia > Octodontidae > Octodon > Octodon degus. Next base: position 19,193,604 of record NW_004524596.1, read on the forward strand.
TCCAGTGAGAACACTGGTCAACTCTTGGCTTTCAAAGGTCTCATTTAGGCTATCTCCTCCTATAGAATTCAAAGAGAATCTACTAATCAAAGTCAATGCCTGCACACAAGAATTAAAGTGAAATTTTATCAGCTTTTCTAATTCAATTATATTTTAAAGACAACCACCTGCTATTACCCAATCCTTTATTCTTTTCACATCATTTTTACCTCAAATTTAGTGATCAGAGCATTGCCTTCATTAGCTAAACACCACTTTGTTAAACTATATTTTATGCTATGTTTGTTTTTAAAATTAAAAATAAGATATTTGAAGATATCTTTATCTTCAAATTAACCTAATTATAGGTTAATTTGAAATGAGTGAATGTTATTTTCCATATATATAAAATTTATCATAATCAACATTGATAGAATTTAGCAGAAAAAGTTTCTTTTTTGAAGTGTCATATTTACTTTTTGAATACATAATAAAAGTTATTTTGCTGTTTTCTCATTTTATTTATCAAAAAGCTCAGAGAGATAAACAATGTTAATTATATTTGCTATTTTATTTTATTACAAAAGGGCTAGGTAAGAGAAGTGGTTAAGTTCATAGACTTCAGAATCTGCATCAGTTCAAGTGCTGACCCTGTCAATTTACAACTATTATGACATTAGGCAGATAATGTATCTCTGTAAGACTCAGTTTTCCAATCTATAAAGTGGAAATGAAACATTTGTTTCACAACTTTCTCAAAAAAAAATAAGTGGGGTGATATGTATAAAATACTTAGAAATACATCTGATGTTAATGTTTATCATATACTCATGTCTATTTTTATTTGATACTTTTATTCTAAACAACTTATTATTCTTTTTGTTAAACAAGTAAAACATGAATATAAATATAAGAATCAAATAATAAAAATACCACACAACTAAGAGAAATAAATTAAAGAATATAATTGTAAAGTTAATAGGTCATCCAAATTCTGAGCATTAAAAATTCATCCATTAAAACACACTCATTGTAGTTAGGTATGTTGGGACAAGGCAGGAAAGATGTGGCACTTGGGACATCATAAAACTATGTCTAGTGACAAAGAAGAAGCTTTGGCAATTTCCCCAAATTAGGAGAGATGAAAATTAATCTTACTAGTAGGTCACAGGGGTGTTATTTTCAGTGTCCTAATGGGCTGGTCCACTTCCTTTTGCACCAGCATAAATTTCATTCTCAGAATTATGGGGTGGACTCCTAGACATGGAGGAAGCACCGATTCACAAGACAGAGCAAATTATCTAGAGATGAATAACCAAAGAAGATACAGTCATTTATCAAGCCAGAATAAATTGAAGTGATTATGCATCCTGAATCAAGAATTAGCAAGCATACAGCATGCATGAATACTTGTGGATTATAGGAGAAAAGTCTTAGCAAAAAGAAATTCAGAAGCAATGAATAGAAATATTTATAGTGTGAAAACTATCTTGTAAAATGAAAACCAAGTTAAATAATTCTGTAACTAGGGAAAGCTTTGGGAAACTTATAATGCTTTGTTTTGAGCCCTGTTCTTTATTTCTTTAACTTAAAAAGTGTCAAAAGTTACAGATATCAGAAATACAGTATGCCAATACCCTTTCTAAAGAGATTTAAAAACCAGGGAAAAAAGAGGTGAAGAATTTAGAAATGAATGTTGTCAAAATCTTCAATTCAGATGGAGTGGGCATATGCAAATCTTTTTATTCCAGGTAATTATTCCAATATTAGATGTGCTATCAGTCAGCTACACCTTACAAGTAATCCTGTTGTCCTATCAAAGCATTTTCTCAGGATTTGTTATATTCATTAAAGCAAAGATATTGTTGACATTACTTATAGGTTTACAAATATGAATAACAATCATTTTTAACCTGCAATATTTAGCTTGTATTTTACACTCTCCTATGAAATGGTCACAGATGCTAAATTCTGTCTTCATGTAAACCAATCAGTGATTTAGAGGAGACCTGGGATTCTGCAGAAGATAATAAAATGAGGTGAGTTCCAAATACTTGCTCTGGTTTTTGCCTTTTCCCATGTATCAATCATCACATCTGAGAACACAGGGGTAATGAATCTTGCTTAAGCGTTTTCCATTTGATTTGAAGTAAAATTCAAGGATTTTTCTAGAAATGTTCAGTTACTCGTGAATTGTGTGTTTACCGCCTATTAGGGTTTCAATTCCTATCTCATCTTGCCTCTTAGGGTTGGTGTACTAGACTAATAAATGGGTCTGACCAGAATTTTACTGGTTTTTGCAAGTCAATGTTACCTATTTTTTAATATCAAATTTTTTTCTAGTAGTAAAATAATTTCTTAAGTACTATAGGCTAAAAAATGGCTCACAAAGTTCTTTCTGTCATAGTATGCAGAATCTGTGAATATGTTATCTTTTAAGAGAAAAAGAACTTTACATATATGTCTAAGAATCTTGACATGAGGATACCATCATTGTCTGGACATGCCCAATTTAATCACAAGGGCCCAAAGAAGAAGGAGGCAGTGGAGTGAAGGTGAAAACATGGTATGTGAGGACAGTAGGAGAAAGAAGTTATAAGATGCTAACCTGCAGCTTTGAAGATGGGCAGTAGGGCCCTTAGCCAAGGGATGCACACAGGATGGTCTTTAAGCCAGCAGAGGCTGGAAAACAAATCTTTCCTTGGAGATTCCAGAGGAATGTGCTCTGCCAACAGGACATTTTGCTCTGCTGAATTCTTACATTGTGAGAGAAATAATCTGTGCAGTTTGGATCCATTCGGATCACAGTTATTTGTCACAGCAGCCATGGGAACTAATACACTTGTGAAGTTCAAATGTACTGCATTTGTGTTCTCTTTTGTGTATGTAGCTGCTGCAGGTGTAACAAAGGTGGCAAACCAACAAGAGTAGACCGGAGTACATTTGATGAGACAGAAACTGCTCTTTGCCTTTTTTTTTTAATCTAAGTAGAACAATATTATTTACAATCTTTTCTAAATCCAACTAGAGATTTCTTAAGTTATTACAAAAACTTCCTTCAGAAGGATTTCATTAAGCAAATGGAATCAATTAAGAATGATTGAAGCCTTGATATAAAAAAGTCTGCTAAATAGATAAATGCAGTAAAATTAGAATTATATAAAACTAGATATTATATAATCTGTATGCTTTCTAACCAGGCAATTATTAAATCATTAGTCAAATATAATTAAAGAAAACAGGGAGCTGCTTGAGTGAAGTCAACACAATTTCTTATCTCTCTTTTGTGTGTGTGTGTGTGTGTGTGTGTGTGTGTGTGTAGGGTCTCACTACTCAGCTCTAACTCATCGTGATCTTACTGTTTTCAGACTCCCCACCACTGGGATTACAGGCTCATGACACCATGCCCAGATCTGTTGCCTGCTCAGCACACCCAGGGGCGGGGTCTGCCCATTTCTTATCTCTTGACTTTGCATTCTCTACAGTCCTCTTGAATATGGAAACCCCTCATATCAGAATGGAGCATCAGTCCATATAATTCTACCTATCTGAATATTTTTTAAGCTGCACAACTGAAAATATAAGATTTTTCAGTTAATCGGACTTGTTTAGATTTTTCTATCAGCCATTATTCCCTCATCAAAAACTTGATAGGGAGCTTCTGCTTTCTATCCTCCTGTCAGGGAAAGAAACTGTCAAAAATTCCTGCATTTTTCTACGTGTAGTGAGTCTGGACAAAGGTGTGAAAGGATAAATACTACTTCCATGTAGACTACATCCCCTGAAACTACATCCAAAAGCCAAGGACAACCCATCTCTCCCGGATGTGTGATGGGAAGAGAGTCAGCATTCGAGGACCAACAAACTGCACATGCTCACAGAACAGTTGCCACATGGAGTCGTCATTCTTTACTATGAATGTCACCAATGATTTCTTCTAATGCCCAGTAATAAGAAGTCTCTGTTTTTTGCTGCTTGATAATGACAATTGGGGTTATTCTAGGTTTATGTATTTATTGTACTATACATTTGTCATTATTTTAGAAGGCCTTTTTCTACTTCAAAAAAAAACTTTACTGTAAGCAATAATTTGTACTCTGCTGCCAGCAGCCTTACACACCCACATTTACCGGGATTGCATCAAGAGCCCGTACTGAGTGGCTGATGCGGACCACTGAGTTTTGTTGAATATAAGCTTGATGCTTGCTTAATGGCAAAATCAGTAAGACGCACTGCTAAGTGACGTTCGGATTACCTATTGATGGAGAAAGTTTTCCAATCTTCATCTTCCCTTCCAATTCAAAGTTCTGTACATCTGTTGAAATTAGATGTCTTTCTGTAAGTCTAGAGATTTTAAATTCCATTCCTATGTTTAAAATTGTGTTTATTTTATATATGTTTATATAGCCTGTTTAATATTGTGTGAGTTGCTGTGTCTCCAGGTCCTTCTTATTTTCTTAAGGCACACAATGCATAAAAACACTTGGAAGACTAGTATTTTCAAAATATTGTAACTATGCACACAAGATGGCTAATCA
>NW_004524596.1:19199190-19208126 GCF_000260255.1 Octodon degus
TGCCATTTTATAAAGAAATGAGGCATCTGCTCAGAAATACAAACTTTGGGCAATAAAATGTCACAAGTATAAAAACAATTCCAGTCAAATCACCTACTCATGTTCTTTTAATACAAAAGCCCTAGCCTACAAAATTGAGTACTGCCAAGATCAAATGTTTTCAAAGTTCAGCTAAGAATGATTTTGAATAAGTTTTAAAAGTACATAGTAAAAAATATAGAATATTCTGTCACTTAGCATTTAGGTATGATCATGAATATATTCATCATAACCTTTCCATAATCTTTTAAAATACATTGTCAAAATATCTTCTGGGGTCTCCATGGAACTATTTGATGAAAGTCATATCCCAACCTGCAGTTCTGTGGATGAGCATGCACTTATACTGAGGTAAAATGACCCCCAGCTGTTAAAAAGAAAGCTTTACCTGAGAGATGCCCTGCAGTAGACTAACACATTATTTTCAATTATCAATTTTTCGTGAGAAACTAAAATGGACAGACCATGATGCCCAGACCTTCTGATAGATTCTCTTATGAAGAAAAGGAACAATTATTCCTCCAGGCAGAAAACGCCAAAGTGAAGTTTCATGTAACTAGAGCAACCCAGGGTGGAAGTATTCTTGCAGACTCAATATCAATGCAAACAAGAAAGGCATATTTGTTTCAACTAAGAAATAACCTAAGGGCCAGCCAAATAGCTCGGTGTATTAAAGCTGCTGCAAGCAGGCACAGGAGCCGGGGTTCGATCCCTAGGCCTGCAGAGCTGGCACCACCCTCAAGGTGTCCTGAAAGGGCAATTGAGACTGCGCGTGGTGATGCGCACCTGTAACCCAGCTCTTGGGAGGCTGTAAACAGGCAGATCACTACGAGTCTGATCTAGTAGTAAGACCCTGAACACCCCATACACCTTTCCCTAAATTAATGAAAGTAAAAAAAGAAAAAAGAAATAACCTAGTATGATCTTATATCTTACTAAAATGTAAGTAAAACTAAACTGTACATGCTACTGGCATGAATATTAATTAAGTTTAAATCTATGTATTCAGAATGTTCAAAACTATTTTATCAGACATATAACCATATGTTTATTTTCTTGCTATAGAAAGGAAATGAAATGTTCATTTCTTTAAAAACTTGCTACAGCTTAGCTAACATTCAACTACTGAATTTTCAAATATATTAATTAGCTTCTCTTTCACCTACAATACACTTAAAAACTTCAAAGATAGACATTGCACTTAAAGGGAGTATGATGTACTCAGAAGGACTGATGAACACATGCCAACACCACAGGCTTGTCTTAATAGTATCTCACAGATAGCTCATCAGTTGGCTGCAAACCTAGAAGGTGAGCTTGTAGCAATGTGTTCATTAACTGGTTGGCATCTAGAGAGAAGCTCTGTGAGTAGATTTCCATTAAAAATCTTTAGGCCGCAAAATGCATAAAATCTTCAAAATTTTTTTATGTCTCCCCTTACTTTCATTAATGCAAATCTAACTTAAAATAAGCTACTTCTTTTTCAGATTATCTCTCAAATATAAACTAGAATAACATAAAGCATGAAAATGCAATGGAAGAAAATTGCTACCCTTGGTCTCTATTGAAGTTCATGTGACTCTAGAGAGAGGTGACACTGCAGCAGAGTGTAGAGAATGGGCCTGCTCTCTGACAGGCTGTACCATTGATGTCCCCCAATCTGTAAAACAGCAAAAAGCCTCACTCTAAAATTTCTTGTAGTTTTCTTTTTCAAAATTGACTTTGCACCTTTAAATACTAAACTGGCAAGAAAAAAAATTAATTTTGATTCAATGCTAGGTAAACATACCATCAGCTCTTAAGACTTTCCAGTTCACGTCCTGGACAACAGAGCACTTTGTGTGGGATAGCATGGGTAGTGATTAAAGGGCAGTTGCTTCCCCCATCAGCAATTCTGGGCAGAAAGAGGAGATGGGCTTCACCTGTACACAAGGTGTTTTTGTTTCTTTCTTTGGATCTAAGGCTTGAAGCCTGGCTTCCAAGGACTAGCAAAAGGCTCCTGACCATCATAAGCATGGCATCAGCCAATAGAGGTGAAGAGAGAAAAAGGTGGCCAGGAGACTCAAATCAAATCAGGAATCCTGTAGAGAATACTAGATGCACTCAAAGGAGCAGTGACAACTGCTAATGAGGCTTTCACCTTTTTTATTCCTTGCCTATATTTTTGACATTTATATTGTTTGTCAGGGTCCTCCAGATAAGCAGAAGTAAGAGCATGTCGATAGACACCTAAAAGGAGATTTATTATAGGAATTGACTCAGGTTGTTATAGAGACTGAGAAGTCCCAGTGACATACTGTGTGCCAACTGAGGAGCCTGGGAGACTTGTGGCATTATTGCATTTAGTATAAAGAGCCAAGAACCAGGTGAGCCAATGGTGCAAATTACAGTCTGCTTTTGAAAACCCGCAAATCAGGAGATACCTTATCTGAGGGCAGATGAAGTCAGAAGCTGCAGCTCAAAAAGGGACAGAGTAAATTTGTCCTTTTTTGTTTTGTTTTGCTTCATACAGAACATCAAAAGACTGGATGATACCTAGCCACATTGGATATGACAGAGTCAGTGCTAATCTTCTCTAGAAATACAAAGCACACCCAAAAAGAATGTATCAGGGCTGGTGAGATAGCTCAGCGGATTAAAGCTCCTGCTTCAGCTGATGCAGGGACTGAGGTGGGATCTCCGACTTTCTATGCTGGCCCACCCCCCCCCAGGGCACGATCAGATGGCAAATGAGACTGGGCATGGTGGCCCAAGCCTGTAATCCCAGTGCTTGGGAAGCTGAAAACAAGAGAATCACTATGAGTCTGATATGTGTAATGGGACCCTATAGACCCTGTACTACATACATTAAAAAAAAACAATGTTTCACCAGCTATTGGCATTCCTTACTCCAGTCAAGCTAACAATAAAATTAAGTATCACATATTATAATTCCCCTCTGCTCGCTGAGATTGCTTTTTTCAATACTACATGGCAAATTTTACTTTCTTATCCTTATGCTTTGGAGAATGGTGTTTAATAAAAAATTACCAGTTTGTGACACAGAATGTAATATAACAGAGTGCTCAGGAGTACAGCCTGGAGAGACTATTGGAAGAAGACAAATAGTGGTTAGTATCATGTACAGAGCATAAATCTCAAAGAAAAAATGACAGAAGCCACTTGGAGTGGATGTGTTAGACTTGTAAGGACCCCCCCCCCAGATTGAGATAGGACTGCATGGCAGTCGAAGATGTACTCCATCAACAAGAAGAGGTCTCAGGGTATATCTTCACTACCTTAGAAAGAGAAAAGTCTCCCCAGAGGCATGAGAATTTGGCTGTATCCAGATTTCCCTGAAGAATCTATTAGGATTTTAAAGAAAGAGTGAATTTCAGATGCCCATTTGCTTCTAGAACTTTTCTACCACTTGCAATATTTCCTAGAAATATAAACGTTACTGATACTCCTTACTAGGATTGCCTTACTAAAGAGATATGGACACTATTTACTTAATGCATTAGTTTACATACTGACCAGCATGCTAATGTGAAATGTCACTTTTATTTGAATCAGAAAAACTGCAAATGGGGAAAAGTTTTGCAAGCAAACTATAAGCTCAAAGCTTTTGGGTTGTTTGTGAGTTTTCATCTGTGCTCTTCATTCATTCTTTCCTTTTTGTTCTCTGTGTGATAGTATCAGAACTACCTAACACTTTGGTTTGATCATCCATTTAAGAGTGGCTGGACATCCAGAAAAATATCAAATGGAAACAAAAATATCTTGAAGACTTTAACAACTGCATCCCATTTCTGTGGTTCATAGTGCTTTTTCTTTTTCTTATTTCCCTGACTTACTCTGATTCAGCCTGACAGTTTAGCTTCTGTTTCCAGTGCTATATTCTTGACACTTTTAGCATTTTGTTCACTTTCACCAGCAAGAACCATGATTGAAATGAAGGATGTGGGAGTAATAGGAACCTGGGAATGAGTTGTTGGTACCAAATCATGTTCTTGTGTATCAACGCAAAATAAAGATGTATGCTTCCAAGAAGGTAGGTGGTTACCGGCATTCAAGCTCCAAGTGTGCTAAGTCATCAAGATAAAACTTATTTTTAATGACTTGGAAAAAACATAAAGCTCAGTGATTTGTTTTAGTTCACAAATTTCTTTCTGCAATAAATTACTGGTTTGAGAACTATCCATATGACTTGTTAACCATCTCAGTATCACTGTTCACCTTCAAACCATATTTTAAATGTAGCAAGGAAATAACACCTTTTCTAATACTGCAAGAAAACACTCAATATAAACCTATTTTTAAAAATTTGTGTTTTAACTGTGTTGAATCTGCTTGGTCTCTTTTGTTTTGAAATACTTATAACTTAATTCCTTCAGGATTAAGATAAGCACTATATAAGTTTATATTTATAGACTATACAGTATTTACTTCAAGCATGATTTCCTATTTCCATTAAAGTCTCTGCACCTACCCACATTTATCAGGCTGTCGCAAGGACAGGGCAAATAGAGCAACCCCTTATACACTGTACTCAGCCATGCAAAGGAGGGTCACCTGTCCTTGGCCTTGAGGAAGCTAATATCAGAAATGCCAGTGCCTACAAGAATAATGCGTCGGAAAATAGGCATGTGAGATTTTTCTTTTCATAGAAGTCATACCAAGAAACTATTTAACTTGTAAAAATATACATATTTTTATCTAGAAAATTATGTTTCCTGTCCCTGAACAAGGCTCTGAGAAGCAAAAAATGCTGAAACAGTGGCCACAAAATTACAAACAAAATCAAGGGAGGTCATGGTCACCATTTTTAGAACGCTTGATAATATTGAATATGTGCATAGATACATGCATATAAACAAGGATATGTATGTCTACACATAGACATAGACATATACACTCACAAATAAATGTATACATATATATGTTATAATAATTTCAAGGAAACCATATCTATGTTTGAATCATATGATTCCAACTTAAACTGGGAGTTGAACAATTTACCAATGTTGGAAGCAAAGATGATAGCAAACATATCCACAGATCATTTACTTTCTAGTTTAAAATTACTCAAAAATATGTATGTTTACAAAATCCCTTTAAGAGAAGTGAGTCACTTCCTAGACACCTTTGCAATATAATAGTGCAGTTCAGCTTGGACCTGGCTCAAATGTCATATCTGATGGCACTGAAGTGCCTATTATCCCGCTTCTAGATAATTTGTAATGGCCTTTTGTTTCTGCCATTGTGCAGTAATTTTTTAAGTGCAATATCTTTCAAAATTGACTTCTTTCTGAAATACATTCAGCTCAGCTCCATATATCTACTTAAAAAATCAACTATAGAAAAATGCATCTAATTACCATATTCAACTATGTGTCTCTTAAATTTAATATCTTAGCATTGTTTTTAATATTTTCTTCTTAGTAAAAAGTACAGACAATAGAAAACAAAGTGATTTCAGACTGAAAGGAAAACCTCAAAGGGATATCGGACTTTTTACCCAATATTACAATCCTGTAAATTATGGACCAGAAAAACTACTGGTAATCAAGAGCAAGTTCAAAGTAATCTAAACAAATATAGACTATAGAAATGTGGAGAAAGTCAAAGCTTCTGGAGAAGACTCTAGTGCAACATCCTCGGGATGTGATTCCAGAACCTTCTGGGCAAGCAGAGGTACCCTGACCCAGAGACACACTCCTGGGAGAGTCAGACCTGTAGCCTGCAGCTTTGCCAATTTTACTTCTGAAGAGAGCTTTTCAGTTCCTTCAAGGACAAAATTTAAGCTTCCTCTGTGTAACTGGGCAGATAACATGAGTCCCTATGCTAAACTATCTCATTATTCTTTAAAATAATAATAACAATAATAATAATAATAATAGTAAAATATTGTGTGTCTTCTAATTCTACACAGAACCAAATGTTTGTCTTTCCTAAAACAGAATAGAATCTTCCTTATTAGCTATGGAAATCCAAAGCCTTCAGGTTTCACAAATCCTTCAGTGATCAATCCATCGCTGGTATTGATTCCAATATTCCCTGCTGAGATACACACTGAGAGAGCAATTGAGACTGGGTGTGGTGGCATGTGCCTATAATCCCAGCTGTTGGGAGGCTGTAAACAGGAGAATTGCTATGAGTCCAATCTAGTAGTGAGACCCTGAACACACTGTAGACCCTTCCCTAAAATAGATAGATAGATAGATAGATAGATAGATAGATAGATAGATAGACAGACAGATAGACAGACAAAGAACAGGCAGGGCGAGAGAGATAAATCACAGGAATGACTGCCTGCCAAGCACAAGGTCCTGACTTCAATCCCTAGTACCAAATGTAAATAAATAAGATTCCAGTATTTAGAATACAGTGAGATAAAGAGATACTATTGCTGATTCCCAGGTTCTTGCAATGATCTGACAAAATGTGATGCATTTGCTTTGCTTAATGCTCCCATAGCCCTATCACACTTGCAGAACTTGACGTTCAGTATTGTTCATTAAATCAACAATAACTGCTGAACTTTTTATGTGGTAGGAGTCAGGATTACAGGAGTAATTAAGGAAAGTATGATCTTTCTCTCAAAGTTCAGAGGGCAGTGAACACACCATGTAAAGCCTAATACCAGTGTGTAATGTTTGCTGGTATGAGCTCCTTACACATATTTTCTGCTTTAGGCTGTTATCCAATCTCTATATTACTATTTTTTTTTTGGTGGAACTGGGGACTGAACTCAGGCCCTTGAGCTTGCCAGGGAGTGCTTACTTCTACTGAGCCATCTCCCCGCCCCCCTCTATTACTGTTACACCTTAGAAAATTTGTGTTTACAAAGCTCAAATAAATCTGAGATGAGTCATTAAGGTGACAAGTTGATGAACTAAACCTTGAGCCTTACTCCATTTTACCATGCCAACATATATTTTTCAGCAAAAACAATCACCTTAATTGTACTGCTTGTTATTCCCTAAATATAAAAATACCAAAAATCAAAAACTGTGCAACAGGATGAGGAAAAAGTAAAATCAAAATCAAGGTCTTTGCCCATGTCAAACCAGAGTTCTTACAAGAGACATCATTAAACTAGGAAAACTATAAACAGTTCAGTTCAAAATGGAGAAAACATCTGTGAAGTACATGAAGTAAAATAAGTTCATAGAGTAAAATGTTCTCAGAAAAAAGTACTCTCTGAGGAAGCAATACAGAATCAGGGCATGGATGATTTGAAGAAGTAACCTCTGCACTGTCCTGGAAGAAGTATCTAGAAGTCCATATTATAGAAAAGTCCAAACATTGTCAAGAACAGAAGTTAACTCTTTCTTTTTGTACAGCCTATATGTTAAGATGATCTTTATATTTTAATAGCTAAAAATCTAAAACCATATACTTTGTGATGTTAAAATCATAGGAAATATTATTTCAGTGACCCGAGTAAAATTTTGTTAGAATATAGTATGCCTATGTACTTACATACCACTCAGCAGCTGTGAAGGTACAACAAGGGCTGAATGGAAAGAGTGACAAAAGCAGCATGACCTTAAAACCCTAAAATATTTACTGTCTGCAAAAATTACAGTGGATTTTCAATGTAATTGGCTGGCTTGCTGTTCAAGGGAATGAATAAAGCAGTGTTCTTGGATTGCCCTGGTGAATCATGGGATATGACCTGGGGGTCTCTCTGAAGAAACCGCTCTTGCTTTAAGTTGTATGTATCAATTATTTGGTCCCAGTAACACAAAAGTTGATATACTATCTGTGCTTTCCAATACTTTCATGATGCAGAATGGAGGGCAATGTGAATGATGGTAGCTGCATACAAGGGCAGGAACAAATAATAAAGCAAGTTGCTGAATACAAACCAGTTAATTTTGAAGGCTTTGAATTATGGATTTGACATACATTTTCTAAATCTCTTCATGGATATTTCATTGGGAAAAAGAAAAGGGGATTCTAGGAAAAGGAAAGGAAAGCAGAGAAAATCTGGCATATTCTATTAAAAGAAGATTTGATCAAGTTCTACACTCAGATAATAGCAGAGGAATTGAGAGAAGCATCAATTTAAAATAAGTAGGGAATAGTTGGCAGTCTACCATCTAAATATGACGAAGGAGAAAATCGATAAGATTCCCAAGATTCTAGACATATCAATGGGATAATCTTTGCAGATATTTACCAAAATGAAGATTTCAAACTACTTTGAGGGAGACCAAGAACTCTGTTATTTACAGAGTAAGCTGACCATCCCCATTAAACTTCTAACAGTGAGTGGTAACTAGTCTAGAAAGCAACCAGTTCTAAAACTCAGTGAGAATCATCATTCTATGGATTAAATTAAAGCTGTGAGGCTTGATGCAATCGCTTAAAGATGTAACGTGTGGAGTGAGAAGACGCCCAAGCACTGCACATCAAAGATGCTCCACATTCAACATCTTAATGGTCAGGAGCAAATCTAAGTATCCAATGAGGTGTAAAGTAAGCCAGGAGATTCTAGCTAAGGGAAGAAAGTATTTCAAAAAGAAGTAAATATCAAATACTGGATGGAAAAAAGGAATATTATTGTTCTTAAATTTGAAACATTACCTTATTATTATTTTTCTTTGTGATTGTTATTGTTTTTCCTAAAGAAGATTCTACAACTCTTCAAAACAATATTTTTGTAAAGACAAGATTATCACCAAATTAAACAGTACCATTCCATGAGTTCAGAAGATTCAGAATTCACCTTTTAATCACATTACAGAGATAGAAAATAGAAGACGTCTAGGTTTCTGTTAGCAATGAAAATAACCTCATTGTTAAAATATAGTAAAGAAAAAAATGACTCAATATCTAGCATTATATACATGTATCCATTATAACCCTATCATTTCTTTATTTGTATTTTTCCAGGAATCTGAAGA
>NW_004524596.1:19208434-19213190 GCF_000260255.1 Octodon degus
AAAGTCCCCTCTGATTATTTACAGCCTTTAGGAGTCAGTAACCTCTGCGTATGTCACTATTTTTCCTATGGGTCCTGTTAAATGTTCTTCTACTGTAGCAGAAGTTGAGAGACTGTAAAATAAATAATTTAAGGATCCAGAGTATTTGAAGAATTTATCAAATTTGTGCTGTGTGTCTCAGTAAAAAAGAAAAAACTTACCTTATAATTTGTATTTTTACAGAAGAAAATATATTTAGATTGTTGAATTTTGTCCCAAGTAAATCTGAAATCGATTTTTCATGATTATTTAATTCACTAACTGTCATTTTTAGTAGCTTGTCATGTTAGTTGACATTATAGCCTCATTTTAAAAGGTTCTATGGTTTATTAATGTTTAATGGAAGAGTGATAGCCAGCTTTCATAGTAGCTTTCTGATAGCCAAGAGAATAACCTATGTAATATTTAACAGTCTAATGTACTAAAATTAACTTACTGAAAGCAAATTCTAAATGTAATCCTTTTCCTCAGTATGCTCTACTTAATATATATCAACCATGGGATTATCTCAGGAAAAAAAATGATACCAACAAGCAGGTGATTATTCAAAAAAAATCAAAGGTCAATTGCTATTAACTAAAATAGAAAAAAAACTTGTTTATTTAAAAAAGAAAATTCTACATCATGTTGGAAGGAAATTCTCTTTTCTCTATGCAAATGCATTTACTATTTTCTAGAACTCTTCAAGATTACAAAAGTTGGCTGCCACTTACCAATCAACATTTAATAAATGACTTGTGAGAGGCAAACTTTATCCTAAGCATGAAGTTAGAAACAAAGGAGACTGGACATGGTGCATGCACCTATAATTCCAGTATTAGGAGGCCGAAAACAGGAGGATCACTGTAAGTCTGATCTGTATAGTGAGACTCTGTAGAGCCTGTATTAAAATACATTTTAAAAAAGGTTCTCTTACTTCCCTAAATGACCTTGCTTTCCAGTGGAGAAAGAATGCTAGCAGAGTTCTAGGCCAAAGTGGAAGGTCACATGTTATTTTGCAAAGATGTCAGGTCCACTGTTAGATGCAGTCACTTCAACGACTTAAACAGATAAACCAGAAAAAGAAGTAACCTGCAAAGTGATATATATATATATATATATATATATATATATATATATATACCAAACATCAAATGAATTTTTGTTTATGGATATGAGATCCTAAAACAATTACAAAATGGATAGTCTCTCCTAAGACTTTACACCTAGAATCACAGGTTAAAATTTATCATCCCATCGCCACATAACCCTACATCCTCACTGTTGTCTTCCTGAATGCAGAACTCTCCCCTCTAAATCACAGCTGCCCTCTGCTGATGCAGTTATTTCAACCAGTGAGAGCAAGGAAAAAATTATAACTACCATGCACTAAACATGAATCCAAACGCCTTCCAAATGTGTCTGTTATTTTAATATACGTATTTTTTTTCTTCAAAGCTTTCTTTTATTTCAGTCTGAATCACGAATGTTCAACTCCTCTAGAATGACTTCAAAATCAGGGAATATTATAATTAACTTTTAAATTAGAAATGTTTCCTTCTGAATTGGGTTTCTGTTACTGTCACAGTAAAACTCATTCTACAACTTCCTATTCATTGGTTTAGATTAGGAACCTATTTTAAAAGCCAATTTAAAATTTCTTGTCACTAACAAAGAGGTCTATTTCTTGAGAAGGATTAGAAAAAGTCCATGATCTACAAGAGACCACCCTGAGCCCTAAATCTCTAAGTATAAAGAAACCTATAGTAGAAATATGTGTTATGTTAGGGCTGTGGTTTACATATGGTGTGCGTGTGTTGCACAAGGATTGATGAGGTGGATACTTGGTCCCCAGAGTGACAATATTGAAAGGTGCAGGTTGAAATAACTGTTATACCCACAGAATGTAGGCTAATATAACTGTCCAACTCATGTAATCATCATAAGATGTAGAACAGGTAATATAGTCTCAATTATAGGGAAGAAATGGAGAAAAAGTCAATTATGTAAATTTGCTCAAGGTCATAAAACAATGAAATGTGTGCTCAAGACCTGAACTCTGAAGCCTCATGTCAGAGTCCAGGGGAAATTTGGTTCGGAAATTTAGAACAAATTTGCCAATTATATGGGATGGTCACAAATAGTGAATAATTCCTTTCTTCTAGAAGGGATTTTGAACAAGCTAGAACTGAAGAACTGTTGTTGCTAGAGAGTAACAGAAATAGTTAAGATAGTCAATATTAATTATTCATCAAAAATTGATACTATAGTTGAATATAAATTATGTTATGTATTTTACAATATTTATGTGTGCTTTTCCAGGTGCCAAAATTTTATAATCCTATTGGACATACCACATCATTCAAAGAACACAGAAGCTGAACAGCTTGAAAGTAGCAATTCCTACGTATCTACAGCTCTTATAGATGACAAAAAAGACTTTACAGCTGAATCCATTCACAAAATACAAGCGAGGTCCTTTTGTTATAGACATCTTCACAATAAATTCAGCCATATGAGGAAAGGACCATAAATCAATCAGCAAGGGAATTAATCAAAACATGCACTAAAAAGACCTCTCAAGTCAGGGCCCTGAAAGGAATTCTGCTTTGTTATTAAATGCTAGGAATGCTTAGTCTTTAAGACCTAGATTGACATAAGCAGAAGATGAAGCTACCCCTCTGAAATAGATGTCCCATGTTATTCAAAATGGGTTCAACCGATCAATGAGCTTTCTGGAAAGCAATTCTTTTTAAATGTTTACAAATAACCAAACATAGCAGAGATAAGAGTGTAATGACTGTGCTGACTTTGTCCTCTTAGAATTTCCAAGGACACGTGTTACCTATAGAAAGGTACGGCTTTAAATGACTCCATGTTACTGAAGCACAATTATTCATCAAGGACAAAATAAGATAAAGTAAAATTGTGCCAGTTAAATTGACTTCTTTTCTTCTCACTTCACATCTTTGCAGAACAAAAAAAATGTGCTTTTACTAGAAGTCTGAACGCTTCGTGTCATTTTCCTAAAGCAACCCCCAAAGCTGGAGTATGACCTGCGCGGCTGCACACATAGATACAAATTCTTAAACTTCATCATCTAAATACTACATTGTGCTTAACATTTATTAGGGGTAATCTGCACCCCTGAACTAGACAGGATAGAGGACAGAGAAATTAAACATAAAGACTATATAAGTTTTTAAATGGTGACTAATATAGAAAGCAAAATGTCTAGCCCTAAGTAATTCAATTCTAATTGCAATACTATTTAAATCAGAACCAACATTCTGAATGGAGGCAAAATCTGGAACAACAACTATTCTCAATAATTTTACTCAATACAGTAGTAGAACTGTTAACCAGAACAATTAAATAAGAAAAGGAATAGAAGGCCTACAAAAAAGAAGGAAGGAAAACATTATTCCTGAGTGTAAATGATTTCATTCTATACAGAAAAAAAACTTGCAGACAGCCCCGGAAGATTACTACTAGAATCACTAATCACAGCAAGCATGCAGTGCACAAAAATCAATATACAAAAATAAGTAGCATTTCTGCACACTATAATGAATGTGTTAAGAAATAAATCATAAAACAAATCTTACTTATAATATCTGAAAAAAAGAAAATTAAAAACGCTGGAATTAATTTAACCAAGGCAGTGCTAGATCTCCACAAAGAAAATTATAAACTGAAAGAAAGAAATTAAGGAAAGTGGCATGGCCAACCTTATCTAATCCTGTAGAAGTAATATACTCTCATGAAGACCTGAAAGGTCCCCTAAAATGCTATCTAACTGAGAAATAACTAATTAAGAAAAAAATAAAAATTCAAAGATTAGTAAGCTAATGAAGGCAATAAGTTTTTATTTGTTGGTAATTGGCACTTCAGTAATCAATTATTTCTCAACTAATTGTGAAATAAGTAAAAACTCAGCATATATACGTTTATCATCTGATATATATATGCATATATATACATATGTATATATCTATTTAAAAACTTGATAAGCATGCATTTTTTGGAAATAAGCTCTCACCAGGTAGTACAGGCTGGCTTTGGGCTCACAGAAACTCCCTGCCTTGGTCCCCCTAATCCCAGGATTTCAGGCATATACCATCATGCTTGGCATTTAAGAGCAGATTTTTAAATCTTCTCACTACAAAGAAGTCAAGTACGTGAGGTGATGAATATGTTAATCAGACTAATTTGATCATTACCCCTGTATGCTATTTATCAAAAATACCATTTTACTCCACCCTATAAATTTAGGCAATTATTATATTCCAATTTAAATTTCACAAAATAAAAATGAACTCACAAAGAAAAAGCAAAGTTCTGTCACTCGGTAGATTATTCACTGCAATAATATGGGAGGCAGAACAGTAAGCATGGGTGATTCTGTGCCTGATTTCCTCATTAGCAAGATATGCAATCTTGGCTAAGTTGCCTAGGTTCTTTGTGTACCTGAACAATCAAAATGTCAGTAGTGCCTATCGCCTTTGAGTAGCACATTAACTATGCAGTGTGCTTAGAAGAGTGCTTCATGCATAGTACAGCTCAAGAAAACTTGTATTAATGTTAATGTAGACCTTCCAGCAGCCATTGTTTTTGGCAGTCTGCTCCACCATTCAACACTGAAATCCTATCCTTTTTTAAAAAAAAAAATTTATTAATTTTATTGAGAAACAAATAGCAATGAGACAGTTTCAAAACCAATTAATAGGATAGTATC
>NW_004524596.1:19220008-19229655 GCF_000260255.1 Octodon degus
AGGATCACAAGTCCGCATCTTGTACAGCAATTAACCACTAAGAAGAATATATGCAGTGTATTATTTGTTGAAACCGTACTTCCGATTTGATTTGAAACTGTCTCATTGCTATATGTTTATCAATAAAACTGTAGAAAAAAAATAAAAATAAAAATAAAAAAAAAATGAATTAGAGTTCCCATTACACTCTGCTATTCCCGCTCTGAGTATTTTCCCAGAAGAACTGAAAACATCAAATCATAGGGACATATATGCATCCATATTTGTAGCGGCATGATCTGTCATAACTAAATATTGGAAACAACCAAAATGCCCATCAACCAAGAAATGGATAAAAACAAATGATTGGGTAATTATTTTAATAATATTTGGTTAAAATATTTTCTGGTAGTGTTTTGCTAAACAGTCTTTAACATTATGCACAGAATGTAAGGAACTCAAACCCTGTTCCTATGCACAGTGTGTTAGCTGTATATTTTTTTTTATTTTAAAGAGAAAAACAAAAGTTTTTAAAAAGATTGCTAGGAGAGTTAAAACAATTAATACATTGTATATTGTTGTTTTGATAGTACTTATTTAGAGTATAAGATATAGACATGATATCTTGTGCAAACAATATTAACACTAAACTTTCTTTTCAATTAACTAAGAGAAATTAGCTATACAGCTATATTAACTATCTTGTGTATAAATATATTTATTTTTCCTTTTCCATTTCTTCTTTTCCCCTTTCCCCATTACACTTTGTCTTTTCTTCTGAACAGTTTCTTGTCAATTCACAATATCTTTTGTACATTCTAGATCTTATTTACTCATTGAGTTTCTTACACTAGTAAACACAATGTTCACACATATTTGTCTCATGCAAATTACAGTTATAATAAGAATTATGTTAAAATATCCTTTATATTTATATTGTTATCATTCTAATCTTTCTCTACTTACTGCCTAAATGCTTTCCTAATATTTTCAACACAACCCAATTGAAACTGTAAAGATGGTTATAGGACAACCAATATCCTTAATTCTAACCTGTCTAATAATTATCAGATTTTCCAGTAATAAGAGACACAGCACAGAATTTTAGTTGCTATTAAATAGTACATGATCCTATTTGCTTACTCTTTTTACAGGAGGTAGAAATAAAAAGTTATTAGAAAATGTTTTGCTTGCCATCTGGAGTTCTGAATCGATCTTCAACAAAGAACCTTTCACTACCTGCAAACTATGACATTTTTGCTGTCTGTGATATTAATAAATAGGCAAAATCTAGCCCACATTTCTCCTTTGCATAAAACTCTTGCAGTTTTTATTTCAGTTGACTTGCAAAGTGTACAAAAATGAAAATATGTACTGATGTTTAGCAAGTCGATGGCAAATTAATGCACTCTCTCCTTTATTAGGCAGATTTGCAATGCCTTGGAACATTAACACTCTCAGCTGAACAGTGCTCTCCATTTTATTTGCAGATGAGTCAACAAGGGCTTTAGTGAGCTTTTACCTGACCCCTGCCTTAATACATAAAATAAGTACTGAAATTCTTCCAATTGCTACACCAATTCATAGGTAGGGTGAAAGCCAACTCACTCCACTTGAAACACCATCTCTATGCTTAACATTCAGTTTTCCTACTGAAAAAAGATGACTGATGAAGAGAAATGCTTGTTTTGATTTCAATTTAAAATGTTTAATGTCTTCAATCAATTCTGCACATAAAAAGTGACTGTGATATTCCCAATCAAATATATGTACTGAGTATGGTTTGCCTGTCACAATTAATGAATAACAATCTTATCTTCCGATATTCCCCATTCATCTACATCATTGTAGTACTGTCAAAAAACAAGAAACACTGTCCAATTTTAAAAAGTTGAAATCTGCCAAACAAAAGTCATCGCAAAATAATTTGTTTCTTACTTAAATCTATTTTTCTTCTGATTTATAGATCAAGGTGCAGAATTATCTACCATTTAGGAAACAGTTTGAACCTATATTTGTAAATTGCTATGAAGCAGCTAATATGATTTTCTTCACGTTCATACTTACTTATATCTTAAAATTAAACATCTGTGTTGATTCAAATATTTTCAATATATAATAAAATATTACATATCTAAATAAGGAAAGTAATCACTCTTTACAAAGAACAAAAAGATTCAAAGAAGAATAAGAAACAGAAAAAATAATGTTAGCCAGAACCTCAATTTTCCTATGCTTATTGAATACCCTAAGGTGTATTATCACTTGTTGATATTGTTGTTGTTATTGTTGTCATTGTTGTTGTTGTCATTTTGTTCTTATGACTCTGGCTCCTGTTGCACCTCACATCACATTTTTTCCAACCTTCTTTGCTGTGGCACTGCTAGGACCAAAGAACTGTATTTCTTACCATTCCTGCTCCTTTTCCTCCCTGCACTTGGGCCTTGCAGCTCTCCCAGATGAAAACCACTGAATGCTATATCTATCACTTTGAAGAAAAGACCTGATTAAGATGTAAAACATCCAGAAACTGAGATATAAGGCTGAAATTCTATAATACCTCATATTCTTTCTATGAGTTTATGGATTCCTAAAGATCTACATTATTCAATGTTTTTCTTGTCTATAAGGAAATATAAGGGTGATATGAACACAAACTGCAATAATATCCTCATTTTCAAAAGCATCATATAGTGTTCCTTCTAGCTCATAATTTGCAAAGCTTTGCTAAAAATATGTGAACACATTTGTATTGGGGAAAAAAAGGAAAAATGTTTCTAGGAGAAAAAAATGACAACTGTTAAGATGAAAGTTCTTTAGCTATAATTTAAATTGGATGTTTTCAAAGAATGAGCCAATTTATATCACATAAGTATTTCTATGCTCTTTTAAGCAAAAAGTAGCTAAAAATGCCTGAAAAATTCTGGAACAAAGAGGAGAGTGCGTGTGTGTGTGTGTGTGTGTGTGTGTGTGTGTGTGTGTTGACTGTGTTACTGGCTGAATACAAATAAAAGGATGGATTTGTACACTTTCTTGGTCCACCTTTGATTTGCTCTTCAATCTCAGATAAATGCTTCCCTTGCAAGATGGTGGCCAACTCATTTCCAAAGAACAGATAGGATAGAACTTGCTTGAAGAGGTCAAATGATTCCTTCTTAAAACTTAGTTTGAAATCTGTGTTCGCCTCACAAGTAAAATGAGGTTTCAGCCACTTTTGCAAACTTTAGAGAGGAGAGTAAAACCTCATCTAGACTGAATGGAATAAGAGAGTGATGCTTGAACCCAAATTAGAAGATGTCGAGAAACAGCAACAAAAGATTATTGTTTCCTTAAATTATTTGCACTGCAGATTTCACTGAGCTAGAAGAGAAAGCTCAGTGTTGTACTTAGTTCTAACCACACAAAGAAATGAAAACAGTTTCAATAATTCTGGTCTGAACTAAAGATAATCCCAAGATGCAGCCCTAGCCAAGGCCCAGTGAGTGTGTGGGACAGCTTCTGGCTACCCTGTGCCCACGGAACCTGTCCAGTCAAAACCCAGGCACACAGCAAGAGTGAGACCCTCTTCCGTGCCCTTGATACCCTCTATCTGCAGTGCCCCCCTACTCTCACCCAGTGGGTGAGAACTTCTGTCCAGTTCTCGGGACTCCCAGATCAAGCCCTAGCCCAGGCCTGGCAAGTGTGTAGGAGAGCGTCACATCTCCCCTACAACTCGTTGTCCACTTCAGACTCAGCTCAGGTTTGGCAAACAGGCCTGGGGTGAAACTCTGCAGTTGCAGTTCCTGCAGAGAGAGTAGGGAACAGAACCACCCAGCTAGCCCAGGAGCAAAAGATTTTGCCAGAAGGGCACAATAGGTTCATTCTCAAGGGCTGCAGCAGGAAGGAGCTGAGCACAGCAGCCAGACCCACACCAGGCACAACTGTATAAATACAAATTTTGTACATCTGCACCAGAATTTCAGTAGGTGCTAAGGTTACAACTACACCAAAGCTCTACAACAAATGTCAGAGAACAGTGCTACACAAAAAGACAATGAGAAGGAGCAAAATGCAATCTCAGACCCCAAACCCACCCATAATAAGTGCAGAGGACACTAACACAGAACAAATTTGGAATCACACAGCTAAAATCAATGAATCAATAGTGTCTGAAATAAAGAAACAACTGCAGAAAGGTATAGAGGAACTCAGATCTGAAATAAAGAAATATCTGATTAATAGCATCTGAAGTAAAGAATCAAATGCAGAAACATATGGAGGAAACAAGATGCATACCCACAACAAGTGCAGAGGACAATAGCTCAGCTAAAATGTATCAATTAAGAGCATTGAAAGCAAATAAGCAACAGGAGAAAAGTATAGAGGAACTCAGAAAAAATTAATTTCTGAAATAAAAACAGAAATCTCTCAATTCATAGCATCTAAAGTAAAGAATCAAATACAGAAACATATGGAGGAAACCCAATCTAAAAAAAACTGTAGTAAAAGAATTAATAACCACTTCTAAAGAAAACATTGATTAAAAAATAGAGGAGATTACAGAAATGACGGATTCCTTGAATGAGCAATACAGGAAAGAAACAGATCGCATGAAGCAGAGTCAAAGAGATATACAGGAAATTAAAATCTCAATCACAAGCTTGCAAAACCGTTTGAGTGAAAGTGAAGATAGAGCTTCAAATCTTGAGGATGCTGGTGCAGCTAGTGAAATGTAAGAAAAGATCTCTTAAAAACAACTAAGATGCAGGAAAAAAATAACTCATCACTTACAAGATGATGCAAAGATGAACAAAGTGAGACTAGTAGGCATCAATGAAAAAGAAAGAGTCAATACAAATGACATTTAAAAAATATGGGCAGAAGTAATAGCAGAAAACTTCCCAAATATGAGTAAAGAATTGGATATCCAGCTAACCAAGGCATACAGAACACCAAGTAACCTCAACCCAATTAAAAACACACCAAGACATATGATAATCAAGATCCCAGAAATCCAGCACAAGAAGAATATACTGAAAGCCACTAGAGAAAAGAAGCAGAACTATTCAAAGGAAAACTCATCAGAATTATGGCCAACTTCTCTTCACAAACCATGAAGGCAAGAAGAGCAGGGAAGTAGAGTACTTCAAATCATCTATGAAAACAAACTGTAGCCCAGAATACTATACCCTGCAAAACTCTCTTTCAAGTTTGATGGAGAAGCCAAATACTTCCATGACAAAAAACTAAACAATTTCATGATGACAAAGGGAACCCTATACAGGCTACTGAAAGATGTTTTCCTGAAAGAGGGACCAAAATGACCAGAATTTGACAAATAAGATCAGATGTAACCAACTAAATAGGGCAAACAATTAAACACAGGAGAAAAAAGTTTAAAAAGAAGAGAAAAAACAGCAGGAAAATAACATGTCAATCCTAAGTAAACACATCTCATTTATAACCATCAATGAAAATGGACTCAATTCACCATTTAAGAGAAATAGACTGGCACAGTGGATTAGGAAACAAAATCCAAAAATTGGCTCTATACAAGAAAACCATTTAACTCATAAAAAAATTCATAGGAAGAAAGTCAAAGGATATAAAACAAAACTAAACACCCCAGCACCTAAAAAAAAAAAAAGCAGGGATAGTAATCTTGTTCTCAGATAGTCTCAACTTCAAACCAAGAACAATCAAGCAAAATAAACAAGACCACTACATACTGTTTGGAGAAAAATTCAAGAGGAAGAAGTAACACTCATAAATATGCATGAACCAAACACAGGAGCACCCAATTATATAAAACAAATCTTGATGGACATGAAACATGTAATAGCCAATACCACAATCTTAACAGGAGACCTTAACACCGCCTTATAACAAAAAGAAAGGCCAATTAGACAAAAAAAAAAAATAGGAAATAAGTAGCAGAACAAAACTAGAGCTTGAAACAAATGGACTTAGTGGACATATACATTATTGCACCCAAATAGAGCCAAATACACATTTTTCTCAGCTGCATATGGGTCATTTTCTAAAATAAACCACATACTGGCCCATAGGTCATGCTTAAGTCTGTGCAAGAAAACAGAAATTATCCCATGCATATTATCAGACCACAGTGCAATGAAACTGGAAATGAATGAAAAAAGAAACCAGTAAAAAACAATAAATACATGGAAATAAAACAACACACTACTGAGAAATCAATGAGTCACAAATGAAATTAAAAAAGAAAATCAACAATATCTAAACTTCAATGAAAATTCAACAACAACCTACTGGAATTTATGGGATACGAGGAAAGCAGTTCTCAGAGGGAAATTCATAGCTGTGAACTCACACATTAGGAAAATAGAATGGGAACAAATAAACACCCTAATGCTGCACCAACAGCAACTAGAAAAGCATAAGCAAACCAAACCCAGAGCCCAAAGATGGAAAGAAATAATAAAAATTAGAGCAAATGAATTCAGTTCAGACAAAGAAAATAGTTCAAAGAATTAATGAATCAAAAAGCTAGTTCATGGAAAGATTAAATAAAATCAATAAGCCCTAGCTAACCTCATCAAAAAGAGGAAAGAAAAAATTCAAATACAAGCAATAAGGAAAGAAAAGGGTGTAATTACCACAGACTCAGTGGAAATTCAGAAGATTATCAATAGCTACTTTGAGAATCTTTCCTCTCACAGAACAGAAGACACAGACAAAATGGACAGATTCCTAGAAAGGTACAAATTACCATAACTGAATCAACAAGGCATAACCACTCTCATTAGCCTAATAACAGTCAATGAAATACGAGATGTAATAAAAAACATACCAGCAAAGAAAAGTCCAGGTCAGGAAGGATTCACAGCTGAATTCTACAAGAAATTTATGAAAGATATAATCCCTATACTCCTCAAAATGTTCAATGAAATTAAAAATGGAGCAATCCTAACAAAATCATTCCAGGAAGTAAGTCTTATACTGATACCAAAAGCAGGGAAAAATGCAACTAAAAAGAGAAGCACAGGCCAATCTACCTCATGAACATAGAAGAAATAATCCTCAATAAAATCCTAGCAAATAGAATACAGTAAATCATCAAGAAGATCATACAACATGACCAGGCAAGATTCTTCCTGGGATGCAATAATGGTTCAATATTCAAAAACCTATAAATGTAAAACACTATATCAATAGAACAAAAACTAAAAATCACATCATCATCTCACTTGATGCAGAAAAGGCTTTTGACAAAGACCAGCACTCATTCACTCATTCATGTTCAAAGTCCTACAGAAAATTAGAATACATGGACTCTACCTCAATCTGATAAAAGTCATTTATGAAAAACCAAAGGCTAGCATAATTATAAATGGGAAGAAACTGAAAACTTTTACACTCATATCTGGGACAAGACAAGGATGTCCTCTATCACCACTGCTATTCACTATAGTTCTGGAATCATTAATTAGAGCTATTAGATAAGAGAGAGAAATAAAATGAATAAGAATAGGTAAAGAAGAAGTTAATCATTATTTGCAGATGACATGATACTTTACTTGGAAAGCCCTAAAAATTCCACCAAAACTCTGCTAGAATTAATTCACATATACAGTAGCATACCAGGATACAAAGTTAATACCCAAAAGTCAATAGCATTCCTCTACACAGATAACAAACACACTGAGAGAGAAACTTTAGAAACAATACCTTTTACAATTGCACCAAGGAAAATGAAACACCTTGCAATTAATCTAACTAATGAAGTCAAAGATCTTTTCAAGGACACTTATACTACTCTAAAAAAGTGATTGTAGAGCACTTCAGAAAATGGAAAGATATTCTATGCTTCGGAATAGGAAGAACTAACATTGTGAAGATGGCCGTACTCCCAAAATTGCTGTACAGATTTAATGCAATGTCTATCAAACTATCAGCAACATACCTCACAGACCTAGAGAAACTGTTCCTAGCTAGCAAAGACCTAGAATAACAAAGGCAAACCTGGGCAATAAAGACAAGGCAGGAGGCACTACAATTCTTCACTTGAAATTATACTACAAGGCTACTGTGATAAAATCAGCATGTAACTCACAACAAAATAGACCTGAGGATCAATGGAATAGATTAAAAGACACTGAAGCCTCTATGAAGACACTAAGCCATGTCATCTTTGACAAAGGGTTCAAACATACTCACTGGAAGAAAGCCACTTTGACAAATGGTGCTGGAAAAACTGGCTCTCTACATACAGAAAACTAAAACTTGACCAGGTCTATCATCATGCAATAAGCTAAAGTCAAAATCGATTAAAGATCTAAACATTAAAACAGAAACACTAAATCTCTTGGAAGAGAAAGTAGGAAGAACTCTTTAAGATGTAGGGGTAGGCAAAGAATGCATGAACAAGATCAAATCGCACTGAAAAAACTTGAAAGAATTAACAACTGAAACATCCACTTATTGAGAAGTTTTCTCACGTCAAAAGAAATTACCAACAAAGTGAAAATACAACTCACAAATTTGAAAAAAAATCTTGACAAATAAGTACTCAGACAAGGATCTGCTCTCTGAAATTTATAAAGAACTAAAAAACAATAGGGCCCCAATATTTAAAGACCCAGTCCAGAAATGGGCATCTGAGATGAACATACACTTCTCAGAGGATGGAATTAAAGAAGCAAATAAATATAAGAAAACATGCTCCACATCACTAGTCATCCATGAAATGCAAGGGAAAACAACACTGAAATATGATCTCACCCCAGAATGAATTGGTATCATAAAGAAATCAACCAACAACAAATGTTGAAGAGGCTGTGGGGAAAAAGAAACCCTTCTCCACTGCTGGTGGGAATGTAGACTGGTGCAACCATTATGGAAATTAGTGTGCAGAGTCCTTAAAAAACTAGGACTGGAAATCCCATTCAAACCTGCTATTCCCCCACTGGGAATTTTCCCAAAGGATCTGAAAATGTCATAACATAGTGATATATGTGCACCTATGGCTATAGCACTACAATTTGTGGTAGCCAAATTTGTAGACAACCAAGATGCCTGTCACATGAAGAATGGATGAAAAAGATCTGTTGCTTTTATACAATGGGGTATTATTCAGCTATAAAGAATGATAAAATCGAAGCCTTCATATTTAAGTGGAGGGCACTTGAATACATACTCATAAGTGAAATAAACCAGACACACATGTTTAAATATCATATAGTCACCCCAGTATAAGAACTCAGAAGAAGAAATAAATATAAAAAGGTATAACACAATTAAAAAGAAAGCAAGAACTTTCAGACTAGACTATGAAGACAGACCAAGGAGAAGAGCTAGGAAACATGACAGAGGAAAGCCATACAGTTATATGTACAAGATGGGTAAAGCATGATCCTGAGAGTCTTCAGAAAATTTTTGAATCTCGCAGTTAATTGAAAGGATTCTCACCCTGACTCACAGTATATGCTGATAGCTGTGAACTAAGCAACTGCACTGAAGATGGCAATTTGTAATAGTAGGTTCATGCTTGGAGTGCCTGTCTTTCTAGTCTGCTGAATACATGCTGCTTGTCATGACACACCAGTTGCTGCAGTGCTGTCTCTCAAGTAGATAATTTTTTAAAAATGAAGGGAGTGGTGAATGAAGGCAGGTGACAGGAAAAGGAGTATTGCTGGACCGTCCTGCTACAA
>NW_004524596.1:19229755-19233220 GCF_000260255.1 Octodon degus
ATCGCTTATTGTTGTCTTTGTAGTGGTTATTCATAGTACAAGATGCAGACATGATATCCTGTCCAAACACTATTAGTACAAATCTTTCTTCTCACTGAATTAAGAGAAAGTAGCTGTATATCTATCCCAACTATTTTGTATATATGGATACAGAATAGTCCTTCATTTATATCCTCTTTTTCTATTTAGTTTTGTCAGAAATGGGTATTCCATTGCCATTTAAATATTGTAGGTGCATGAATTCAGCAAAATAATCCTATCTTGTAGCACCAAACTTGGCCCTGCTAAAGACTACCATCCTTCAGCACCCGTTCTGCTGCCTCCATGATGGTGTCTTTTATATTTCAGCCTTCTGCCTCATTACCCTGGTTTTTAAACATAGGAAGACAAATCTATCTAAATAACCATATATTCCTTTCTCTGATATTTGTTGCCAAATTTTTGCATGACTCCATTATATGCATTAACAAACTTATTCTTTACAAGTCATTTTCTATAATTTCCCCAGTCACCATGCCTCTACAACTGTCACATGATAATGAATTCATTAACCTTTATCTTCCATGTTTCCTTGAAAGTTCCATTATTTCCCAATTTTCTCAAATGACACCTTTGTACACATTTCTCTCCCTCCCTCTTCTTCCAAGTCATTTTCTTCTTATAGATGATAAAACTGCTGATCTGCTTACACCGAAAACACTCACTCAAATCTTCAAACTAATGTTTTATCCTCACATTTCTCATTTAGTCTGCTCACTCTGTTTCTACTTTTTCACTTCCAGATACCTTTTTGTCTAACTTCATTCCCATAACACTTTAAAGAACCACTTTAAAAAACGCAATGTTCAGTGAGTGTGTGTGTGTGTGTGTGTGTGTGTGTGTGTGTGTGTGTTAGGAGCTTTGTATGTCACTGATGCCACTTTAAAGAGGAATGAGTGAGTCTCAGTAAGCACTCAAGCAGACTAATATGTCAATAGCAGATGTCTGTTTGTTTAAAGCAGCAAAGCAGCTGGACACCTCGTGGTCAAATCCAACCATCCTGGCTTCCTGGGGGCTTATCATATTAGCAGTGCTCATGCTCAGACCAGCCTGCACCCTGCATCATCTGATTCTGAGTACCAAAAGCAAATTGGAGTTTATCTAAGACTAGTATCCACTTGATGCTTCCCTACATCCTTGAAAATTATTCCATCTTATTCTGCAAACTTACTTAACTGTTACAGCGACACTGTCTGATTAATGATACCAATGAGTTATGAGTAATAGAAAACTCACTGGAAATATCCACTGAATCTGGGTGCTAAGAGGGAAATAAATAGAAGGTAAAAGAGGAAACTATTTGTATAAAAGGTATCTAAGTGACTTGGGAAGTATTTCTCAAAACTCAGTGTTTATCAACCTGCAGAAAATAGATTATGCAACTTTTTCCTTAAAGTGGGTTGACTGTATTCCTATGTAATTATAAAAATTAAAACATTATTATAAATATTTTTGCATCTAAAGCCTTTTCAAATAAATAGTAAAATGAACACTACCACAAAAAATGTTTTTCTTTTGCCTTTCCCCAGTTGGAATACTTACAACAGAGTCAATGCTCTGCACTTGGGTACCTGTTTTTCCTAATGTTAAATTGATTAGAAAAGAAATCAATTTTGCAACTCATTGTTAATTCTACAGGTGGTTGTTTGAGAGTCTGTGAATAAATAAATATGCCTCTTTAGCTAAAATAGTAGATAAAGCTATAATATATTCTGATAAAGCTGCAATATCAAGGACAAAAATCTAACCATCATGATCAGATCCTGAAATTCAAAATAAAATAGCTTTCTCTGGTAAGAAGTCAAAGCTTCAGAATATGGCTAGTGGTGATGGGAGACGACCAACAACGATGAGAACAATGAGGTCACTTAAAATCTACACCTGTGCAAGGTTGCAGAAAGTAGATCTTGTTTTAATGCATGTAGTACGGGGTCTAAAGGGTCTCATTACACAGAACGGACTCCTAATGATGCTCCTGTTTTCAGCCTTCCAAGTGCGAGGATTACAGGCACCATACTCAGTCTCAATCACCATCTCAGTGCACCCCGGGGACGGGGCCGGCATGGCACACTGGAGATTGAACTCTGTTCCCTATGTCTGCCTTAGCAGGCATTTTAATCCGCTGGGGTATCTGGCTGTCCCTGGGGAAAGTAGTTTTAAGAAAATATGTTTAGAGAAAGCCCAATTCAAACAGATAACCATAAAACTAAGTGGACTATATGACAACATTAAATAGTGCAAGGTTTTCAGATAGATAGATAGATAGATGATAGATAGATGATAGATAGATAGATAGATAGATAGAACATTAGTAAAGGACAAAATAAAAGAGAGAGTGGTTAGTCAGTAGGGGGAGGGGAGAGCTGAAAGGAGAAGAGGAAGTGAATTACCAATATGTGACGTGCATATGTTCCAAATTTCCAAGAGGACCATTATTATTGAATATCCCAAACATACATCAATAAGATAGATAAATATTGCCTGCTTTCTCCCATATGTGGAATCTAAGAGAGAGAAGACAGAGACGGACTACAGGATAACCATTAGAGAAGAAGACAGTAAACAAAGACGGAAGCGAAAAGGCCGATAGCTAATGAGCTAATGGGCATGTGGAAATTAACAGAGTGTGTTATATGCACCACTAATATGCGGAAATGAAACTCAGTATTCTGTATGACTAATATTCAGCAATAAAAATAAGCGTAGATGCGTCACCTAGGCAATAAAGTGCTGCAGGACGCCGCTCATTGATGAGTAGACAATGAAGCACTATGCTGAATAAGAGGGAAGGGTGTCTATGCATGGACGTGGTGCTTTTTCGAAATAAAGAATGATCTATATTTTTTTAAGTTTCTTAATTTTAACATTTTAAATTGCCCCTTCATACTGGCTAGTTTAACACAAAAACAATAAGACATTTATTTATGGCATGTTTCAACATGTTTGGATCTTTCATATAGCATCTGAAAACATGCAAAAAGATCCTATAGTCTACTGAATTTACAGGAAGTGTTAGCAAGGTGTAGGAAAAGCTGCATTATTTTTGATCCCATAACTCTTTAGACATTTTAAGGAAGACGAAACCTCAAATTTCATAGAATTCAGTTAGGAAATACTTTCATTTATTTCCAAATATAAAGAGTAGATACACTTTCAAAGTGGTTATTTTCAATAACAAAACTCATGGGGCTGTGGGGGAAAAGGAAGCTTTCTATACTGTTAATGGGGATGTATAGTGTTGTCACCAGCGTGGAAATCAGTATGGAAATTTCTCAAAAAATGAATTAGAGCTTTTTCTGCCGAGTTCCGGGAGCCCCCAGACCCAGTCCTAGCCCAGGTCCGGTGAGTGTGCGGAGAGTTCCCTGCTACCCTGCGCTGGCGGGACCACTCCCAGCCCAGGCGCAGCGTGGGCCGGACCCTCTCCCA
>NW_004524596.1:19234442-19235137 GCF_000260255.1 Octodon degus
AGGATGTATGAGAACCTGTACTGTAACAACTCGTAACTCAGTTGTGTCCCAAATTTTCTGATCAAGGAGATTATGGGTCCAAAGAGGAAAGTGATCGATGATGTAGAGTGTGCCTAAGGAGAATTACATGGAGAGAAAACTTTTTTCTAGTCTTTTACAGAGAGTATATTGGCCAAGTAAAGGCCGTGACTCATCCACATGACTGATACTGAGAAAGCATCTACAAACTGCAGTACAGAGTTTTAAGGATAAATCCTGAGGGGATTTGACAGACCTTATCAGATACAAAAGCTACAACTCTTGTTACATAGATCTTGCTTTATGATGGTACTAGCCATCCAGCAGAAAAGTATAAAAGCAAAGTATAAGAAGTAAATCCGTGTGGTTATGATGTGGTAGGTGACTCAGGTCAACAACTTCTGACATTGCCAGTCATGTGGAAGACCCAATATTATTTTGGGCTAATGGTCTATTTTGTAATATTTTGCTGATGTTACACACCTATAATATGTAAATGACAGAACCAAACAAAAAAGGGGGATACAGCTGAATGACCACTTTGTATCTGTGTATTCAAAATGGTTAGAATAGATACACAGTTACATTCTCTTAATTCAATAAATAGCATGATTTGTTCTTTTATGTCCATAATTTTATTGAGAAACAAATAGCAATGAGACAGCTTCAAATCAAAT
>NW_004524596.1:19235243-19240641 GCF_000260255.1 Octodon degus
AGATACAAAATGCACATTCATCTGTATCCCTTTTTTTGTTTAATTCCATTATTTGAATATTATAGGTGTGTTAACTCAGCAAAATATTATAAAAGAGTCCAGTAGTCCATAATAGTATTGGGTCTTCCGCTTCACTGGTAATGTTACAAATTGTTGACCTGAGTCCCCTACAGCTCAACATAACACGATGGCTTTACTTCTTATACTTCGATTTTATACTTTTCTACTGGATAGTTAATACCAATATAAAGCAAGACCTACACAACAAGAGTTGTAGCTTTTGGTTCTGATAAGGTCAGTGAAATCCCCTCAGGATTTATCCTGAGATCCTGTACCTCAGATTGTAGAACCTTTGTGGATGAGCCATGGCCATTGCTTGGCCAGTGTGCTCTCTGTGAAAGCCTGAGAGCATGTTTTCTCTCCATGGCACACTCTCCATGGTCACTTTCCTTAGGCACACTCTACATCATTTGTCACTTTCCTCTTGGCCCCATAATCTCCTTGAAGAGAAAATTGCAAAACTACCAAGTTAAATGACATTACAGTACAAGTTCTCACATGTCCTGAGTCTTAATTGAACTTGGAAGGCTAGGGGCAAAATGTCGGCTTTCCTTGCGGCCCACCTTTTTCTCTAATTTTGGTCTGCAAACTTAGGATGTTAACCCTCCAGAACACAAGCTTATTGTTACTGCCATACAATTTAGGCTGTTAAGCTTAACCTCACTATCTCTCTGAATATCAAACATCTTAGGCATAACATGGAACAGGTATTTGTCACCAAGTATTGATATGTTGAACTTTAAGTCCCTACAGAATATGATGAAAAAACATTTAAAATTAGAATATATTTTTAAAAATAGGCATAAAGAATTATAAAATCCTTATGTTCACATATAAGTCCAAAAATCTACCCATATACAACCTTGAAGCAGGACAGACCCACATTCCTTTTCCTGTCTCTTGCCTTCATTCACCATTCCCTTCTGTTTGAACAATCATCTACCTAAAAGACAGCACTGCAGCAACTGCAATGTCATGACAAGCAGCCCATATCCAGAAAACCAAAATGACAGGCACTCCAAGCATGAAACTACTATTGGATTACCATCTTCAGTGCAGTTGCTCCATTCACAGGTATCAGTATATATAGTTTGTCAGGGTGAGAATCTTTTCCATTAACTGCTAGATTCAAAAATCTTCTCAAGATTCTGGGGATCGTTGCCTTGCCCAACTTCTACATATAACTGTATGGCTTGTGGCTGTCATGTTTCCTAGCTCTTCTCCTTTCCCTCTCTTAATTAGTTAGTCCTTGAGTTCCTGCTTTTCTTTTACTTGTATTATACGTTTCTATTTGTATTCCTTCTTTTGAGATTTTTATACTAGGGAAACTATATGATATTTAAAAATGTGTGTCTGGTTTATTTCACTTATGAGTACATCTTCAAGTGGCATCCACTTAAATATTTCCGCTTCAAGTTTATCATTCTTTATAGCTGAGTAATACTCTATTTTATAAAAACCACAATTTTTTCATCCTTGCCTCAGCATCTTGGTAGTTTCCAAGGTTTGGCTATCACAAATTGGGCTGCTATAAATATAGGTATAAACATATCATGAAGATATGATGTTTTCAGATCCTCCGGGAAAAATCCCAGTAGAGGAATACCTGGTTTAAATTGGATTTCCAGTCCAACTTTTCTAAAGAGTCTCCACAATGATTTCCATAACACTTGCAAAAGTCTACATTCCCACCAGGAGTGGAGAAGGGTTCCTTTTTCCTCACAGCCTCTCCAACATTTATTGTTGGGTGATTTCATTATGATAGCCATTCTTTCTGGGGTGAGATGATATCTCAATGTACTTTTAATTTGCATTTCGCAGATGGCTAGAGATGTGGAGCATTTTTTCATATATTTATTTGCTTCTTTAATTTCATCCTCTGAGAAGTGTGTGTTCATCTTTGATGCCCATTTCTGGACTGGGTCTTTAAATTTTGGGGCCCTATTGTTTTTTAGTTCTTTATAAATTCTAGAGAGCAGACCATTGTCTGAGAACTTATTTGTCATGAATTTTTCCAAATTTGAGTGTTGTCTTTTCACTTTGTTGGTAATTTGTTTTGACATACAAAAACTTCTCAATAAGAGGAGGTCCCAGTTGTAAATTCGTTCAAGTATCTTGCCTATGATTGATTTCTGTTCATGAACTCTGCCTACCCCTATGTCTTCAAGAGGTCTTCCAACTTTCGCTTCCAGGAGATTTAGTGTTTCTGCTTTAATGTTTAGATCTTTAATCCATTTTGACTTTAGCTTAGTGCATGTTGATAGACTTGGTTCAAGTTTTAGTTTTCGACATGGAGAGAGCCAGTTTTTCCTGCACCGTTTCTTAAAGAGGCTATCTTTCTTCCAGTGAGTGTGTTTGGCTCCTTTTTTAAAGATAAGGTGGCTGAGTGTGTTCATTGGGGCTTCAGGGTCTTCTAATCTATTCCATTGACCCTCAGATCTATTTTGTTGCCAGCACTATGCTGATTTTTTCACAGTAGCCTTGTAGTATAATTTCAAGTCAGGAACTGTAATGCCTCCTGCCTTGTCTTTATTGCCCAGGGTTGCTGTGGTTATTCTAGGTCTTTTCTGGTTCCAAATAAATTTTAGGAATGATTTCTTTAGCTCTGTGTGGTATGTTGGTGGTAGTCTGATAGGGTTGCATTAAATCTGTACAGCAATTTTGGGAGTATGGCCATCTTTACAATGTTCGTTCTTCCTATCCAAGAGCATGGAATATCTTTCAATTTTCTGAATACCTCTATGATCTCTTTTTTAAGAGTACTGTAATATTCCTTAAAAAGATCTTTGACTTCTTTAGTTAGATTAATTCCAAGGTATTTCATTTTCCTCAATGTTATTGTAAAAAGTATAGTTTCTATAATTTCCAACTCAGTGTGTTTGTTATCTGTGTAGAGCAACGCTATTAACTTTTGGGTATTGACTTTATAACCTGCTATGCTACTAAATTTCCGTATTAATTCTACAATCTTCTTGGTGGATTTTTTTGGACCTTCCAAGTAAATTACCAAGTCATCAGCAAATAATGATAATTTAACTTGTTCTTTACCTATTCTTATTCCTTTTATTTCTTTCTCTTGTCTAATGTCCATAGCTAATGATTCCAGAACTATATTGAATAGGAGTGGTGATAGAGGACATCCTTGTCTTGTACCAGATCTAAGAGTAAAAGATTTCAGTTTTTCCCCATTTAGGATTATGTTAGCCATTGAGTTTTCATGAATTGCTTTTATCAGATTGAAGTAGAGGGCATCTATTCCAATTTTCTGTAGGACTTTGAACATGAATGGGTGTTGGACTTTGTCAAAAGCCTTTTCTGCATCAATGGAGATGATCATGCGGTTTTTAGTTTTTGCTCTATTAATACAGTGTATTACATTTATAGGTTTTCGAATATTGAACCATCCTTGCATCCGTGGGATAGATCCTCCCAGGTCATGGTGTAGGATCTTCTTGATGATTTGCTGCATTCTATTTGCTAGGATTTTATTGAGGATTTTGGAATATATGTTCATGAGGGAGATTGGCCTGTAGTTCCCCTTCTTATTTGCGTCTTTCCCTGGTTTTGGTATCAGTGTAATACTTGCCTCCAGGAATGATTTTGGAAGGATTACTTTCTTTCTGATTTCATTGAAGAGTTTAAAGAGTATAGGGACTACCTATTCTGTAAATTTCTTGTAGAGTTCAGCTGTGAATCCATCTGGACCTGGTCTTTTCTTTGTCGGTAGGTTTTTTTTATTACATCTTGTATTTCGTTGACTGTTATTGGGCTATTGAGAGTGGTTATATCTTGTCGATTCAGTTGTGGTAATTCGTACCTTTCTAGGAATCTATCCATTACATCTGTGTCTTCTACTCTGTGAAAGTAAAGATTCTCAGAGTAGCTATTGATAATCTTCTGAATTTCCACCAGTCTGTGATAATTACACCTTTTCCATTCCTTATTGCTTATATTTGAATTTTTCTTTCCCTTCTTGATGAGGTTAGCTAGGGGCTTATCGATTTTATTTAATCTTTCCAAGAAACAGCTATTTTATTTTTTTAATTCTTTGAATAGTTTTCTTCATCTCTATTGAATTAATTTCAGCTCTAATCTTTATGATCTCTTCCCATCTTTTGGCTCTGGATTTGTTTTGCTCTTCCTTTTCCAGTTGTTGAAGGTGCAGCATTAGGGTATTTATTTTTTCCCATAGCTATGAATTTCCCTCTGAGAACTACTTTCATTGTATCCCATAAATTCCGATAGTTGTCCTTCAATTTTCATTGAATTGTAGATATTGTTGAATTCCTTGTTTAATTTCATCTGTGACCCATTCAGTGCTAAGTAAGGTGTCATTTAATTTCAATGTATTTAGGGTTTTTTCTGGTTTCTTTTGTCATTTATTTCCAGTTTCATTGCACTGTGGACAGATAATGTGCATGGGATAATTTCTGTTTTCTTACATGTACTTAAGCATGACCTATGGACTAGTATGTGGTCTATTTTAGCAAATGACCCATGTGCTGATGAGAAAAATGAGTATCCAGCTGTGTTTGGAAGGAACACTCTGTATATGTCCATGAAGTTCACTTGTTTCAAGTTCTGCTTCAGTTCTGTTAATTCTTTGCTAATTTTTTGTCTGGTTGACGTATCTTTTGGGGATAAGAGGGTGTTAAGGTGTCCTGTTCAGTTTGTGGTATTCGATATTAGATTGTTCATGTCCGTTAAGATTTGCTTTATATAGTTGGGTGCGCCCATGTTTGGTGCATACATATTTATGAGTGTTACTTCTTCCTCGAATTTTTCCCCTAATGAGTATATAGTGGCCTTCTTTATTTTGCTTGATCATTGGTGGTTTGAAGTTGAGACTGGCTGGGATTGCTGCCCCTGCTTTTTTCTGAGGTGCTGAGGCATGTAATATTATGTTCCAGCCTTTGACTTCCAGCCTATGAATGTCTTTATGAGTTAAATGTGTTTGTTGTACACAGAATATTGTTGAATTTTGTTTCCTAATCCACTAGCCAGTCTACTTCTCTTAACTGGTGAATTGAGTCCATTTACATTGATGGTTAGAATTGAGATGTATTGACTTACAATTGACATGTTATTTACCTGTTGTCATTTATTCCTTTTTCTCCTGTGTTTAATTGCTTGCCCTATTTAGTTGGTTGCTTCTGATCTCATTCGTGGAGTTCTGACCATTTTGGTCCCTCTCTAGAACATCTTTCAGTAGCCTGTGTAGTATTGGCTTTGTCATCATGAAATTCTTTAGTTGTTCTTTCTGTGGAAGTATTTCACTTCTCCATTAAACTTGAAAGAGAGTTTTGCAGGTTATAGTAGTCTGGGCTGGAATTTGTTT
>NW_004524596.1:19241670-19243144 GCF_000260255.1 Octodon degus
TGCATTTGATTCTTTACTGCTGTTCCTATTAATTCAGGGATTTATTTTTTCATTTTCAATCTGAGTTCCTCTATACTTTTTGCAGTTGTTTCTTTATTTCAGAAGCTTTTAATTCATTGATTTTAACTGTTTAATTCCCAGTTTATTCTGTGTTAGTGTCCTCTGCACTTGTTATGGGTGGGCTTGGGGTCTGAGATTGCATTTTGCTCCTTCTCATTGGCATTTTGTGTAGCACTATCTTCTGACCTTTGTTGTAGATCTTCAGTGCAGTTATAACCTAAGCACCTACTGAAGTTCAGGTACAGATCTACAAAGTTTAGATTTATCCAGTTGTGCCTGGCTTGGGTCTGGCTGCTGTGCTCAGCTCCTTCATGCTGCTGCTGTTGGGGCTGAACCTGTTGTACCCCTCTGGCAAGATGTTCTGCTCCTGGACTAGCTGGGTAGTTTTGTCCCCTACACTCTCTGCAGGGATTTCAGCTACAGGGTTTCACCCCAGGCCTGTATGCCAGGCCTGAGCTGAGTCTGGATGGGACCAGGTGGAGTAGGGGAAAGAAACAGTTCTCCCACATATTATCTGGGCCAGGGATAGGACTGGATCTAGGGGTTCCCGGGACGCAACAGAAATTCCTACTCGGTGGGCGGGGTAGGGGTGGTACTATGGAGTGGTAGAGGGTGTCCCAAGGGGATGGAAGAGGGTCTCACCCATGCTGCGCCTGGGCTGGTACCGGTAGGTCCCGCCAGCATAGGATAGAGGAAAGCTCTTCCACACACTCTCTGGGCTTGGGCTAGGACTGGATCTGAGATTTGTTCTAATAGTGTTTATAAATAGGATATCATGTCTGCATCTTGTACAACAAATAACCACTAGGAAGACAGTATACAATGTGTTAATTTTTGATACTGTCCTACTAATTTGATTTGAAACTGTCTCATTGCTATTTGTTTCTCAAGAATATTATGGAAAAAAATAAATAAATAATGATAATTCCTATTCAACTTAAAATTAGTGTTTGACTTTACCTTGAAATGGTTTTCAAAATAGTCATATTGTAACTTCTAAAAAACCACAAATATTTGCACCATTTTTGCCCTTTCTGCAGCGTGCACCTAATGCAATTCATGCTCTCCTGATCTACATGGACTATAGTGCATTTTCAGGCTCCCTCTTCCTTATCAGCTGTATATTCAGATATATTTGTGCTCAGATGTGGTTAGAAAATCAGCAAGAAGCCAGTATGGAATAGCTTCACATTTGAGCATTTAAAACTAAACCCAACTTCCTCAGGGCATGAGTTTCCGATGAGCATCTGCATCTTAGTGCAAGGAATACTTCTGTCCGTGGGAAATAGACTGAGCTGAATGCCTTCCCATGTCCACAGTTAAGCACGTCCACTACCCACCATTTACTCTGTTTGAGGCTAATTTTCAAGCCAATTGTTTACAATGAACACTTGTGAATTTTTATATTAGCAAG
>NW_004524596.1:19249829-19254433 GCF_000260255.1 Octodon degus
TGGGTCTGGGGGTTCCCGGAAGTCGGCAGAAATTCCTACTCCAAATTTAGTCTTTTTCATTACCCTTAGCAAGGATTTTTTTAGATATGCCATCAAAAGCCCTGTCTATAATAGCAATATTCTACATGAACTGATAAGTTTCTGTGTCATAAAGATAACAGAAAACAGAGCTAAAAGATACCCTAAATAATGGGTAAACTATCTGCTAAGGGGTTTGCATCAATAATTTAAAAGGAATGTATAGCATCTCAATAGAAAAATATCCCAAATAATCTAATTTTAATAATGTTAGAGAGCTAAATAGAATCTTCTCAAATTTATTCCTTATTTTCAAGATACTGAGTTCTTTGCATTTCTATATTAATTTTGAAATTAGGTTATCATTTTTTAAAGGAGTCAGTTATGATTTTTGAAATAATTATATTAACACTGTAGATCAATTTGAGAACATTACCATCTTAACAATATTAAGTCTTCCAACCCATGATTGTAACATCTTTTCCATGTATTTGTGTTGTCTTATTTTCTTTCAATTATACTCTATAACTTTCAGAGTGTAAGTTTAGTGTTTCATTTGTTAAAGGTATGTGTCTCCTAATTTTCTTGATGATGCTATAAATACAATTCTTTGTTAGTTTCATTTGAAATGTTCATCCCAAGGATGTAGAAATGCAATTTTTTATTTTACTTTTTTATTTTGTGCAGGGTCTTACTATGGACTCATAGTGGTCCTCCTGTTTTCAAGCCTCCCAGTGCTGAGATTATAGGCATGGGCCACCACCAGCTCAGCAGCACCCCCTGGAGGCAGGGCTAGTATGGCATGTGGTGTCAGGGATCAATCAAAACACATTAAAATAATACACTAAGTGACAAGAGTACAGCTTGTAGCTCTCCAGTTCAAATGACAGAATAGGGAAACTAATATACACAATTGAGGCTTTGCACACATACTACATGAAACCTCTCAGTGTATTTAAAGTGTCTCAGGAGGCTTACTTAACAGAAAGCCAAACCTCAGTAATTTCATTTAATTTGATCAGAGGTACTTGAGTCCTTGAAAAATACATACCAATGTGAAAGAGAACTGTGCTTAGCTAGTAAATGCTTTTCAGAAAAAAAATTCTGATGGGCTCTCCTTTATACATGACATGTTTCTCCTATCTGCTTTTAATATTTTGTTCTTGTGCTGAATTTCTGGAATCTTGACTATTACATGTCTTAGTGTAGATTTATTTTAGTCATGGATATTTGAAATTCTATATGCTTCATTCATTTCTGTGTCATATTATTTATCTGCTTTTGGGACGTTTTCTGGTGTTATTTCTGTAAAAGGGTTTTTAAAGGCTTTTGTGTTGTCTTCAGCTAGCTCACTGATCTAATCAATCTTGTATTGTTGCTCTCTGCTTCAACTTGTAGCTTTTGGACTGATTTTTCTTTCTTTTTTTCTGTATTTTAGGGAAGGATCTACAGGGTGTTTAGGGCCTCATTACTAGATTGGACTCATAGTGATCGGCTGTTTACAGCCTCCCAAGAGCTGGGTTATAGGTGTGCACCACCATGCACAGTCTGAATTGTCATCTCAGCAGCCCCGGGGCCAGGAGTGGCATGGCAGACTCAGGGATCGAACCCCCGGGCCTGTGCCTGCTTGCAGATGCTTTAATCCACAGAGCTATTTGGCCAGCCCTGGACTGATTTTTCATGAGCTTCTGCAATTTTTAAGATATTTCTCTTTTCATAGTCACTAATCACATTTCTGTATTCTAGATTTCATCATCTATCCTTACCTTCCTTCAATTTGCTGAATGTACTTTCAATGAAGTTCCTTATGTCCTAAAATTCTGTTTGGATCTGTTCCACTAATTCCATTTCTTTTCTGTTTTATATTCATGATTTCCATCATTTTCCTGAGCTCCTCTATATGTGCATATGTGTCTGTTTTAATATCTTTTATTTTTATAGTCATTTCTTTTTGTAGCTTAGTTTATTTTTTCTACTGTTGGGAGCCCCTGAAGCTGAAATTGATCATATGTAGGAGAGCAGGATGAGGCATCATTGCCGAAAGCAGTCAAGCTACCTCAGTCTTGAGAAAAACACCCTGCCTGGACATGGTGGCCTGTTAGTCACTAGGCAATCTTGTGTCTTGCAACTTTGTAAAGGTATAAATAAAGGTCCTTACTATTGTTCATGGGGCTTTGCTTATCAGGCTTGCTCTGCCACCTGACCAAGCTGTTATCTTATCTTTATTTTCTAAACACTTTCCCCATTTTTTCCTGGAAACTAATGAGGGACTAACAGATCCTTACATTTTATGGCCTCTTCCATTTGTTTTTTGACTTCTGCTGTATCATTTCAGAGTTCCATTTATTGACTTGCAATTTCCTCTATCTCTTTATGCTCTGGACTTGTTCTAGGTAGATGGGGCATTTCTAACTGCATTTTGCTTCTTCATCTTGTCATTTTCTATTTTATTTTGTTTTCTGTGTTGATGCTTATGGATTTATTAGATGCCCTTATCATCAGTGTCCAGGCTTTCCTAGGAGGTGTCTATTCCTCTGAATGCCTTCTAGATGGAAGTGGTCCTAGTTCTTTATGTCCATCCCATGAACCTACATTTCCAATGTACTAAGACTGAATGGCAACTTCAGCCAGAGCAACTAAACAAGAAAAAGAAACAAAAGGAAAAATGATAGGAAAGAAAGAAGTTGCTATCATTATTTCAGATAACATGATATTCTACATAGAAAATCACCAAAACTGCACTAAAAATATGCTAGATTTCATAATTGAATTCAGTAATGTAGCTGGCTACAAAGTTAACACTAAAAAATCTATAACCTTTCTGTTCACAAACAATAAACTGACAGAGAGAATCTAGGGAAACACATTTTTAACACCCAAAAATGAAGTAAGTAGGCATCAGTCTAACAAAGAAGGTAAAAAACCTCTACATTACTCTGAAAAATGAGGTAGAAGACAATATCAAAAAATGGAATGATATTCTTTGCTGTTGTGTAACAATAACTAACGTAGTGAAAATGGCCAGACCTCCAAAACTGTTATACAGATTTAATGCAATTCCAATCAAATTTCCAAGAGCATATCTCACAGAATTAGAGAAAACAAAACTAAAATTTATTTGGATACAGAAAATGCCTAGAATATCAAAGGTATTTCTGGGCAACAAAGGCAAGGCACAGGGAATCACAATACCTGATTTGAAATTATGTTATAAAGTTACTCTGATTAACAAAAATAATAATAAACAGCATGGTACTAGACAAATACAGACCCAAAGTTCAATGAAACAGATTAGAAAATACAGAAACAACTCCAAACACTCAGTCACCTTATTTTTGACAAGGTGCCAAACACACTCACTGGAAGAAACACAGCCTCTTTCATAAAAATGCTGGGAAAACTGGCATTGCACATGCCAATGAAGGAAATTGGACCCAGATCTTTCACACACACTAAAGTACCTCAGGGTTACTTGTAATTACTTATGTCTATAAAAATAGTATGACAGGGAAGGTAAGTTGTCAACTTTATTGGCTTGGAAGCTTTCCAAGGAATTAGTAAAGCATCTTTCTCAGTATGTCCGAGTGGTTCACTCTATTAGTCATTTTCTCATGACTGGGACAAAATTCTCAACATTCAAAACTTAAAGGATAGAAGTTGCTTCAGCATCTACAAGTAGCTACTGTGTCAGCACTCAGCCAAGATGCCAGAGGAGACCCAGACCCAGGACCAGCCCATACAGGAGGATGAGGTGGAAACCTTTGCCTTCCAGGCAGAAATCTCACAGTTGATGTCCCTGATCATCAACACCTTTTACTTGAACAAAGAAATTTTCCTGGGGGAGTTGATTTCCAATTCATCTGATGTTTTGGACAAAATCAGATATGAAAGCCTGACAGATCCCAATAAGCTTGACTCCAGCAAGGAGATGCACATTAACCTCATTCCAAGCAAGCAAGATCGCACCCTCACCATCATGGATACTGGGACTAGTATAACTAAGGCTGACCTGATCAATAATCTCAGCACCATAGCCAAGTAGGGGACAAGGCCTTCATAGATGCTTTGCAGGCAGGTGCTAACATTTCCATGATTGGCCAATTCAGTATAGGTTTCTACTCTGCCTACCCGGTTGCTGAGAAAGTGACTGATACCAAGCATAATGATGATGAGCAGTATCCTAGGAGCCCTCAGAAGGAGGGTCCTTCACTGTGAGGACAGATGCAGGTGAAACTATGGGCCAAAGAACAATGGTTATCTTACATCTGAAAGAAGATCAAACTGAGTACTTGGAAGAAAGAATAAAAAAGATTGTGAAGAAACATTCACAGTTCATTGGTTATTCTATTACTCTTTTTGTGGAGAAGGAGTCAGATAAAGAAGTGAGTGATGATGAGGCTGAAGAAAAGGAGGACAAAGAGGAAGACAAAAAAAGAAGAAAAGGAGTCTCAAGATGTTGGTTCTGATGAAGAAGAGGAAGAAAAGAAAGATGGTGGGAAACAAAAGAAGAGGAAGAAGAAGAAGAAGAAGAAGAAGAAGAAGAAGAAGAAGAAGAAGAAGAAGAAGAAGAAGAAGAAGAAGAAGAA
>NW_004524596.1:19254533-19255170 GCF_000260255.1 Octodon degus
GAAGAAGAAGAAGAAGAAGAAGAAGAAGAAGAAGAAGAAGAAGAAGAAGAAGAAGAAGAAGAAGAAGAAGAAGAAGAAGAAAATTAAAGAGAAGTATACTGACCAAGAAGAACTAAACAAAACAAAATCATTCTGGACCAGAAACCCTGACAACATTGCTAATGAGGAGTACAGGGAGTTCTACAAGAGTCTGACCAATGACTGGGAGGATCACCTGGAAATGAAGCATTTTTCCATGGAAGGACAGTTGGAATTCAGGGCTCTTCTTTCTGTCCCATGACAAGCTCCTTTTGACCTATTTTAAAACAGAAAGAACAACATCAAGTTGTATGTCCACAGAGTTTTCATCATGGATTACTGTGAGGAGCTGATCCCTGAGTACCTGAATTTCATCAAAGGGTGGTGGACTCTGAGGATCTTCCTCTAAATATTTCTTGGGAAATGTTACAACAGAGCAAAATGTTGAAAGTCATCAGAGAGAATTTGGTAAAGAAGTGCTTAGAATTGTTCACTGAATTGGCAGAGCATAAGGAGAACTACAAGATGTTCTATGAGCAGTTTTCTAAGAACATAAAGCTTGGGATACATGAAGACTCTCAGAATCAGAAGAAGCTTTCAGAACTGCTACACTACTACA
>NW_004524596.1:19255780-19257464 GCF_000260255.1 Octodon degus
AGACAACTCCATGGTAGGTTACATGGCAGTGAAGAAGCATCTAGAAATAAACCCTGACCATTATTGAGACCTTGAAAGAAAAGGCTGAAGCCAATAAGAATAACATGTCTGTGAAGAATCTGGTCATCTTGCTGTATTAAACCACACTACTGTCCTCTGGCTTCAGCCTGGAAGACCTGCAGACACACACAAACAGGATTTACAGGATGATCGATCTGGGTCTAGGTATTGATGAGGATGACCCCATTGCCGACGACACCACTGCTGCTGTCAACGAGGAGATGCTACCCCTTGAAGAAGATGATGACACATCGCACACGTAAGAAGTCACTGAGCTCAGCCTGAAGAACCACTAATGTGTGGTAGTGTTTTAACCTTTATTCCCTCTGATAATATAACATCTCAAGGATTTTTTTTTGTTAAGTCTGTATGGCATGATAACTACTTCTAAGGGAAAAGTAAGATTTCTTTCTACTTTTAAGTAATATTGTGATATTTTAGGCACTAAAGCAGAGCTAGCAGTGCTTTCTCTAGTTTCACCTTGGTTTATTTCAACAGATTGAGATGTTTGTGGTAAGATGTAACTTAACTGTTAACTTTGTGAGGTCTGAAATGCGTAGTTACCAGGCCAGATTCCTTAGTAGACCAAATCTTGTGACTCTGAAGTGTTGAGATTCCCTGGTGTTTAAAGGAATATTTGTTAAGAAAGCTTGAGTT
The DNA here is from genome assembly GCF_000260255.1 of Octodon degus. Lineage (NCBI taxonomy): Eukaryota > Metazoa > Chordata > Mammalia > Rodentia > Octodontidae > Octodon > Octodon degus. The sequence goes on from NW_004524596.1 coordinate 19,256,498, forward strand.
TTCTTATAGGATTTTTTAAACTTTCCCCAGTAGTTTCAATTCTGCATGTCCTAGGCTTCTAGAAGTATGTTATGCTGAAAACTTGATGGCAGAAGCTTCACAGGCTTGTTTTCCAAAGAAAAGTACTATTTCAAGGGAAAAGCAGCATCCTAGAGATACCACAAAGGTATTTCAAAAATCATTCGGAACAAGGCCTGGGAATGGATATGATTGCCCAGGTCATATTCTGCTTAGAGGTAATAAATATAGCTGAGTTTAAAAATAAAAAAATAAAAACTAAAGAAGAATAGATTTATTTTGCTTTATAACTTCAGTGGGTTCAATTCATTATCAACTAGCTCCAAAACACATAGTGTATGGCAGACTAGTGCAGCAGAGGAAAGCTGTTCATCACATGGTAGCCTGAAAGCTGACAAAGAAAGGAAGAGCTGGGGACAAGAATTCACCCTTCCAGGTCATGCCACCAGGGTCTGACTTCCTACCATACCTCACTTCCTAACACTACATTCAGCTACTGAACTCATGAGTGGATGAATCTGCTCATGATTAGAGATTCCAACCACCATTTAAAAACATGAGACTCTTAGGGAACATTCCATATACAAACCATAGCAGTCATGGAAGTGTGGCCTTGGGGCCTCTATTTGGTCCTTTACCCCTTCTTCTCTGAGTCTGCACCCCTGCTCTATTTTCCTGCCTCAGTGACCTAAATAGCATTGCTCCACCAAGTCATTCTTCTGTAATGTTTCTGCCTTGAAGTCAACCATGGACTAAATCCTTTGAAACCGTACCTAGTCCTAACCCAGGTCCGGAATTTCTGCCAACTTCCGGGAACCCCCAGACCCAGTGCTAGCCCAGGTCCACAGCGGGAAGGAGTTGAGCACAGCAGCCACACCTGAGCCAGATGCAGCTGGATAAGTGCAAATTCTGTAGAGCTCCACCTGAACTTCAGTACGTGTGAAGGTTA
>NW_004524596.1:19263290-19264449 GCF_000260255.1 Octodon degus
ACCTAGCAGAAAAGAAAGAAGACATAGAACAAAAGTGTTTTTGTGTGGCGTCAGCACTGAAATCTCTCTGCCGAGCTCCTGTTCTCTTTTTTGTTGATTCTAAAAAAAGAGAACTGAAACCTTACCAGCTCAGCCACAAGATCTGTAAATTAAAAGCCCATTAGACTGTCATCTTCATATATTTTTTCAAGAACAAGGCAGTCTCTCTTCTAGATCTATATTCTCCAGAGGACAGAAACTTAAAATTCAAGGATTGTACAGTTCTGTAGTTAGTTCCAATATTCTGGTGGGCTGAGGAAAGAAGATCACAAGTTCAAGCTGAGCCTGAGCAACTGAGTTCATAGCAAAACGGCATCTCAAAACTAAAAAGTAAAACCTAGTTGGAGGTGTACCTCAGCAGGAAGACACTGGGTTCAATTCTCACTACCATCTACCCCCTCCAAAAAAAAGCCAAGAATCCATAAGTATTGAACTTTAAATTACAACTTGAAATTTAGTTATTTGTTTATCCATTCTACAAAAATAAAAACAGTGCCTATACTGTGAATTATGATTTTAAAAACTACAATGAATATTTACAGTAAAAATGTATTACATTGACAGAAACATTGTCATCAATCTTTCTCAGAATATTCTGCTTGCTTCAAGCACACTTGTCCCATTGTTCTTGTCTTCTCTCAGGCAGTCCTGGAAATTCTTGTTTCTAAATGTTAGTTGCTCTGTCAATGGCTGCCTCAATGTTCTGAATTAATTCACAGTGTTTTCCTTTAGGGTCATTTCACTTTAGAGAGTAACCAAAAGGAGCACGGTGACAGCACCTATCAATAAGACGGATAGGGAGATACCATAATCTTGCTCCCCTTCCTACTGGATGGCACTCTGCAACCACATTCATTTCATTTTGTTTTCATCTCACAAACACGCTGAGGAGAACTTCCAGAACTTCTCCCAGGAGTGGTAAGAATGATGAGAAATTCATTCCCAGCAAAAGAAAATGTTAGTGCAATTCTAAGAAACAGAAATATGCTAGCGTTTTAAGAAAAAAAAATAGAAAATAACTACACAGAGGAAGTGAGATGTGGGCCAGTGATATAGCTCAGCAGACTAAAGCCCCTGCTTAGACAAGCTTAGGTAAGCGCAGGGACTGCTGCTCGATCCC
>NW_004524596.1:19265959-19267386 GCF_000260255.1 Octodon degus
AATATATTTGTCTGAAAACATTTATTTATATTGAAGTAAATGTGCATTTCTTTGATAACAATTTTTTAAAAAATCAGAGTGATACTGGCTTTGGACAAAAGACTGTATAAATTATTTCTATCTCTTCTATTAAGAGACAGATGTTTTGTTTTTGTTTTTGTTTTTAATACAGTGGAGCAGTACTCTGCCATAAAGAAGGACAATCTTGAGACATTTCAAGGTAACTCAGGGCAGCTTGAGATCAGACTCTTAAGTGAAGTAAATAGGACCCACATCTGTAAATATCACATTGATTTTCTGGAGTGAAAAATGAAGTGTAAATAAGGATCAGTATATTCGGTATTGTAAAAATAGAAATGCAATGTCCAAATAGGCAGAGAAAGAGGTAGCGGAACAAGAGATCAGAAAGAAAGGAGAAGTTAAAAAAAAAAAAAGAGTGAGAGAAAAAAAAAGAAAGGAAAAAGAAAAAATGGGGCCCAGGAGATAGCTCATCAGTCTAAGTGCCTGCCTGGCCAGTGGAAGGTCCCAGGTTTGATCTGTGGTATGGCATGCCATTCGAGCCCCACACCAAACCAGCCACCAAATCCGGGTGTGCTGGTGCATGCCTGTAACCCCCATGCTGAGGAGGCTGAGACAAGAGGCTCACTATGAATCTGAACTGTGTAGCAAGACTCTGCACCAAATAAATAAATAAATAAGTCTTTTTTAAAAAAATGAAGAAGAAGAAGAAATGCAAGCAAATCTCTTATAATTGGGGAGGGGAGGAAAGGTTGAAAGGAGGGCTAGGGAAAGGGAAAAAATAGAAACAAGTCGTATCATGTAAAGGTACAAATTCTCTATAATGAATGGGATCATTATGTATACCTAAATTTATCAATAAAATCTGATTGAAAGAAAGAATTTATGGGGCTGGGGAGAAATCTAAGCACATGCCTGGCAAGTACAAGTCCCCAAGTTTGCTCCCCAGAACTGCATGCCATGCTGGCACCAGAACCCGGGGTGCATCATGCAGCCCTGAAACTGGGTGTGGTGGCACACGCCTATAATCCCTGCACTGGGGAGGCTGAGACAGCAGGATCACTGAGTCTGAGCTGTGTAGTGAGACCCCATGCCAAATAAATAAATAAATAGTTCATGTATGTAGCATTTGTGTTATCTCTTCCTTATCCACTTGATCAAATTTATCACTGAAGTTACTTGAATGTAGAGTCCTTTTGTGACATTTTTAGCAGTTCCATTTATTTAAATGTTAGGAGTCTATTTAGATGATTTAATGATTCTTGTGAAAGCTTTGACAGGTTTTGTTTATTTATTTATTGTGTATTCAGTACAGGGTCTTACTATGCAGCTTGGACTCGTAGTGATCCTCCATTTCAACCTCCCCAGGGATGGGATTTGCCACCATGCCAGGACTCTGGCTGGCTCAA
>NW_004524596.1:19269021-19275943 GCF_000260255.1 Octodon degus
GCACATGATTAGGAAAGCAGCATTCTATATATGTCTGGGTGGGTCATGGAGCCTGACCCTGGGGTCTGTCCTAGCCCCTGGCTCTTCCTCTCTGACTGGTCCCTTTTGTTCTGTGTCCATGCTCCCATGAGATAAGCAACGTTGGTCCAACATGCCCTTCCATCATGATGCTCCTGTTAGGGGCTGGTCTATCATAGACTGAAGACTTCCAAACCAAGAATGCAAAAGAAATCCTTCCTCCTTCAAATTGTAGGCATCATGTATTTTATCCTAGCAATGTAGCAATACATTAGCAATACAGTACTGACACGTTTTATTTTCACTTTACTTTTAGTTGAATATTTTCTTTTCCTCTATGATCTCTTCTTTGAATACAGGCTACTGACAAGTACATATCTAATCTCCAAATACTGTGAAAATTCTCAAATGAATTCTCTTATTAAATTCCTTGAAGTCACATGGTAAGAAAACACACAATGTACAGTGATCACAGACAGAACCCATGATTCTAATCCTCAGTGCTTACTACTTGCAACCTCTTCTCCTGGAGTATGATATTTGTAAATATGATTGAATGGTAGTCCAATCATTAGGCTATGTTATAGCTCAGATGAAGGGAATCTGAAGATCCCTGCAGGTGAGGGGAAAATGCAGGTTAGCCATGATAGGTTATGGCCCTAGTAAGAATTGCTGAATTTTGGTGGTCTTCTGATATGGCTGAAGCCCTTAAAGCAACAGCTTATCTTCCCAATGATCACTTCCTCCTCCTTCCCCACTCCAGCCCTGGGTACAACTTCCTATGACCTTTCCTGCCCACACAAGCGAGCCTCCAATTAGCTCCTTATATGTCACTAAACCTGCCCCTCAAGCTCCTCCCCTGGCAAAAGTCCATATAGTCTCAGGCTCCCTGTCTCATGTCAGAGGATCTGCCCATCTCCCTGCCCTCGGTCCTCTACATGTGTTTTGAGTCAGTAAAGGCTTTCCCTCTCCCATTTCTGCTTCTCTGCTGCGCTGCCACCACTGCCACCATCGCTGTTGCCTCTGAAACCTATCAAGCCACTAGTCAAAGTCATTAGTTAGTGGATTTGAAGTTAATCAACCAAAGGAGAATTTATCCTGCATTACTCTCATGGTATCAGATGAAATCTCTAAAGAAGAATTAGATGTCAAAGGTAAAAATATTTAGAGAGTTTTGCAAAAGAAGAAAACCTTTCCTATTGATCTTAGAGAAACAAACTGCTAAACACTTACTACTGCTCTCCACTCATCCTACCTAGCCTCTCACTCACTGTTACAAATTCCAATCTTCTTTTTTAAACACCAGTATATGAAAAGGACCAGTCAGTATTCAACTCTCTATATCTGACTTAATTCACTTAATTCCATACAGTTTCATGCATTGTGCTGCAAATAGTGGAATATGATTCTTTTTTATGGTTGAAATGTGTGTGTTTCATTTTCTTTTATCTATCCATCCATTGATGGGTATTTAGGTTGATTCCATATTTTAGCTATTGTGAATAAAGCAGCGACAGACATGGATATATAGTTGCCTCTTGGATATGTTAATATAATTTTTACAGGTATATAACCAGGGATGAGATAACTGGATCTAAGTTTAATTTTTGAGGAAACTTTACATTATTTTCAATGGTCGCTAATCTACATTTGCAACAAATGGTTGTATGAGTTTTCTTTTTTGCCACATACTCTGCAGCATTTCTTCTACTTTGTCTTTCAGATAATAACAATTACAACTGGATTAAGATTATAATTCACTATTTGGACTTGCATTTTCATGATGGCTAAGGAAGTCAAGTATTTTTCAAATGTCCACTTGAATCTCTTATTGTTCAAAGGGTTTATTCATACTACTTTCCCATTTTTATAAGGATTTTTTTTTGCTCAGAATGCCTTCAGGGCAGGTTTGGCTGGCTTGAGTTGTGGGGCTTGAACCACAGCAACCTAAGCCTGACTGCTTTGTTGAAGCAGCCACTTAAAGAACTGAGCTAAGGAGCAGGCCCCCCTTTCCCATTTTTAATTGGATAACCTGTCAATTTTTTAAGTTTCTTATATATTTTGGATATTCACTCATTGTCAGCTTGTAAACATTTAGCCCTGTTCTATAGGTTATCTCTTCACTCCCTTGTACTGAAATTTTGAGATTTTACATTCTGTCTTTAGTATTTTTTCTAGTATATCTAGTATTACAAGTCCTTGGTAATGAATTTTTTCAACTTTCATTGGTTTGAAATGTATTTATTACATCTCTATTTTGAAATATTTTAATAGGTAAAGAAATCTAAGTTAATAGTTCATATTGAGTTTTATTTTTCAGCATTTTAAGAATACTAATTCAACGTCCATGTCTTGTATGTTTTCCCCCTGAAGCCCTAGGGATTAAATCCAAGGGCTTCATACCAAGTGCCATCTTTTTATATTTTAAGGCAGGGCCTTACAAAGTTATTAAATTGCACAGACTGAGCTCCAGCTCGGCATCATCTCACTTCAGCCTCTGATGTTGCTGGGATTCTAGGCATGCACCACCACACCTAGCCTGTCTCTATAATTTTCATTGACTGATACATTCCTAACTTCCTTCTGTTTTTGTAAATCAACACTCACCCACCTAAGTTGCCTTCATAGTAGGCTTTATGTCTTTATTTCTTAACAGTTTAACTATGATGTGTCCAAGTGTAGATGGTTGTTCTCATTCTTGTTGATACTTGTCTACTTTTACCATTTATTCTATTTAAGATGACCACTCTCTCTTTATTAGTTTTGGAAAATATTATTTACCTTAAGCTGTCCTCTCTTCCTTCCCTGACCTCCATGATTCATTCACCTCTTGTCTCTGGATCAATTTTCTTAACTCAGTTCCAAACATTTCTTACAGTACTGGCTTAATAGTGGATTCTCACATAAAAGCCACCTCTGTTCACATTTTCCAACCTGACTGTACTTACTATAACTAATTTTTTATTCTCAGCTCACGCATATGATATCCAAGTCCTTTGTGCCATTTGTCCCTAAAAATAGATTGTATCCACATGATAATATTTTAGGTAAAATACTACATTATTCATGTTTAATAAATGATATAGCCTTTTCATAGCTTGTATGAATTCTACACGAATGTTGACTATGTTGTCCAAACCTAGGAATGGAGAAACTAGTTGATGTCATGTAAATTTCTTGGCTTTATTACTAAAAATTTGCATCATGCTTGGTTATAAACAATCCCAAACTCCAATACTAAGAATTATAACAATTTTGCGATACTTTGATTTGTTCTGCATCATCTTTTAAGATCCTACACATCTCGGACCCTACAATGCATCTCAGTACTTTCCTAACTGCTAAGACTTCAGAAAGGTCAGAATCGGGTTCTGGATGTGGAATCTTGCAGCTATAACCAACACTCATCCCGCCATACTTATATCAATAACCATAATAACTCACATAGTCATTCTCAATTTTAAGGGATATCAGAAGAAATTATTAGAAAAAGGCACTAAATATTCACAATATCAACTGGTTTTCAGCTAGTTTAAAAGAAAATTTCCATCACTAACATGTGTGGAACAATTAGTAAATACAACTATATTATTATGCTTTCTAAATAAAGAAAGCTCCATGTCTTCTTTCTACCACAAGGTTTCATAGGGAATGAGTTACCTCTGGGAACTGTATTTCATTTCTATCTATCATTTTTCCTTTCTTTGGGAAGCCAGAGATAAATACCATCTGGACATAGAATTTCATCATCAGATGCTTTAATTTCTTGATCATCTGTTCTGGCAAGATACAGCTCTCCCTCAATGTTTATTTTCCTATCCTGAAAACTGACTGTTTCTGGCATCTGTTCCCCTCTCTCCCTTTCCAAGCACAGACCCAAGCAAAGCCTCCATCTGGTACAAGTCCATTGCTCTTATGTTTTGCTCTTAAGGTCTCTAAAAAATAGTGTGAAAGGGCAATGTGTTGACTGGGATTGGATCCCAGAGGGTAAAATTAGTATTTTCTCACTGAACTAGATGTTGGAAGAGATATAGGCTATGGATTCTGGAACCTGCTCTGACAGGCTCCTCCTCCAAGAAGTTTCAGAAATAAAATGCTTGAAGACAGGATGTACGTGGTGGTTTATCTTTAAATACTTTGACCTAAAAAATCATTAGTCTTCTGCTTTAATTTGCAGTTCAGGATCTTCATTTGCAGGACTTCAGTATTTTTAGAATTATAATATACTAATCATGTCTTCATTGGTGTTCACCTCACCTTAAAATATGTGTGCCATTTGCTCCGCCTCTCCGAGGTGTATAGTGGTTTCTTCATTCAGCTACTCCTCTCTGTTTGGTGGCTTAGAATCCTTGACCCATTATTTTCCCACAAGTATTTAAATAATTTGGAAAGCTAACCTTCAGAAATTATGTCACATCATTTATTTTATTAGATTTTTCCATTTTTATTGTGCATATTTTCTGCACATAATTTTCTTTTGTATACAAAATTGGACAAAAACATGACAGTATGAATTTATGTCCTTCTCAGAATGCATTTTAATTATTTTCCAGAGATTTGAGAATAATTTGCAACAGAGAATACTAACACTAAGCCATACAGCAATGTGGTGGTTTTATTCTCTATTTGTTTAAATAAAAACTCAAATTAAACAGAAAATTTTCAAATGAATTCTATCCTAATTATTTAAAACTATTGCATTATATAGCTTATCATTTATCCTCAAAAGTGCCTGAGAGATACTAGAGAAATTCACACTAACTTTGACTTCTTCTACAACAATCATTCATCTCTACAAAAAAATAGAAACTTACATTCGCTGGAATAAATTTTCCTTTCCCACAACCATGGTTTCATTAATACTGTGCATGGCAGATAAGAATAACACCCATGATTTCATATCTAAAGAACTATGGGTTCCACAGTGCTTCATGAAATTACTTTTCCATCCTTAAAGTTTTTCAATGGTAAGAGCTTATAGCCTTACTGCCTTACTGTAGGCCTGAATACCTCACATACCCTCTTGGGGTGGTGGTATGCCAGTTTGAGGGATGAGATGGACACAGTTCTATCTCATGTAACTCTCTTCTCATCGGTGGGTCTCTCAATAGTCACATAAACGCTAATTTTACTTTTAAGATTTCATTTGGAAGCAACTTGTACAAAAAAGAAACAGATAATGAGTGAAGTATACCAGAGGAAAAAAGCATCTTCTAAGGGAGACTTCTTGTGCCTGAATACTGATGTCTTCCCTGGACACTAAGGCAAACTTCTTCTCCCCATACTTCTTTTACATGATGATGATGATGGTGGTGATGACGGTTTTTAGTAGTGGTATTTAACAATAGTAGTAGTAGCACTCATATATTACACTTAGTAGTATAATACTACTACTAGTAGTAGTCGTATATTATCATTATCTATAACAGATTAGGAATTCCTGGAAGAAGGGCCCAAATACAGCATTAGAAACATGAGAAATTAATCAAAGAACCTTACGTGTGAATGCTGACATGAGAAAGAGATGCAAAGAGTACATTAATAAGGCCTTAAGACCGTAAGGCAAGTATGACAATTTAAGAAGAGAGAGAAAATGAAGGACTGAGTGACAGTTTGGGACTGAAATGCAACTCAGAGAAATTCTCACCAAAGGTCGGCTCCAGAGCCAAAATGTCCTCCGAGGGGAGCCTTGCCCTGGGCGGACAGGAGGACATGGTGCAGGCCAGGCCCACCCAGCCGGTGTTGGAGCTGTCTGTCTGCAGTTGCAGGGCCAGCGCAGCCTCCTTCTGGCTGGCACAGTTATAACTAGGCCTGCTACATTTGCTACATTTGCTAAGCTTGTGGTATGTGTGTACTAAATTTTTGTATGTCTTCCCCACTTGCACCTAGTAGGTGCTCAGAAACCATTAAATAAGTGAATGGATGAGTAAAATGAGTCTAGTAAATGCCCATCTTTTTAGTTCTTCAGTGAAATATATCATACCATTGAATGATAGAAAGCAACTATGATTTACCTAACTTCTGGTTACTTTATAAATAAAATAAATGTTAAATGAATGAACTACCATCAATAAGATCAATAGATTTTGAATTTTCTTGGCACAAGTATCCATCCATCATTTTCACAGTTCCACTGATATGCACAGTGTTTGATACAAATTCAATAAAATTTAACAAGTGTGGCAATTAATAAATGATATTTCAATATTGCAATGAAAATTCTCTCCCTTAAAGATACAAATATAAGTGGTAACTTTAGAGGTTTTTACTCCCTCGGTATATATCTTTTCATGAATGATACCATAATATTTCACAGGTTCAGGTGAAGACTGAATCAATTGTGAAAGTTGTCTCTCTAAAAGATATATAACACCACCCCAGGAAGATAAAGCACATCTTATCGACACACATGTAACTGAAGGACAAAAGACAACTTCCTGCATAAAGAAAAATGAAGTCTCTAGGGGATAAGGTATTTAAATATAACAAAGTTATGAAGTGGTTTAACTCATATGCAGGAGGATTACATGGCAAAGAAAGATTTCTGATAGGATACAGGTCTTATGCCTTCATGTCAATTCTGTTCAATTAAATTAGGTTTAATGGGAAAGAAAAGGGATTTCAGTAAGTAGAGGAAGCTTAATATCACAGTGCCCTAAGACTTCATTGATAAATAAAGCACCAGGCTTAATAAATAAGATATGGTTTAAGAACAGGCCTGAAAAATAATTGCACATTTGTACACCAGGCCATGCACACTGCAGCTGCAGAGTAAGGTGTAGTGGATCAGACTATGAAGAGAGCGACTCAAGCCTACAAGACTAGAACTCCAGGGTCTGTGACAGGAAGCTCACATCCACATGAGAGAGGTAGTCTCATCATCTGGAATGTGCATGGTATCTTT
>NW_004524596.1:19276364-19301459 GCF_000260255.1 Octodon degus
TTAAAAAAAGAAAATAATTTTTTAAAAAAAAGTTTTAAGGCTTTGGATTGATAGTGAAAATTCTCACTTTCTCACTTGATAGGCTGCATCAACTAATTTAAGTCCACATTTATGAAATTCACTTATTCTAGAAAAGTTTCAAATATTAATGTACCCTTTAAGTTGAAATTATGGAAGTTTACAGATGGGATTTCAGTATTAAAGTTCATGATTAAAACAAAAAAATAACAAAATTTCCCCCAAACCTGAAGATAAAGTAATTTTAATTAGGATTACTTGCGTTTTATAATGACTTTAGTAGAAAATCTAAAACAGAAAACTTCTTTCCCCATTACAATGAATTTTTTTTTCCTGAAGACACACATAATACACTATGTGAGGAAGACAACTTAGATTTTCGGCTTTGTCTCCCGTGAATAATAGTACCAACTGAATTCAGTACCATCTCTGCCTCAGGCACACTGTGAATTTGAAGTTCTTGCAATTTCTCATTCTCTTTAAGTTAAAAATGGACTTGAAGTGTCATAAGAATTTTAAAAGTAGACAGAAACTGTCTAGCCCAGCAACTTGAGAGTCACTATGTCCTGTGGAAGGTTCATCTGGAAGAAAATCTCAAAAATGTCTTGTTATAAAACTTGTAATTTAAAAAAGCACAGTTTGAAACAATGAAAATTAAAACTCAAGAATTGAAGAAAAATCACAGGAACCCATTGCTTATAATCTAACAGCATTTTTGAGAAATGAGGATAAAAGAAGAAAATAAAAATATCCATGATAGTGAATATATTAGTTCAAATAGTTTTCAGTAACAAATATTTTAGGAAATTCTTATTCCTAAAATAACCAAAGCTTACAATATAGAAAGTAATTACATGTAAAATGTAACTAGTAGACAGTTATTTTATCCTATAAAATTCATAAAATCTACAAGAAACCGCTAAAAGGCTTACTTATAAACAGGCAAAAACGTTAACAGAATGTCAGAAATATAGGTTAAAACAAATGGCAGTGTTATATTTAGTGTCAATAATAGTCAAATAAATGAAAATAAGAACAATTCACATTAATTTTATCTCTAAAAGTCAGATTAGTCAGACTGTGAATGTAAAAGTCAATGTGCAAAAGGAAAAGATAAAGTCACTACACTTCTGGGAAATAAATTAGTATACTTATAAACAAAATTATCCATAATATTAAAAGGAAAAAGCAGAAACGATATTGTGTCTGCTGCAAGCAAATTACTTCCGGTTTCTAAAACACATGTGGAAGTGCACGGTTGGCACTTCACAGCCAGTTTCAAATCAGAACCATATCACAGGTTTATGAGATGAACCTATCATTATTATTTCCATTTCATAGGTGAAGAAAGTTAGTCTCTAAGAGACTTGGTCATCTGCCAGGAGCATGCAGGAGCCGGAGTATGTGGGAGTTGGGTGGAAGTCCACACATCTGATTCTGGTGCAGGAGCTCTGCCCTTTGTCTCCCTGGCTTTTGTTATATTTTCCCAATCACTTTCTCTGCTTATGTATGATATTCTTCACCCTCTTCTCATTTGATATGTCACATAACTACAATATACCTTCAAAAAAGAGAGCCTATTCACCTACTGAGCATTTTAATTTACTTCACTAGACCTATGGTTTTTTTTGCTTTTGTTTTTGTTTTTGTGATTATTTTGTTTTTATTTTTTATTTTTTCCATAATTTTATTGAGAAACAAATAGCAATGAGACAGTATCAAATCAAATTAGTAAGACAGTTTCAATAATTAACACATTGCATACATTCTTCCTAGTGGTTAATTCTTGTACAATATGTGGACATGATATCCCATTCACAAACACCATTAGAACAAATCCCTCTATTCACTAAGAGAATGTAACTATATATCTATCCTAACCACTTTGAATACACAGATACAAAATGGACATTCATCTGTATCCCCTTTTGTGTTAAGTTCCATTAGTTGAATATTATAGGTGTGTAAACTCAGCAAAATATTCTAAAAGAGTCCAGTAGCCCATAATAGTATTGGGTCTTCCACTTCACTGGCAATGTCAGAAATTGTTGACCTGAGTCCCCTATAGCTAAACATAACAGCATGGCTTTACTTCTTACATTTTGTTTTTATACTTTTCTGCTGGATGGTTAAGACCAAGGTAAAGCAGGATCTATGCAACAAGAGTTGTAGCTTTTGGGTCTGATAAGGTCAATGAAATCCCCTCAGGATTTATCCTGAGATCCTGTACCTCAGATTGTAGAACCTTTGTCAGTGTCAGCCATGTGGATGAGTCACAGCCATTGCTTGGCCATTGTGCTCTCTGTGAAAGCCTGAGAGAATGTTTTCTCTCCATGTAACTCTCCTTAGGCACACTCTACATCATCGATCACTTTTCTCTTTGGCTTCATAATCTCCTTGATCAGAAAATTTGGGACACTGCCGAGTTACATGAAGTTACAGTACAAGTTCTCATATGTCCTGAATCTTAATTGACCTTGGAAGGCTAGGGACTTAAAATTCAACATATCAATACTTGATGAAAAATATCTGTTCCATGTTATGCCTAAGATGTTTGATATTCAGACAGTTAGTGAGGTTAAGCTTAACAGCCTAAGTTGTATGGTAATAACAATAAGCTTGTCTTCTGGATGGTTAAAATCCTAAATTTGCAGACCAAAATTAAAGAAAAAGGAGGGCCACAAGGAAAGCCAACATTTTGGCCCTAGCCTTCCTAGGCCTACGTTTGACCTTCTCTTCTAACTTGAAAGATCTTGTTTGAATACAAGCAGTTGAGCCTCTTCTTTACCTAACTTCCTCCCCTCCCCCTACCTCACCAGGCAACCAGCTGACCCAGCCAGGGTCAGGCTGAGAAGTGAAAGGAGCCGAAGAGATGGAGTGCAGTTAAGGCACGGTGTTTTCAAGCTTCATGAGAGTGTCCTCTTGGTTTGCCAGACATGTCTGGGTCTTTCTTTCTCAAATGCTGCAGATAAATTCTCATTTACCTACTAGAAAACTCCAACAGTAACGTGCAGAAACAGTATTGTCCCCTCACTAGCTATTGTCTGCTTCAGCCTCAGCTCCTAGTCTCTGGCGCTTTGGTTGGAGGCTTTCTCCACCCAGTGCTCCTGAAAGAGCCTTTTGTGGTGGTGTTGTTGTTGTTGGCAAAGATAAAAGCAGACACGTGCTTCACCATCAGTAGAGATCACCTTTAGTGCCACACAGTCTATGTCTAGCTCCTCTGTCTAGGGTGTAGCTGGACACGCATTCCATCACAGCCCTCAAACCTAAGTAAAGCATGAAACCCTCAACTCTACTTAAAGTTTTGCTCATTACTCCCTCAGTGCACACAAGTTATCTCTCTAGTCCACATTGACATGGGAAGAGAGTAGAAACAAAAAGGAAGGGGCACATCGTGGCTCAACAATTCTGTGAATAATTCCTTTTTAAAAGACTCATTTGAATTTTATTGATTTGCAACCCCTAACAGTGACAGAGTTTTACCATTTCTTACCATGTTCTGGATAAGATTTCTGGCCCTTGCGATAAATGAGTGCCCTGCACTTTATGGTACTGTTCTCAATTTTGCAGCTTTAGGGACCCTGCAACACCAAAAATCTCATTTGAGCAACACAGTATGTACTACAACCTATTTGTCTTCAGTAACCTTCTGTTATCACCATGCTGTGTGACCCTAGGACCTGACATTTCTTTTGCTGACTTGGAATACACAGCACAAAGGTGGGATTGTGTTTGTTTGTTTTTATCTATTCTCAGTGTCTGGACCAATTGTTACACAATCTAGGTGAATATCTGAATTAAAAATGCTTCCTGAAAAGAAAGGGAACATAATTATCTTTTATTCAATCCTTTTCTAGCTCCTGCTTCCTCTCATCTATATCCTTATCTATAGCGTAAAGCATCTTATAAATGTCAAAAGCACACTAGTAGGCTCAACTTTCTAATGCTATTTTGAGAAATGTAAAAAACAAAGAGATTTCTAAACAATCATAGAATAAAGGAAACAATATTTTCATTACTGTCACTAGATATCCTTAACCAGTAGCTAATAATCATATACTGACTACACTTTAGAACTAAATGGGTCTGTAAGACAATTAAAATATTATTTGCCTTGTAATCAACTCAACTGTATTGAAAAATGAATTATTGTATTATGTGGTAAGTAATCTCCGAAATGACCTCCAATGATTGATGCTTTCTGATATTCATGCATTTCCTTGCATGATGCTTGCAGTATAATAACCTTACAAAGAGTATGGTACGACAAAAATGAAGGGTTATTGCTTCAGATTGAGGTTACAAAAGGAATAGGATTTGTGTCTTGGACTCTATCCTTTATTCTTCTATTTGCTCATTCTGAAGAAAACCACTTTGTGATGGTTGATTGATTGTGTCACCTTGAGAAAGAAACGCCCAATTAAATTGTCTCAGCATAGATCTGGGTGTGGAGACCCACCCTAAGGAGGCTTGTCACCAGAATGGTACAGAAGGGGAATGAAAAAGGAAGGCTTGGGGCTGGGGAGATAGCTTTGCAGGTTAAACACCTGCCTGGCAAGTGTAAGATCACACAGGTAGGACTGGAACACAGGTTTACCTGAGCTCAACATTATTTTATGCCACAACTTCTTCAGCCACTACAGAAGAGAGAAATTTGATAAACACATGTATGAAAAGAAAGATATTTCAGAATTCATACGAGCATGAAGATATTGCTGTGTGTTTTGTTCGTTTTCATTTGGTTTGCCTATTTGAAACATCAGCAAAATTTACTGACTATACTTTAGCATCCTGTTTATAAACCCTAATGGTATATATAATTCATTTTCCCTGACAAACAGGATGATATGAAGGTCATCCTTATTTCTCTATAATGGCTTGCAATTCTAACACCATCATGAATTGTAGGGTTTGCAGATACCTATTTTGCTATGTAGGAAATTGACAATGGGAGTTATTTTATGTGCTCCAGCAATGTTAGCTGATGCTGAATGTTTTCAGTCTGTTAACAGTCATGCACAGTTCCCAGTGAGAATGGATCTCCTGCTGTCAAACCGGATTAACACTTTCCTTAGACTTTTTGAATCATGACAAAAAATCAATTTGTGGAACTGCATTACAGCTGTCTGTCATCCATTTGAATCAGCTTCATCATGACTATTTGTCGAAACTAGTGTCAAATGCTTTAGAAAATTTGTCAAAATAATGGTCATGGCTGCTCAACATTCATTGTGCAGGAGATCGGCGCAGCAGCTGCCATGATAAGAAGTTGGCACGTCTAAGTGTCTATTGTGAGGGGACAATGGGTGTGACGAAGGCCTGGCAATGATCGAGGAGGAGAAGCTCCTCCACCTTCCGTGTCGGTTACCAAGCAGCCTTCTCTATGACAAGAATTCCACACTTGTTGGATAATGCAACTTCCTTCCCAAGAGTAACCCTGGCAGCAAAGACTGAGATTTTTCCCCTCTGCCTCAATCCCCTTTGGAAAAGCAGAGCTTATGAGCCAACCAATCTCATTCATGGCAAATGTTCTAGGTTGTATTAAAACTGTCATCCTTCCCACACTGCAAGAATTCTTCCCACATGTGGGTGCTGCTTAGAACTCAAAATGGACAAAATAAGGAAGAGAAGAGTTAAGAGTGGGAAGTGCTATTCAGGCATGTTCTGTATCCAAATGGTACCACCACATACACTGTCTCTATACCATTCTACTAACTCTCATGGAGAAATTCACACCCTGTCCACTTCTCCACATTTGCCATGTACCACTCCCTTGTCTCCCATTGACTCTGACTTTGTTACTATAGAAGAGGAAAACCAAGATGGTCTGGATGTGCGGAAGTGGAGACCTGTAGAGTTCACAGCAGCTGAAGGTGGCAAGAAACACAGAACATGGCCAAGATCTGGTAGCCCCTCCAGTAAGAGTACTTAAGAGTGCATTGTAAGCTTGGAATGCAGAGTCATGATCTGCAAAGTGAGTCCAAGCCTCACTTAGAACAAATGAGATAGAGAGACTGGCTGGTGGTAAATGACTGAAAACAATTGTCAAGATTGCTTGCTCTTTTAAAAAGGAGCTGGCTACTCAGAAAAAGTTATTTCTGCCTAACAGAATGCCATGATGAGATGGTCTCCTTGCACAGGCTGGGACCATCGACATTCACTTCGCTTCTGGAACTTTGCCAGTGCACATAGCTCTCTATAATCCCATTCTGCCTGAGTGTCTGGCAGTCTCTGAATCTTTTATGTTCATCTTATGATTATTTCCCTCAGTTCCTTCCTAGGACATCAGGGCAGATAAAAACTTTGTCACCTTTTTTGCAATATACCTGTCCTTACATTGACACTTTCACCTCTGGTTGTGCTGAATCTCTCCACTGATCCCACTTAATCCCCTTTGAATGTCCCATAGCACACTGAAAGAAGGTGCAGCCCATGCTGGAAACAATGCATCGGATGGCTTTAAAGCCTTCACATGGCACAAGAAATAGTAACAAAGGCCAGTTTACTAGGAGAGGGAATCTGACAAGTAAATAACTCAGTAAACTCTGAATAAAATTTGCTGACAATAGACATTTTCTTCTTAACTGAATAGAAGCTCTCAGAAATGAACAAGTTAGGACACTATAATATCTGATGAAAACTTTATTCTTCATCTTTGAACCTCCAAATAGCTGCTGCAATAATTAGAGTAAAATAAGACTGTAGTAAATAGTTACCTATTTTAACTATCTACAAGGCAAACTCACATAAATAGCACTAGAAATTTAACTCTCAATTTTTTACCTTTATTTACTTAAATATCCATATAAGATCACAAAATTAATCTCATTATCCCTTCAATGCCAATAATCAAAAATTTTAGTTAGGCAATTTCTCATCATAGTTGGTTTGTTCATTTCATTAGCCCAAATAGTTTTATCTAAATGTTTCTTACCAAGAAATTCAGTAATAGTTTAGGGTACTGATTCCTGTATTAACTTTAAAAAGTTAATCTAAAAATAAAGCTAACCTTACATAATTTTGTTTTTTCGACAAGCTTCTTAAGAATTGATTCAAAAATTATGCAATTAAATTGAAAAAATATTGATAGTATCAAAACATTCATAAGTTTCCTCTAATTTCAGAATCATCATACTGTCAAAAATATATTCAATACTTTACCATCAAAATTAAATACAAAAAGAGAAATTGCTAAAAGTTTGAAGCTATCCTTTGACTCTGAACTAAGACATTATTTAAGATCTGAAAAAAATAACCTCACAAGAAACTTGGAACTGGAGCTGTGTATGGAAATCTTTTCTCCCAAAAATGAAAAATTGGTTCTAAGGAAGATGAATATAAATGCTAATTCAAATGTGAAGCTCTTCCTTTTGAAAGTCATATTGGATACAGAGTATTTAGGAAATATGATTAAATAGTTCTTGAATGTGTGCTTGAAATAAATTAGTTTATAATATATGCTTATTTTTTACCATTTTGAAGCAAAGTAAACTTCTATGCCCTCCAAAATGATTCTTTGCTCTATTAAATCCCAGCCAGATACAGTGATTTGTATTTGGACAGTTTTCTTTTTTTTTTTTTTCTCCGTGGCAATATGCAGAACTCTAAAACACAAATGCCATAATTTATCTTGGTCAACATTTAATTCTAAGTATTATGCATTTGTTGAACTCCCTAAATTCTCTCATAATGAATACTACCATGTTTCCCTTCATTAAATTCCAAAAATAAACCTCGCTATTGTCAAACAGGGGGATTTAGCAAACAACTTATAATCAAGAAATATGATAATCTGAAGGTAAAAAATGTCAAAATAATTGATCTTTTGAACAGTCATATGCTTGTGCTTTTTAAAAAAACTATATTCCATTTAATGACAAAAAGATACCTTCGCTTTGGCTTCTTTATATCCCAATTTATATTCATTTAATTAATTTTCAAAATTTTAAAATGTAATGTCTTCAAGTACACTTTGCATCATCTTTATTATGCAAAACTAAATGTGTCATAATAAACCCTGTGCTATCGCTAGGAATTCATTTCAAAAGATGGTAAGTTGATTTATAGCAGAGTCTTATCTGCAAATTGTTGCAAAAGTTTTCAACTCTGATAGTCTGGGTGTAAAATTGTTCAAAATATACCTAGGGATGTCACTATCAAGTAGCATATTGCAAATCTTTAAAGCATAAAGGTTTTAACATGTATTTCTATTTGACAAAGATGTCATAACAATGAGACAAGGTAGCTCTTACGTCTGTAAAAATTGCACTTTCCTGAGATTCAGAAAAATAGATCCAGTCGGGGTATAATAGCTGAACTCACTTCAAAATAACTCAGTAAGGGAAAAAGAGAAACAGAAGAAAGCAGATGGCCAGGAGTGGATCATTTCTGACTCGAGTATTGGATACATGGGAGAAATGAAGCATATGATTTGCTCTACCTTTGCATGTATTTGAGACAAAAAAGTTTGCAAAATGAATGCATGATACATGCAGCACGTGTTCTTCCATTATCTTGAAATTTATGCATATATTGTCTTAAAATGCATTATGTGGTCCAAATAATATTTCTTATATTTCTGTACTATAGCAGGAAAACTATGTCTGGAGAGAATTTCTTTACTCACAAATGTGCCTGTTTTATCTTTTTCCTTCTAGATGACTTTTTTCTTCACAAGGGAATAAGATTTACCTAAGAAAATACATAAATACTTTTTCACCTCAAAATAAACTTTTCTGCCACATCTAACAGGTCATTCTTATTGAAACCTGTCTGGTATGTGTGTGACATTCCAGAAAATGTATCATTGGTGAATTCATATTCAAATAATAAGTAGCTGGATTACAAATGCATACCTGGAATGGGAGGTTCAGAGTTATTTTTGGCTCGTGTATATTGTTTACCTAAAAAGATGAGAAGAGCATGAGTTGAACCGGAATGCAAAGTTATAAAAGTCAACACTTGTAGAAGGTTTTCTAAGCCATAAGTCATCTTTAGGACTCTAATTTGACAACCTTTGTGTTTAAAGTTATTGTGATCACTATATTATTTTCAAGGACAGGAAGGCTCAGAGAGCTCCAGGGCTCTCACCCTGGAGCCCACAGGGAGACAAGAAACCAGAAATCTGATTCATATTTATCTAAAGCCAATACTTTTAAATTTGTTAAACTATACAATTTGCCTCCTTAGAAATAAATAAGAGGATAACTTAAGATGTGATGTAAATAACCTATTGTACACAAGCTAATGTTACATATGCATATAAAATGTTAAGTGTACTGAACATCAGTTTTATATAATGTTTTCTTTTGTTCGTTCATTGAACAAATATTTATTTCAGGCCCTGTTACATAAACGAATATGCCATCTAATAATACCTGACAAAAATATGTATATGTCATTGTTCTCCCTTAAGTTTCTTACCTGTAACACCTGGAAATCTAGTACTAATTTAAAAGATTTAAAATAAAGTCTGTTTCAGAGCTTGTGTTTTATTTTTGCTAACAATGTTTCACTTGAAATCATTGCTATCGTTTTATAATGGCAAGTAATGAGAAATAAATTCAGTTTTATCATGCCCATCGACTGAATTAATCACCAAAACCTGGATGAAGTTCAGTGTTGAAGTAGATGCAATTAGGTGATTTTTGAAAATAGAAGTGCTATGTTCAAAGTTGTGATTTATAATGACTTTAAGTGCACATTTGTGTCTCTCTGCTGTTTTAAAATGTAATTGACCTTACAGTAAAAGCTTGTCCTGCTTCATGCCTTTTCTGATCATTCAACCCAAAAAGTCACAAAAACATTTTCAATTCAATTATTTCTGACCTAAAGTAGTAACAAAATCCTCATCTTGGTGCTCGATCCTGACAAATCTTTTATCACCTCACTAAGTAAAGGCCTGCTTTAGGATGTGTGCCTGGCTTTCTTTCTCCCTCCTTATCTCCCTCTCCCCTCCCCCACATGTTCCTATTCTCTACCTTCATGCTACATTTGCTAGAAATTTTGTACTGCCTCATACAACTCAGCCAACACATGCTTTGGTATTCAACTAAATGAATTGATGAAAACTTAAAATCACATAAAATTTGCACACAAATTTTTATTGCAGATTTTTTCCAAGTCATCAAAACTGGCAGTAACCCAGATGTCCTTTAGTAACTGTGACATGACTGTAATACAACAGTATTTAAGAATACTAAACAGACTAGATTCACACAGAAAATGGATAAATTTTAAGATGTTTTAATAACTAAAAGGAACTAAGTGCTCTCACAAAAGATTTTTGTATCATATAGTGCTGTGTGATATTTCAGAAAATGTAGGATTGCATAAAAAGACAGGTCACTGAATGCCAGGACTTCGAGGTTTGTTTTAAAGGGAAGGATAGCACTTTCTTGCATGCCAGAGATTTCTGGATAGCCACAGAATGGTGACTATAAGACTAAACTCAATGAACCCAGAGAACATCCTTATATCACAAAGAGTAGCATTTACTAATTTAAACATGTTAATATTTTAAATATCTATCAACCAAGATGTCACAGAAACACAGGAAAGAATGGAGACTGGCAAATATATATATATATATATATATATATATATTATGCTATTACAATGACTGACAAATGGTGATAGGATGGTGAATTTCCTAATTTTCTTTTAAAAACAGTGTTTAGGGCTGACACTGTAAGAGCTGCACACAAACATTGCGTTCTAGTTGGCAAATTACTTCTCACAGCAGTATACTTTGACAGTTGTGAAATTACTTCATGTGTGTCCTAGAGTTGCACAAATAAGCAAATATGTTGTTGATAGCACTGTTTTCTCACTGGAAAAGAAAGAAGCAAAAGAGGAATGCCAGAATAAAACTCTGATTTTGCATTGAAATTGAATGTGGCTATATGCATTAATGTCTATTTTAATAAGTTGATCACTGTAGAAATCAACATGTCTATTATAAATGGATTACTTAATACACAACATTTCCTGGCTCTGTCCACTGAGAAGAACCAGGAGGAGCTTACAGTAATAATGAACAAAGTTAGCAACCAGATATAGGTTTCCAAATGCTATTCTGACAGACAGAAGTACATTTGGAGATGGCCGGCTCTACCTCTGGAGCAGAAAAAGATAAGGGTACCTAGAACATCTAGTGGGAGCAAAAACTGAGAAATGCTCTCAAATAAGAAATGACAAACAAAATAAATGCACAAAAAAAGGGTTCATCATCACAGGTCACTCAAGAGATTCAAATTAAAACAACACGGAGATGCCACCTCACCATGAGAAGAATGGCCGTCATGAAGAAGTCAACCAATAACATGCTGGCAATACTGTGGGGATAAAGAAACCCTTCTCTGCTCTTGGTGGGAGTGTAGAGCGGTGCAACCACTGTGGAAATCTTTGTGGGCATTCCTCAAAAACTAGGGCTGGAGTTCCCATTTGACCCAGCTATTCCCCTTCTGGGTATTTTTTTTTTTCAAGCCATGAGCATTTAATTCAGATCACAAAACTTGAGATGCACACCTAACATATAACCTTCTTATATAATTTAACTGCATATAAAATTTCTTCTCAGGGCATCAGTGCAACTAAGTTGGAATTATCTAAATAAACTTCTCATGCCATTCTTAAAGTATTATAATAGATTATATTGAGAATAAACTTAAGCATTACTTTATTTTAGGGCTAATGATATTTTTCCAAAAGAAATGAAAACATCATGCCACAGTGATATATATGCACCCATGTTCACAGCAGCACATTTTTAATGGCTAGATCTCGGAAACAACACAAATACCCATGAACTGAGAAATGGATTTTAAAAAAGATACGGTCTTTTTATATGATAGAGTATGACTCAGCCATAAAGAAAGATAAATTTGAATTTTTTTTTAATGTTTTGGTACAGGGTCTCACTACATAGATCAGACTCATAGTGATCCTCCTATTTTCAGCCTCCTAAGCATTGGGATTACAGGCATATAACACCACGCCCAGTCTCAATCACCTTCTCAGCATGTCTTGGGGGCGGGGCCGGCATGTTACACCAGGCATCAAACCCCCAGCCCCTGTGTCTGCCTCAACAGGTGCTTTAATCCACTGAGCTATCCGGCCAGCCCTTGAGTCTTTTATAGGTAAGTGGATACAACTGAGACCACACCTTAAGTAAAATGAGACAGACCTACATGTGTAAACACAGCATTGTCTCCCTAGTGTGAGAGATAGCTCAGCAGACTAGGTACCTGCTTAGGCAAGAGCAAGGACTGGGGCTTGATTTCCAGTACTGCATGCTAGGATGGTCCACCCTTGGGCACACTGAGCAGGCTATTAAGACCAGGCATGGTGGTGCACACCTGTAATCCCAGCATTGGGGAGGCTGAACACAGGAGGATCACTGTGAGTCTGAGCTGCATAGTAAGATCCTGTACCAAATACATAAATTTTAAAAATAAAATAAAATAAAACAAAAACTGAAAAGCATGTAAAGTGTGAGATGATGTGGACATGCTGGTTGGTTGAGGGGACAATCTGGAAGAACTCTTGGGTGAGCCAGATAGCTCAGCAGATTAAAGCACCTGCCTGGCAGGTGCTTGGAAGGTGCTTAGCAGGTACTTGGCAGGACTAGGGTTCGATCCCCAGCATGTGGAGCTGGACCCACCCCCAGGGTGCACTGAGATGGTGACTGAAATGGGGCATGATGGCATGTACCTATAATCCCAGCACTTGAGAGGCTGAAGCAGGAGGATCACTACAAGTCCTACCTGTGTAGTGAGACCCTGTAGACCCTGTACTAAACACAAAAAAAAAAGAAAGTCTGACATTTGAAAGCAAGTAGAGACTTAACTCTGAATGAAGCCCTGTGAATATTTCCTTTTTTTATTTCTTTTTATTTTAAAGAGATGAAAAAATGAAAAAGATCACACAGAATTTCAAAACAAGATAGGCAGAAATTAACAATGGTTAATATATTGTATATTACTATCTTCAAAATAGTTGCTTAGGTTATAAGATACAGGTATCAAAAATTGATTAAATAATGTAAGCACAAACTGTTTCCAATAAACTAATAAAAATTAGTATTATAATTATCTTAGCTATCTTGTATGTGTGTATAGATGTTTTGGTTTTTTTTTTCCTTTCCCTTTCCTCTTTTCCCTTTTCCAATTCCAGACTGTTCTTTCATTTTCCATAGTTTCTTTCCCTTTCACAATATCTATTGTACATTTTGGATCTTTTTTACTCTTTCACAGAGTCAACATTTACATGCAAAGTACACCAGACTTGCACGTGTGAACACTGTATTGTCCTTTAATCCAATAATCTGAAAGAGTCCTGTGAATATTGCCCCACTGTTTCTCAACTCTAATATTATATATGACATTAAGATCACAGGAAGACAAGCAAAGGATATTTAGGAGCTCTACTCTGAATCACTTCTATGAGCCTAAAATTATTTTATAATAAAAACTTAAAAATAAAATACAGTATTTCTGCACTCTAGAATATTTCTAAGGAGGAAACATTTAAAATTAGTTAAGAATTAAGCAAGAAGTGGCCATATTGGACTTCTGGAAGGTAATGGCATCTGCGGAAAGAAAAAACTTCCCTTTTTCAGTGGAATTACAGCACAGACAGCCTAGCAATATTTAAAAGTAGATGTCTAACTTGTTGCTGAACAAGAAAAATAGATATTTTTAAGTGATAAGATCAAATCTGGGGCCATTGTTTGAATCACGTGCACTCTCCCCAGATTTTCAACTTTATAGTCCAACAAACTCACTTTCAATTCTTAAGAAGAAAATCGCAAGGCAACACGAGCTCTATTTTTAACATCTTATCACAATGACAAGCTTTTCAAAACTGCTTCCTCCATTTGTTAATTGGCTGTCATCACCAACCCATAATAAAAGCTTAAAACACAGAAAATAGTTATTTGAGAACACAGATAAAAAGACAGTGATGCTAATGACTACTTCCATTGATGAGAATGCAGTTCAATGTCAGGTGAAGGATAAAAGAAGAAATTCACACATAAGAACAGTTGTGGGTAATACTAGGTGTGCACCTAGCAGTGTGACTGTTGGGAATACTCTTAAATTCTCTTTGTTTCTGTAATTGTTCTTCAAAAACTGATACAGTAAACTTCTCAAGGATTATATGAAGTTGTAATAACAGACGCAAAAGCACACGGGAAATTTTGAAACACTTTTCGTATAAGAAGGAGGTGTTGTCAGCAAGCAGAAATGTGATTGATGCAGATGATGAGGTTTAAATTTAACGTAATTTTTATAGTAAAAACACAGTGCCACTAATCCTACTCAAAATACTTCCTTTCACCTAAAACAATTTTCCCAAAATACTTAGCTCAAAAAAGTTTTTTAATTGGCACATTTTAGGTATACATAATGATCACATTCATAACAGGGAATTTGTACCTGTATATAATAAACCCTGCTTCTTCTTCCCCAAATCCCTATGCTCCCTTCAACCCCTCTTTCCCTCTTCATTTATAAAGCTTTATTTTTGTTTTTCTTTCTATTCCATTTTTGTTCCTTCCTTCCCTTCTGCTCTTTCATGTTCCCCTTCTCTTTTAAATATTTTCTTCTCATTTCCTACTATCTATTATATATTTTAATGTGTATGTAAACCTTCAGTTTTTCACACCAGAGAAACCACATGATATTTGAACATTTGTGTCCAATTTACTTCACCTAGGAGTATGGTCTCAAGATGTATCCACATACTTAGAAATGTCTCAAGCTCATCCTTTATGATAGAGTAGTACTCCATTATATAAAAACACATCTTCGTTATGCATTCATCAGTTTATGGGCATTTGAATTGCTTACAAGAATTAGCTATTGCACACTGTGCTGCTATAAACATGGGAATATGTATGTCACTGGAGTGCGATGCTTTTAATTCTTTTGAGAAGATGCCAAGAAGGGGAATAGATTGGTTGAATGGAATCTCTACTCCCAGTTCTTTGAGAAATCCTAACACTGATTTCCACAGTGGTTGGACCAGTCTACACTCTCACCAGCAATGGAGAAGGGTTCCTTTTTCCCCACAACCCCTGCAGGATTTTTTATGTGTTGTTTTGTGATGATAGTCATTCTACCTGGGGTGAGATAGAATCTCTGTATTGTTTTAATTTGCATCTTTGGAATGACCAGTGATGTTGAACAGTTTTTCACATATTTATTTACCATTTTGACTTCTTCATCTGAGAAGTGTCTATTCATTTCAGATGACCATTTTTGGAGTAGGTCTGAGAGGTCTAACTTTCTGGAGTTCTTTATATATTCTAAATATTAATCCTTTGACTGAAGAGCAGCTGGCAAAAAATTTTTCTCACAGTGAGTTGTCTCTTCACTATGTTGGTGGTTTCTATCCTAACATTCTTACCACTTTCTGAAGCAGTTCTAGAAGTCCTATTTCATAAATATCTTCAGTTACACTGCTGCAGCTACCTTGACATCCTGAATGAAGTAAAATGCTTACCTTTCAGGGTGATTTTGACCTTGGGGAAGAGCTCTACTCGCGCGGTACAGGATTTGGTGAGTAAGATGGATGAGGCTACACTGTGGTGTTAAAGCCTGCCTCTTTGCTGAAAGAGCCTGGGAAGCAGAATTCACTGGCCTTTGATCATGATTCATAAAGACATGAAAGAACACTTCCAGAAGTGCTCTAGCAGATAGCAAACATGGTGGGATAACTGCACTTGGAGTGATGAGCATGTTGAGGGAAAATATTGGCAATGCATCTTTATAATAGGATTTTTTAATATAAACACCATATACTTAGATCACACCTCATAAAACAGTATTCCCAATGTACCCATATAGGCACCTATTAGTGCTCTAAGACCTCCCAATTCCCCTTAGACAACTGGGGGAGGAACAGTGCATATGAAGAAAACCATAATTTCACTGGCCCCTCAGGCAGGAGCTATTGACATGAATCATGCCTACGTATAAAAAGACCAAGGTGTGAGAAATGTCATTTGTCTGTCTTATGTCTTGTGGAACAGTTTCATTAAGACATAAATGACCATAAATTACAGGTGCTACAAATATAAAAGTTGAGAAGACTGGATGTGTGTAGTTACTCCTCACGCAACACCACAATCAAGGCATGAGCATGTACATCACCACCCCGCATTTCCTAACATCCTTTGAAAATCCCTTGTTCTTCCCATTTCCTGCTGCCTGTGTTCATTCTAAAGCAAGCACCAAACCAAAAAGGAAACAAATTTAACCTAAAATCTGTAAATAATAGGGAAATGTGGTATTAAGCAAAATTCATAGTTTTTTCATTCAATTTAAGTTCCTTCCTTTGATCTTTTTAACATAAAATATAGGACTTAATCTGTAGTACAGTGATGTGTGTGTCTGTGTGTATGTGTTGTCTGTGTGTGTGTGTGTGTGTGTCTGTCTGTCTGTCTGTCTGTCTGTCTGTCTGTCTGTGTGCTCAGAGCATACACTCCAGATCTTATGCATTATAACAAATTGCACAGCTCTTCTCTTCTAATTTCTAATGGAGCTCAGAGCTCCTGCGTGGACACCACGGCTTGAGCAATCTGAGCGCATCCTAGGTAGTAATTTAGTTTGTTAGCCTGGCAACTTGTGATACCTGCAAATGCCAGCAGAACCCTGGCTGTCACTCATCCTGCCACTCCAGTAATATTGTCAGTACCGTGACATAGTGACATTTCCTCTTCCAATCTGTGCTTCTTTCAACCTTTCATTATTTCAAGAAACTGAAATAATGCTTCTGCTTGTGAAAAGTATCTTTAATGTTTGATGAAGCAATGATAAAATAATGTGTGATTTATAGTCTTCCAGTCGGAATTACCTCTATGTTCTTAGAGAAAAATAAAATGAGCCAATAATGATTTTAAAAGCAAAAATTAGATTTTAAAAATATGAGACATTTAGAGTTTTCAACTTTGTGAGGAACCTCCTTGACCACAGCTAATGTATTTTTATAGTCTCATAACAATTTAAATGACATGTTTTTACTTCTGTATTCTCATGAAATACATTTATGGATTTCTGTCTAATTCTTCTGTCATAAAAGTCCATACTACTTTGAAAAGTAAAAGGCTGAATCTGTCCCTCCCAAGC
Source organism: Octodon degus (assembly GCF_000260255.1). Classification (NCBI taxonomy): domain Eukaryota; kingdom Metazoa; phylum Chordata; class Mammalia; order Rodentia; family Octodontidae; genus Octodon; species Octodon degus. Next base: position 19,293,518 of record NW_004524596.1, read on the forward strand.
TGGACTTCTTCTATCAACGACAACACATCAAAAGGTATCAAATATGGCTGTCACCCTTCCCTTGCTGACTCCACTTCTACCAGTGCACTTGAAGGCCAACTCTGCAGACAAGTGTTTCCTCATCTTTCCTCCTTTCATCTTCTAGGGAACAAAGTTTCAAAGTATGAGTTCATTTTTGTTTTGTTTTGTTTTGTTTTGTTTTGTTTTGTTTTGTTTTGGTGGCTGACTCAGCCCACCCTGGGGGCAGGGCTGGCATGGCACATGGTGCCGGAGATCAAACTTCGGTCTCTGCACACTTGCCTAAGTTTCCCTAATTAGGCGCTTTAGACCACTGAGCTGTCTCACCAGTCCAAAGCATGAGTTCTGGTGTGATAAATATTTCAAAACCACACATCCTACAGTATATTAAAATTAAAGTAGGTAATAAACTCAACTCAAAAGCAAAAGCATAAGCCAATTAAAAATAGACAAAGTACATAAATAGGCATTTTCCCAAAGACATACAAACCACCAGCAAGCATATGAAAAAATAATCATTACTAATCATCAAGAAAATGAAAATTGAAACCTCAAATGTATCACTTCTCACATTTTAGAATGGCTATTATAAAAAAATCAGACAAACACAAGTATTGGTGAGGATATGTGGAAAAGGAAACCCTTGTACACTGTTGGTAGAAATTTCAATTGATCTAATCACTATAGAAAACAATATTAAAGTTTTCACAAAACTAAAAAAAGGAATATATCAGTTAGCACTTTAACTCCTGGTTATATATTCAAAAGCAATGAAGTTACTACCTTGAGATAACTGTCCTCTTTTATTTATTGAAAGATTACTCAAAATAAGATATGGAAACAACTTGAGTTTAGGTATAGATGAATAGGTAAATGAACGTGATCCATATACACAGAATATTATTCAGGCTTTACAAACAATGAAATCTGCTTTTTGCAACATCATAGATGAAATTTGAACATGTTATGCTAAATGAAATAAACCAAGCACAGAAAAAAAATCAATATGGTATGGCATGACTTCTATATGTGGACTCTAAGGCAAAGGTCAAACTCAGAATACAGAAAGTAGAATGCTAGGTATGGAGACAGAGAGAAAAAGAGATTTTGGCCAAATTATAAACAATCACTTATAAGAAGAATAAAGGACTGGGGAGATAACTCAGTAGAATAAGTGCTTGCCTGGCAAGTTCAGGGTCATGAGTTCAATCTCCAGTACCTCAAGAAAAAAAAAAAAAAAGAAAAGAAAGAAAGAAAGAAAGAAAAAAAAAAAGAAGAAGAAATATTGGAGAACTAATGTACAACATAGTGACCATAGTTTTAATTATTCTTGCATATTTGAAATTTGTTGAGACAGGGCTAGGGAGATAGCTCAGCAGTCTAAGCACATGCCTGGCAAACTCAAGACCTGGGTTAGATCCCTGGTTTCACATACTGTGCTGGACCCAGAATCCTGGGTGCACTGAGCCGGCTGTGAAACCAGGCGTAGTGGCACATGTTTGTAATTCCAGCGCTGGGGAGGCTGACACAGGAAGATCTTTTTTTTTTTCTTCCCAGGGCTGGGGATTGAACTCAGGCCCTTGCACTTGCCAGGGAAGCGTTCATCCCACTGAGCCATCTCCCCGGCCCCAGAAGGATCTTAATAAAATTTTTTAAAAATAAATTTGTTCTGCTGGCCCCGCCCCCGGAGTGCACTGAGACAGCAATTGAGACTGGACGTGGTGGTGTGCTCCTGTAATTCCAGCACTTGGGAGGATGTAAACAGGAGGATCACTATGAGTCTGATCTACACAGTGAGACCTTGTAGACCCTGTCCTAAAATACAAACAATAAATAAATAAATAAATAAATAAATAAATATAAATAAATCTGTTGAGAGTATATCTCACATGTTCTCACCCTTGAACATAGCAACTACATGATGATGAATACATTAATTAGCTTGCTTTGCTAATCAATTCATAATATAAGCATACACCAAAGCATGTCATACACCCTGATAAATGTATAATCTTCATTTGTCACTCATATTTCAGTAAACTTGGGTAAAACTGGATTAAAATTTCATCTACTCCATTCACTAGATTTCAAACATTGGCAAACTGATTAAAGTTTCTTTTTTATTAATTTATTGAGAAACAAATAACAATGAGACAGTTTCAGTACCAGTCAGTAGGACAGTTTTAATAATTAATACAATGCACATTGTTGTCTTCGTAGTGGTTATTCATAGTACAAGATGCAGACATGATATCCTGTCTGAACACTATTAGTACAAATCTTTCTTCTCATTGAATTAAAAGAAAGTAGCTGTATATCTATCCTAACTATTTTGAATATACAGATACAAAATGGTCCTTCATTTGATTAATGTTTCTGAGCCTCAGTTTTCTCTTTTGTGAAATTTAGAACTATAAACACAAAGGAACTATGACGTTTAAGTGAGATAATGTGTATGACACTGTAATCACAGACTGCCACAAAAGAAATGTGGAATAAATGTTAATTACACTATAGCTACAATTGCAATTACTGGATATGGGTTGGATCAAACAATGAATAAGATTTAAATTTAGATGTGATAGTATACTCTTGTGCAAACTGGAGATAAGAATATTGCCAATATCATATTGTATATTTTTTCCCAAATATAGTAAAGTGTTTTAAATGCTCTGTTTCAGCAGAACTACAGCTAGAGAACACCACATGAGATGTGGGAGTCTTTTATTTCAAAGCAAGTCATCAAATAATTATCTCAATGAACTAATATGAGAGGCCACATGAATAAGTTTCTGAATCATGCATCACTTTTAAATGTGGAACTGAAGGGAAAATAGGTGCTACACAGATGACTGTACTGTCTCTCTCCTGCTGGGATGGATCAGAATAAGTGGGCACAAGGAAGTAGCGAGTAATTATAAGTCTTCAGGATCTACCTTCTTATTCATCTCCAACAGATGTATTATCTGGAAGTATAATTTTATGCCACCTACAGTGCAGCAGAGGAGTATTTCTGGCTCTGCAGGTAGGGAGCACACAGCTCACACTACACGGAGCCTGCCCCCTGGGGTTGTAGCAAATTGAACAATAGCATTCCCATGTCAAGAGTAAAATGCTTGCAGTGAAGCCTTCACTTTTCCACTATAAGGTAGATAGTGATGCTAACTTTTAAATACCTGTCCCACATTTGAAGAAGGTTTTAGGGGATAAAGGGAAGGCTTTGTTCACACTGACTAAGATGGTAAATATTGTGAAAATACAAGCACTGAAGTTATGGTTCAACATTTGTATAAACTTAAAATTATGTGAATTCCAGTTGTCAAAAGGCTTTTAAATTATTATCTAAGACTGAGATTCAAATATTACTGATTAACACAGTAAAGTTAATGTCTCAGTTACTCTTCTCTCATTGCTGGAATACCCAACACCCAAAATGAAGGGTGGAAAGGTTTATTTAGCTCACAGTTAGTGGAGGTTTCAGTCCATACTCGGCTGGCTCCAAGGCAGAGTGGCACATGGCAGAGAGTACGCAGTTCATGGTGGCAGAACAACAACAATGGCAACAGAGAGAGAGTCTGTCTCTCTGTCTGTCTTATGTTGTATTCAGGCTCTCTGTCCCAGGCTGGGGGAAGTACACACACCCATAATCCCAGCAGTACTAAGACCCATAATCCCAGCCTTGGATCAAACATAATCCCAGTGGATCATAAATTAATCACAAACTCTAGAAGTCCCAACCTCATGACTGCATGAGGCTTTGGGGGGACATCTAGGCACAAACCATAACAGTCATCATCCAATCTACATGAAAAGATCAGTAACATGAGGCATTCGGGAAGGAAGATAATCCAAAAACTTAATTTTCATATTATATTCTTCCATTTATATTAGAAAATATATTTGCAGACTAATTATTTATGATGATCTAAAACTGGTAAGACTTCCACTTTATGTATATTCAAATGAATTAGAGAAGAACCTAGAATTATTAACCTCCCCAATTTCAGAAGCTATTTTAAGTTTTGTCTCTATTTAGAACTCCATTGCTGCTAAGTGAACTTTGGAACTCCTTTTGTTCTGGCAAAACATTACATATAATATAGAAGAAAATAAAGTTATTTAACACTTCTGCCAAAATTGAGCAACTTGAGGTGAGGTGACTGATTTAAAATTACATTATCTCCTACCTAATTATATTTATGAGAATCTAAGTACCTGAAAAAGCAAGCCACTACAGCTATCAAGGCGTCAGAGTGTCAAAAACAGTCTACCTTGCAAAGATGGCAAACGCAGTCAGGCCCATCGAGATAGTTGTACTGTGGAGCTATTATTTAATCCACTTGCTATTACTCTTGTGTAACTCCAATACCAGTCAGTTGCCATATGGTTCCTTAAAATTGATCACACCTGCTGATGCTAATTTGTCAAAATTTAATATCTAATTTGATAAAAAAAATATGGTTACAGAATACTGGGAATGGCAAAAAGTTTATAATCTTGTCCCAAGAGTCCAGAAAACCAATAAAAAATCTTCTCCTACATAAAATTATCACCTGCTTCATATGATTTAAAGATTCAACTATTTTATTCCAGCAACCTACATTTAGAAAAAAAGTTGTGGACCCATCTTCACTCGCTTTATAAAAGACTTTACCTTTGCAACTTAAATGTTCTGATTTCTTTCCTCCATGAAAACGGTGTCTCAAATGAAAGGGTAGCAACTATCATTGTAAAAATAAAACATAAAGAATCTTCCAATACCTACAATCAAAAGAGAAATCTGGTTAGTTTCTCTTTGTTTTACTGAATTCTTTTCCATATGGGATGCCATGCTGATTTAAACAGAGTTGGAGACAATCTCCACAAAAAAAGACTGTGTGGATTGAAGAAAATTATTGGAAGAGTTGCATTGTATGCTGTCATCTTCACAGTAGTTGTAATAATTGGGAACAGCAGCAGTAACAGTAGCAGAATTTCTGCTCATTCCCAAAGCAAGGCTCATTCCACCACAGTTCTGAGCATCTTTACTTCATCTTCCTGTCACTTTCTTAACATAACATTCGTCCTCTTACCATAGCTATTTGTGCATTCAAATTACTCTCTCATTAGCCTAACTTTATAGCATGCTTATGAAAATTTTAAATTATCTTGCACTTATTCTTAGGTTTTCCATACAAAAATACAATTAACTGTCTGTATCCATGGTCCATGATTTCAACAAACTGCAGGTTAAAAATATTTTTACAATATTACATCTGAAAATGTACAGATTTTTTGCTCTTCTCCATCAAAGAGTACATAATAACAGTGACTTATACAGCTATTTTATTATGTTCCCTAGATATTATTTAAAGTATACAGGGAGATGTGTGTAGGTTATACACTGATAGTGTATCAATTAATGTAAGAGACTTGTGCATATTAGATTATTGATTCCTCAGTAAGTGCTAGAACCAATCCGTAATGGATTCTGAGGGACAATAGTATGAGTCTCTACCAGTCAAAAACATGTCCTTTCTTGGTTTCTCATTCTGCATATCCTAGGAAAGTATCAATGTGAAGCACTGATTAAGCATTTATGAATAATAAATAAATAACTTACTTGGGAATTATCTCAAGTATTGATGGAAGACAACTCTCTGTAGATGTCACCTACTTCTGGGCACCTTAAAAGAAAAGGCAATAGCTGCATTTATGCGGGACACTTCTATAAGAACTACTTTGTTAAGTGTCTCCCTCTCAAACAAAGGCCAAGTCTGCTGACAGGTATGGAAGGGGGAGACAGTCATCGACTATATTTCAAATAATTTGTAGTAAGATAAAATACAATGAATGTCTAGCATGATAACCTCACTTGAAGACAAACCTTAAACAGACCATCGTGAAAGAGTCTAACTCTACAGTCTTAGGCCTCTTCTCCTGTACACATTCCAGCAGGTATCATGGACTGCTCCTTATGCTGCCCTGTGGGAACCAGGGTCAAGGAAGCAGGGAAAATGCTAGTAACCTGGCTGCTGCCAATGAGCTGAGTAAAGAGTGCTTGGTCTCTGTCCCAGGACTCTGATATCTTCTTTCAAAATCCATTAAGCTGTAACTGGCTGATTTACAACTTGAATGTTAGGTAAAATCTCAGACCCTTCAACATGCTTGGCAAGTACCACCTAGAATTCTTTTTTTCTCTTTTTTATTCCTACACTAGCACAGGCTGTTATTCTGCAGTAATAAACCACATTGTAATGCAATGTCTTATTCAGGCGAACTCTGCAGTGGCTCTAGCAATCTCCAGCTGAACTGTTAACTGTATATTCGGACTGTGCATTCTGGCTGGTTTGGTCTTACATTTTCTCCACCATCTCAACTGCTGCTCCCACCATTCTTGAAGAACAGCTGGCTAGAATTGAGCGTCCGACATTAAGTGCCTTTCACTGTGGGTGTGACACATCACTTCCTCCATTCTCATTGGTCGAAGGGCATTACTCAGTTGCAGCCAATATTATGTAGAGTAGAAGTGAAATATTCCCATGTAGCTGAAAGGAAAGCAAATGAAATTTGTGAATTTTAGTAAAAGATGCTACCATGACTTATGCAATATATATTTTAGTTATGTTGCTTAGCAGTTTTGAGCTTTTGAAAGTTTTACTTCATGTTTTTATTCATTTATTGATTTTATTTTTAGGATTTTCTTCTTGGATTTTCTGAGGCATGAATTATAAATAAAAATCGCATGCGTGTAAAGTATACAACATGATGCTTTAAAGTACAGGACAAAGTGTATTCCTCAAAACCACACCTCCACCACCCACTTCCTCCCAGTCTCTGTCTCCTAACAGACCATTCTGCTATGAACTCAATGGGTGAACCCATTCTGGAGGTTTGTGTCCTCACAAGCTGACCCCTTCTCCCAAAATCTCCTATCCCACTCAAGCTGACAGTCAGAATTAACTCATTCTGGATCTGAAACTTTGTGTCTTTTGACCAACAAGTCATTCATTACGCTACCCCACTCGGGCCCCCTAATAAGTCACAAAATGGCAATCATCATTAGTGCTCTGCTTCTGTGAACGTTACTGAGATTCTACTTACAAGGTAGAATCTGCAATTTTGTCTCTTACACCTGACTCTGGTTAGTATGATTACGTGATCTACTCTAAGTCCATCTATGTTGTTCACAATTGGATATATGTACATATATGTATGTATGTATGAAAGAGGGGGAGAGAGGGAAACACAGCTAATCGGGGCAAGTGCTAGCTTCCCTTCACCTCTGCCTTACCCGCCCATCACTGGAGGCTCTTCCCACATCTTGGGCACTGTGACTGGTGCTGCAGTGAACATAGGCATACAGGATCTCTTCAAGCCACGGATTGCAAAACCCTTAAAGTACTGCTGCCACACGATCCAGCAATCCCACTGCTAGGCAAATGTGCAAAGGAAATTCTTTAACTTCCTAAAAGGAAAAATTATTTTACTTTTCTGAAAAAATGATCCAAATTGCCTGGTCTAGCATAATTATGTACACACAGAGGGTCCCTTTAACTATACTGTTTGTATTAATTAATTCTTAATTTAAAATATTACAACCTTTTATGTACTATAAAAGGCAGGCAGTAATAGCTGAAATCTGAATCATCAACCCTTTGAATAACACCATTGAAAATTTAAGTATAAGTTAGGAAGATTCTTCAGAGCAAGAAGTAAAAAAAAGAGCCTTTCCTATTGATGCTGAGTGATGGATAAAAAGCTGCAGTGTCAGCTCAGCCGTCCCTGCCCCTGGGGCGTGCTGAGATGGCAATTGAGATTAGGGGTGGTGGTGCATGCCTGTAATCCCAGCTCTTGCAAGGCTGTAAACAGGTGGATCACTACAAGTCTGATCTAGTACAGAGACCTGGAACACCTGTAGACCCTTCCCTAAAAAACAAAAAAA